>NW_006300371.1:535357-567896 GCF_000327345.1 Myotis davidii | reverse complement strand
CACGCGTGCCAGGGGTTGCCCACCCCTACCCTAACAGGTTTGATTCAGTGGATAGAGCATTGGCCTGCGGACTGAAGGGTCCCAGGTTCGATTCCAGTCAAGGACATGTACCTTGGTTGCGGGCACATCCCCAGTAGGGGGTGTGCAGAAGGCAGCTGATCGATGTCTCTCTCTCATCAGTGTTTCTAACTATCCCTCTCCCTTCCTCTCTGTAAAATAATCAATAAAATATATTTTAAAAAAAAGAGAGAGAGAGCAGCGACCATGTCCCATGTGCTTGTTGCTGTGTTTCCAGAGCTGGCACAGAACCAGGCATGAGGATTCTAACCTCTTGGGAATGAGCCCCTGGATTGGGTCCACCAGAGAGTGGGCCGAGGGGAGCAAGCCTGTGACGTGGGCACCCGTTGGTGCCCTTGTACATGGCCTCCCTGCTTCCTTGCTGCTGATCTTATTTGTCTTTTTATAACTCTTACCGTCATCATGGAAATATATTACCTTAAAATTGATGAAAATAGGCCACTTTAGGAAAATGTGCTCAGAGGATGCAACTGGTCTCCCTGCCCACCTTCATCCTTGTGCCTCAATCAGACCCTGCTGTGTTCTGGCCCACACACTGTGCCTCATTTGTTGTCTGAATGAGGCAGCATCCTGCATCCCCCACCCTTCACCTGCTCTTTTTTTTTTAATATATATTTTATTGATTTTTTACAGAGAGGAAGGAAGAGAGCTAGAGTTAGAAACATCAATGAGAGAGAAACATCGATCAGCTGCCTCCTGCACATCTCCCACTGGGGATGTGCCCGCAACCCAGGCACATGCCCCCGACCGGAATCGAACCTGGGACCCTTCAGTCCGCAGGCCGACGCTCTATCCACTGAGCCAAACCGGTTTCGGCTTCACCTGCTCTTCAGTGTCCCTCTCCTCAGAGTCCGTGGGTCCCCAAAGCATATCATCACTTACCCCCTCCAGCCCCTCTCTCCTCAAAGTTCATCTTTTTGCTTGCTTTGAGCCCATCACTCCCCCCCACCCACTTTCCAGTTTGTTGTCCCTGCCCCTCTTCCCTTAGCTTTCAAATGTCTTTTCAACCTAGGGGTTTGGGGGCGGGGACTTTCCTTGACCCTCCAACTCCCTTGATCTATTATCCCTTACACCTGTCTTCCCTCAATGCCAAAGCTCTTGAGAGAACTGTCTCTGTTTGCAGCATTCACTTTCTATCCAGCTACCCACCATTATTTATTATTTTAATTCACTCGTTTTTGAGTAGTTAGTACATGTTCAGAATTCAGGGTTCAACCCATCCCAGAAGGCACACAATGAAACATCTCCTTCCATTGTGTCCCCAAGCCCCACCGTGCTCCTCAGAGGCAAGCTGCTACCACCATCCTGTGTCTCTTTCCAGAGAGCATGTACACATGCACATTCTTGTTTGTGTTTTGTTTTACACAAATGGAGACATTTATGCACATTTCCTACCCTCGGCTTTTTTCACTTAAAATATCTTAGCGAGTTCTACATGAGTGTGTCCAAAGCGGCTTCATTCTTTTCAATGGCTGCCAAGAACACTCTGTGAGGATGTACCATACATTCTCCCCGTGGACACTGGAGATGCTTCCGCCTTTTGTTCCAGCCCTCATGCTGCGAGGAGTATCCTTGCACATAGGATTTTTCCACCCCTGTGAGTGCATCTGTGGGCTAAGTCCACTGAAATGAAATTGCATTTGCATTCTGGAATTAAATTGCTCTCCATAAAAGTTGTACCCATTCACCCACCACAGCAATGTATGGGGGGAGGGGGGCGCTCATTTCCCTTCGGACCCTCAACAGATTGTTTTAACGAGTGTTTTTATTTTTGCCAGTCTGGTAGCTGAGAAAGAATACTTTCCATTTGCCTTTCTTTTCATGAATGGGGTCGAGCATTTTCTTATGTTTAAAAGCCATTTGAATTTCTCCTGCTGTGGATTGTCTGTTCCTCTGTTCTATTGCATTGTTGATCTTCTGAGGATTCCTAAGAGCTCTCTGTATAAGACAATGAGTTCCTTGACTGTGATATGAGTTGCTAATATTTCAGTCACTCCATAACCCTTTGCAATGTGTTTCTGTGCCAATAAAGCCCGTGAAACTGTGGCCCTGGTTCCTGTGCACGCCCAACCCAGCGCCTTCTTGCTTGCATTTGTCTCAGCATTTGACACCGCTGACCCGTTCTTCCCGAACTCTCCTTTTTCTCTCATCGTGACTTTGTCTTGGATCATCTCCCAACCCCTCTGTGACTTTCCTTCATCCTTCTGAAATTCCTGTGGCAAGTGCCATGGGGAAAGGAGGTCTTTGAACTCTGCCGTGGCAGTGCCCTGGGCACCATCCCTTACTGAGCCCTCAGCACCTTATACCTAGCGGGATGCGCAGACGAGTGTCTGCTGGTCTGAATTCAAGGCAGGCTCAGGACTCCCATCCCCTCTTCCCCCTCCCCCACTCCCCCCAAGGCTCAATGTGTCTAAAACCAGTCTTACCGTATCCACTCTCTCAAAACTGCCCCTCACAACGGCCGAATCGCCACTGGATTTGGCCCAATCCTCCTAGGGCAGTGGTTCTCAACCTTCCTAATGCCACAACCCCCCCCCAATTTCATTGTTACAAATTGAACATAATTAAAGCATAGTGATTAATCACAAAACCAATATGTAATTATATATGTGTTTTCCGATGGTCTTAGGAGACCCCTGTGAGAGGGTCGTTTGACCCCCAAAGGGGTCGCGACCCACAGGTTGAGAACCGCTGTCCTAGGGCTTGAGGGGGAGCAGAATTTGCCACCCCAACAGATGTCTTTTGGGATATTGATTATTTTAAATTGGTTGTTTTCAAGAAACAAAAGACTCCAGGAAAACTTTTTACCTTCCTCGGCAGCCTAAAAAACATCAGCCAGAAGGCCTGCTCCAGTAAGGGCAATCTCACCTAGATAACTATAGTTTAAGATAAACTAAGTGTGGTAGACGGCGGGGGTGGGGGGGGCATTTTATTTTATTTTATTTTATTTTATTATTTAAGTGTAGCTTTATTTTGTTTTTGTTAATCCTCGTCCAAAGATATTTTTCCATTGATTTTTAAGGAGAGTAGAAGAGAGAGGGAAAGACAGAGAAACATCAATGTGAGAGAAACCCATTGGTTGGTTGCCTCCTGCAGGAACCCTGACCAGAGCCAGGAGAGGAGCCTCTGACCAAGGTACATGCCCTTGACAGGAGTCGAACCTAGGACCCTTTGGTCTGCAGGCCGATGCTCTATCCACTGAGCCAAACTGGCTAGGGCCATGAGGCCCTTTTAATCAAGTCCTCTCTGTGTCCCATTGTTCAAGATGGCGCAGCAAACATGTGTTTACCATTTGATTTTCCATCTCCATGTGAATTGCCATCCTGCCTTTTTGAAGTCACAAACCACAACATCATACATACACACACACACACACACACACACACACACACACACACACCTCCTTAACTCCAGATGACATGGAAGCCTCAACTGCCTCATCTGCCTTCAGGGCTAATATTCTTATGGGATCCCCGGATACGCAGACATTTTTTAAAACGTGGTTATTTTCTCCTGATAATCTTTCTCGTGTTCATTTGATTATGAGTCAATCCAGAAGAACTTAGAAATGTAGGAGGAAAATTAGTTTTCTTTCCACACTGCCCAAAACCTCAGCATCCCCAGCCCGGGGCCTGCTAAGTCCTACGGATTCTCCTGTGGAAGTCTTCCCCTCCGCCCCAGCCCGTGTCATCCTGCTTGTCACACGTCCTCCCTCCCATCCTCTCATTGGCATCCACTCCCAAGTAATACTTCCTCCTGCTGCAGTCCTGCCCACCCATCTCCCTCTGCTCAGGAAGCAGCCCCTGGCATGCAACCCCACCCCCTCCCACCCCCTTCCTCATCAGCAGAGGAGTCTGCAGGAAGCCAGAAGCCAGCCTGAATTAATGAAGCCTGGATCCAAAGGAGGCACCATGGCCTCCTAGTAGTGGCAGATGGCATCTCTCCTGTTATATCCAAAGGAATCTATCTAGTTATCCCTTTGGACAGACCAGTGTTTGGAGAAAGGGTTCTGCCATTGTTATTTGTTAAACTTAGACAACCAACCAGCATGCACTCTATTCTGGTCTCCCCACTCCTTCCCTCTGCCTGGCTCCCATTTTTGCTGCTGCTGTACCCTCCCCTAAACCTCCTAGAGAAACTCGTGACCAGGGGCCATCTCTAAGATGTGCTAATCCCAGAGGCCATCCAGTCATTCCAGGCTGGGGTAAACCTGGCAAATGTTGGCCAGTGCCCCAGTCCACCTGCAGGACCCTGCTCTCCTCTCTGTCCTGTTCCTCCCGCTTCCCAACACCGGTGCAAGGACAGGCCTCCAGCCAGGTGCACCACGGAGCCCTGGCAACTTAGCATTTCCTGGCGGTGCACGCAGGACTCGGCATCCTGGTCTAAGCACCCGCCTAACCCCCATCCCCACCCCGACCTGTGACACATTCTGGTTTGCTAGGATGTGGTTGTTTGGGGGCGGGGGAGGGGGTCAGTAGACAAGAAAGAGAGAAGGTGTGTCCTGAATGCAGGGATGGGCTCTCACTGCTGCCCTGGCCGGGAGAGGAAACGGGGGGAGGGGGGAGGCCCTGGAAGGGGTGGGCACCGCTGGGCTGTCCCGGGCGGACCGGGGCGCCGTGTGCGCGCCTGTGGGGAGTTGAAAAGCCCTGCACGTCGGGGCAGCCGGACAGAGCCCAGGGCGTGCGCCAGCCTCACAGTGTCTCCTCCTGTGGCTGCAGCCATGACGGAGAACTCGGACAAAGTTCCCATCGCCCTGGGAGGGCCTGACGACGTCGAGTTTTGCAGCCCCCCGGTGAGTACCTGGGGTCCCAGCCCAGCTGCGGGTTAGTCCACTTGCAGGGTAAGGGCGTCAGGGATTTGTGCCACCGAATGTGGGGGGTGGGAGCAAGGTGGGCGCCCAAATGTGGATGGTGACGCCCCACGCGAGTGTGTGTATGTGGGGGGTCACCGGATCCACAGACAGGTGTGCGGGGAAAGGGAAAGGGTGTCAGGAGGGGGCGTCCTGTGGCCGGCGGCGAGTGCAGATCAACCGGGTAGTGGCCCTGCGCCGCGAAAAGTTTGCTTCTCGGGCATCCACGCCTGAGTGCCAGGGAGCCCGAGAGGGAGCGCCGCGAAGGAGGGCGCCCGGAGGAGCTCAGGGAGAGCTGTCCCCCACCCCACTCCCTCTCCTCCGGGGGCGCTGCTCCGGGATGTCCGGGTGCGGGCGGCGCAGATGGGATCCGACTCCTCCGTCCCCGCCCGCAGGCGTACGCCGCGGTGACCATGAAGCCCTCCAGCCCCGCGAGGCTGCTCAAGGTCGGAGCTGTGGTCCTCATTTCGGGGGCGGTGCTGCTGCTCTTCGGGGCCATCGGGGCCTTTTACTTCTGGAAGGGGAGTGACAATCACGTAAGTCGGGGAGGGTGCTCAGGGCGGGAGGCGCGCAGGACCCCGAGGCTCGCGGGGTGGTGGGGTCCTCCCTGTCACGCGCATGTTTTTTTTCCCCCAATTTCATTGTTACAAATTGAACATAATTAAAGCATAGTGATTCAACACAAAAACAATATGTAATTATATATGTGTTTTCTGATGGTCTTAGGCGACCCCTGTGAAAAGGTTCTTCGACCCCCAAAGGGGTCACGACCCACAGGTTGAGAACCGCTGGGAGGCTTCCCGGGCACCTCTGTCTTCTTCCAAGGCCACCGCGCTGCTTTCTGCTCTTAGGACACTTTGCAGAAAAGAAGTCAGGGCTGTAAGGGCAATATTAAAACGTAGAGTAGCGGAGTAGAGGGGGAAAGCATGGGGCGGCTCCAGGAACACCCTTTTCTGCAGAACAGGCTGGCGCTTCCACTGGGCAGTGTGTGACCTTGGATAAGGCCCGTCATCTTCTGGCCTGGGTTAACATCCTCAGGGGAGAAATGGAACAGCCTCTCTCGGCTGAGAAAGGCTGGGAATTTAAGAACTGGGACAAAGGTAGTGAAGGCCAGCGTTGGGAACGAACTTGACCTTCCAGGAGTGTCTGTTTGTTTGCTTATTTCTTTAAGTGTGTCCACCCTGCTCTGGGGGAGAGGGGAGGGTGATGTGTAACTTCCTTAAAAGTGGCAAACCTCTTTAAAAATCCATTCTGGCCTACTGGCCTAGTCACGTGTGTTTTAATGGTGACTGTTTCACGCACTGCTGTCCTATTTTCTTTGTTTGCAACTATTTATTTTAAAGCTCCAGGGGCCCTCGAGGAGCATAAAAGGTGCTTCTAGCTTGACTGGGCAGAGTTACAGTGTGTTTAAACAGCCTGAATTTTGTGCACCTACGGAAAGGGGGCATTTTATCTCGATGACCATTTCCCAGGGCTGGCAGAAGCTTATTGGACTAATGGAAAAGAATTCCATCTCTGGGATCCACACAAAGGGCAGTTTCTTAATCATCGCCCTCAGAGGATCTGTGACTGCTGTTCCCCCCTCTCTACCACCATGAAATTCAAAGCGTGAACGAATCCCAGTACTTAGGGAAAATGGTGCTGAAAGCAATTCAACCATTTTACACATAACATCTTCTGCAGTCGCTGCCTAATTTGTATTTTTAACTCAAATGCCTAATGTAGATAAGCATGCCATTTAGCGGCGAGTCTGTTTTAGAGACTATATCAAATTTACAAGCATCGATTTGTAAGATCAGAATTGCACAGTATTTTGTGTATATTTGAAAAGTGCCTTAATGTATTTGTATTTTAAATATGGAAGCTGGGCCAGATGCTCATATTTGAAAGCAGCAACTAAACATGGGAACAATTTCAATATCTACATCTCCATTAATAGCAGAGTTTAGATTGTCATCCCTTGGGAAATTGTATGGTATTTGAATGTAGATGCTATCTTTTAGATGACAAAACCTCAATGCTACAGGTCACTTGGAGATAAAAATAGCTTTGGGATTTTGGGGGGGCGTTTATTTATTTTTATTTTTTGGTAAAGATTTTGGTCATGTGATATATGTAAATGAATATTATTTGGCTTTTAATTATTCAAGGCAAACACAGCTAACTGACAAGCTTCTAAAAAGAGAGATTGAAAGATCTTACTGAATAGCGTGGGCTCCTTTTTTTTCTTATCTTACTTTCTTGCAAAACGGTTGATTATCTGGTTCAAGAGAGCAGTATTAAATTCTAAGAATACAGAGGAATAGTGTATCACATTTTATTGCCAACAATCAAAGTTCTTGCTATTTCCTAGACAGGCAGGAGAATGAAGAACACTGCGGTAGTTTGTTTTCTTTTGTTTTGTTTTTTACTCCCAAAATATTCGATGCTGATACAGATTACTTAAGTCTGAAAAGCAAATCATGAAATAACTAAATACAGCAAATTTGGCACCATCTCTGCCCAGCACATGCACAGGTCTGCTTTCCCTGATCACAAATCTAAGCAGTCCAAACAAAACATAATAAACAAAGGCAAGTCTCTGTCAAACAGAAAGACACCCCCAACCAAATGGACTACGCAGTCTTTGGGGATGATCTGTACCTCTGCTCTTCTATTTTGTTTTTAACATATGTTCTTATTGATTTCAGAGAAGGGAGAGGGAGAGATAGAAACATCAATGATGAGAGAGAATCATCGATTGGCTGCCTCCTGCACACCCCCTACGAGGAATCGAGCTTGCAACCCAGGCATGTTGCCCTGACCACGGATCGAACCCAGGACCCTTCAGTCCGCAGGTCAACGCTCTATCCACTGGCCAAACTGGCTAGGGCTGCTCTTCCATTTTGACTTAACCAGCTGTAATTCACCTCCTATCCCTTTCATATGGGTAAATCCCAGGAGGACAGGTTTACTTGAAGTACCTTCATAGCTGGAAGACTATGAAGCATCCGAGTGCTAATAATTGGGGACAAATGTCTAGGCCATGTTTCAGACATAGAACATTATTGTACATAGAACTAGGCATTGGAATATGGTATATTCCCACCAATATGAGATGGCTGACAACCCTACCCTGTGGGATAGGGTGTGAGATCATTGCTGGGGGCCTTTCTTCTCAGACCGATTTTTCTAGACACTGACCTAAACATTATGTAATTAATCTCAGAGAAGCCAGGCTTTATTAGAAACTCATTAGCAAGTATCCTTGGCTGCAAAAGGCACCATATCGAGCAGAATTTTGGCAAATAATAAACTTCATTGTACTTGGATAGAAATAGCCTTAGGTGCCAACAGCTCCATCAGTTTAGAGGAAATAATGTGATTACTGCTCCATCAGCCCAGCCTCCTTCTGAGCTCGGGGCCCAGTACTTTGGAAATAATTTCAGACTGTTTACCACCACTGCCCCATAGCCTCAGGGGCACAGACCTCTCGCTGAGCCCCACGCAGGCTGTGGGCTGTGCATAAAGGATGGACTGGATGCAGGAGAAAGGATGCAACGCCTGTGCTTGGTCAGGAAGCTTTTTCTGGGAGGAAGGTGAGGACGGGTGGTGGTGGTGGAGGGAAGTGAAATTTACGACCACAAGCCATTCTTCTATGTCGAAATCTTGTCTCCTTCAGACCTGCTAAAAGGTGGACATCCTTGATTTCTTAAGTGTTGCATTCCTTCCCTAGTGAAAGCTTATGTGCAATGCTTTCCAGAGAAAGAGCCTCCTGGTGCCTGAGTGAAGGACGCCGTGCCAGCAGGAACTCACAGTGCTGTCTGTCTGCTCCTTCTGACAGTCGTAATTGACCCACATGAGCAGTAGCTGCTCAGAGAGCACAGAGACAGGACAGTCTGCTGTCTGAACCTCAAGCACTGGCTCAGCCAGAGAAAGCAGGTTTCCCACACGGGCCACCTGAGCTGCAAAGTGAAACCAGGCTGGTGGGCTCTGCTCCTGCTGCACTAAATCAGAACCCCAGGAAGTGGCTCTCTCCTCAGGCCAGCCTGGGAGACCCTGCGCCGCAGGGAGGGTGGCTCAGGAAGAGGGAGGAGGGGTGCGGAGCCATGGTGGAGCTAGCTAGCATGCAGTAGCTTCTGTTCTGCTGAATGAAGGCTGCGGCCTGGAAGGCCACAGGCTAGCAAAGCCATCTCTGCATCTCCACTGATAAAATAAAAGCATGCCCTGTGGGCCTTGTAATAATGAGTTTTCTACAAGTAATGATCCAATAACAGCAGATCCTTTCCCAGTGTTTGTTCATGTAGCAGTCATTCTTCATAAAAAGAAAGAAAATCAGACTTGAATTGAATCTGAGCTATTTGTGGTAATGACCTCCTGACACTAAGTAGCAAATGTCTTTCATCAGTTCTCATTCCTTCCCCCTTTAAAGAATTTATATATTACATCCTATATAATAAAAGCCTAATATGCAAATTGTCCCCTCCGTCGGTCATTCAACCACCCGCTATGACATGCGCTGACCACCAGGGGGCGGCAGGGAACATGGTAGGCATCCCCGACAAGGCATTGGCAGCAGGTGGCAGTGGAGGCACTGCTGGCCCTGATGGGCCCCAAGGAGAGCAGGACTGTGGCGGGATGGAGGAGCAGGTGAGAGGGCAGTGCCAGGCCAAAGCAAGTGCAAGCCCAGAGGTCAGCGGGGACCTGCCCTTCCATGCCAGTCACTCGAACTTCAATTGCCGGCCAGGCCTAGGGACCACACCGTGCATGAATTTCATGCACTGGGCCTCTAGTATCATATAAGAGCTACATTATATATAAAATATATATACATATATATGCCTCTAAGTCAGAAAAAGTAAGAAAGAAGAAAAGAAACCCACCTACTATTCCACAACTCAGAGAACATTCTAGCAGTCAGCAGCACACTGAGCAGGAATTATTTTTTAAAGTAGTGTACTGCCAAGACGTCTAAACCAAGAGAGCCCTTGGGATCATCTAATTTAGTGGTAAACTTTTTAAAAAAAATTTTAATGGAAGAATTTTTCTTAAGATTTTACTCAGGCCTTAGCCGGTTTGGCTCACTGGATAGAGCGTCGGCCTGGGGACTAAGGGGTCCCAGGTTCGATTCCGGTCAAGGGCATGTACCTTGGTTGCAGGCACATCCCCAGTAGAGGGTGTGCAGGAGGCAGCTGATCGATGTTTCTCTCTCATCGATGTTTCTAACTCTCTATCCCTCTCCCTTCCTCTCTGTAAAAAAATCAATAAAGTATATACTTAAAAAAAAAAGATTTACTCAGAAATCCAGTACATAAAACAGAAACCAAGTGGCTCTGCTTAAATTGTAGGTGGGTGGGAAGAAAGGGGACTCACAGTCCCACCTGCTCTGCCACCCTCTGTGAAACGTCAGAGCTTTAAAGTCATAAATGAAAAACCACCTATGAGGTCCAACCTCTTCATTTTACACTCAAGGCGACTCCCAAGACTCAGGGATGAGTGGTGTGGCCACCTGTCTTTCTGATTCCTGGACCAGTGCCCATCTACAGTGCCTAGCCTTCCCCTCTCTCTCCCCGTGTCTCATAACAAAACGCCCTATAACCCCATACGCCCCCACCATCGAGTCATTAAAATGAGTCACCCCCATTTTGAGCTGAAACAGATGTGCACCCTGACCTTGCTCTCTGCAGATGCTGCTCGATATGCAGCAATCCCAGTCTGGTCTGAAGTCCTTCCTCTGTACCACATTCCAGGCCAAATCTTAACCAAAAGATTTTTTTTAAACTTTCAAATTGAGGTGCCCTCTGCAGACTTGTTCAGTGAATAGCCCAGTTAACCTTCTACCTCATCCATTTCCATTTATCCATCAACTCTAGCTGCATGGTGGAATTTCCTTTAAAAAAAAGAAAGACCTGTGTCCAAGCCCTAAACCTGCAGATTCTGATTTGACTGGTCCGAAGGAACCCAGGCACGGGAGCTGGAGATTCTACTCAGATGCATCTACGCAGAGCCAGAGTTGCGAATCACCGAGCTATCTGAATTTGTATCGCAGACTGCCGAAGGTTTTACTTTTTTTAAAAGGTGTTCTCCATTTTTTTTAAAATATGGAATTTGCTTCACAAATTTGCATGTCATCCTTGCTTAGGGGCCATGCTAACCTTCTCTGTATCATTCCAATTTTAGTTTATGTGCTGCAGAAGCAAGCACTTTTTAAGGTGTTCGTAAAGAAATCATTGTATTAAATGATTGGTATGTAGGTAAGGTCTCATATACAAATATATTACTCTCAAGGGTGATTCAGTGTATCTCTGACAAATGTGAAAGCTACTCATTCACTGCAGGTCCAGAGATGATCCCTGAGTTGCTGTAAAAGGAAAGCTCACTAGTCTGTTCACTTCCAGATTTACAATGTCCATTACACCATGAGCATCAATGGGAAGTTACAAGATGGGTCAATGGAAATAGACGCTGGGAACAACCTGGAGACCTTCAAGATGGGGAGTGGAGCTGACGAGGCCATTGAAGTCAATGACTTCCAGAATGTAAGTATATTTCATGCATTTAGAGAGTCTGACCAGGCAGCCTGGGGGCTTTTCCCATCCAGGGAGAAGCATCTCTCACACACATCCCAACGGTCTCCAGTTCTCATGGCAGATTTTCTCTGAGAAAGGACTGCTCTTTGTTTTTAATATTTTCAAAATGAAAAAAAAAAACACCCACAACACTTTGGCATCGAAAGAACAGTTCTTGGAACTATATGAAGTCTTGGCAGGAACACGTGCAAGACCTATTTCTTTCTAAGCAGTTATCCACAACACCGTGAATAAAGTACTCACACTATCCAAGAGGGCAAACTCTTTTTTTGAACTTACAGAGAGGAGGGAGATTTTATTTTATTTTTATTTTTTAAATTTTATTGTCTTGTTTAAAGTATTACAAATAGTAGTGCACATGTCTCCCTTACTTCCCCATTGACCTTCCCCCGGCCTCCCCACGCCCTGGCACATGCCCTCACCCCACCCCACCCCAGTGTCTTGTGTCCATTGGTTATGCTTATATGCATGTATATAAGTCCTTCAATTGATCTCTTACCCGCCCCCCCACAACCTAAAACTCTCCAGCCTTCCTGCTGTACTTTGACAGTCTGTTCGATGCTTCTCTGTCTCTGTATCTATGTTTTTGTTCATTAGGTTATAATGTTCTTTATTATCCATAAGTGAGTGAGATCATGTGGTATTTTTCTTTCACTGCCTGATTTATTTCACTTAGCATAATGTTCTCCAGTTCCATCCATGCTGCTGCAAATGGTAAGAATTCCTTCTTTTTTATAGCAGCGTAGTATTCCATTGTGTAGATGTACCATAGTTTTCTAATCCACTCATCTGCTGATGGGAGAGGAGGGAGATTTTAATGACCTAATAATCATTAAAAGGTAGGGCCTTTTAGGTAGGGCCTATCCTATGCTTTTCTCAATTTTGTAGTTTTCCTGCTTAACCTAGAAAATTAGCATGGAGAAATTCCCCTATTACATCATATATTTTCTGACTACTGCCTATTACAGATAGCATATTCTGGTCTCTTGAAAAAGTCAGCCATGTTTGTTTTCAAAAAATCGGCTTACAGGCAATTTGAGACACTAAGCTAAGCATCAATGCTTCAATGACCATCTGTAAACCAGCGTGTCACTGCAGGCCGACTTTTCTGTTTGCCAACATAAATACCATATTCTCTTTCACGTTCTAAGATAAGGAAGCAGCACCACTATTTGTGCTTTCCTGTTAAACCTGCAGCTGGAGTAGGTGAGTCTTCGTAATGAAGAAAAGGCACTTGAAGAAATAATGTCTCTTCTGATCATTTATCGGCCCACAAACATCTCACCAACCTTCTTCTTCTGATTGGTGAGGAAAACTAGAGGTGATTTTCATCGGAATGAAAAAACTCCCCTTGTCAATACCAAAACACACTTCACAGGCCCTTTTGAATATCAAACAGATGCCGCATTAGAGCCCCGGTGAGGTTAGATGTTATTTGATAACAAGAAGCTCTGGCTGTGTTCAGGCGGCTCTGCCCTGGGACGGCGCCGCAGCTGCAGCCACAGCTGTATGGGCCCAGCTGCACCTCGTTCAGTCATAGCTTTGTGGTTGGTTCTGGTCAATGCACAGGGATAATTTCTCTGGACCTATTAAAGGCTTTTACTGCAAGACGCAGGACAAGGTAACAGCATTTTTCTTTCTATTACTCAATATAAAATTATAAAGTGTGACTCCCCCACACACATCATTCAATATAGAATACCTATGAATACCTATAATGTGCCACAATACCAAGATATGCAAAGGTAGCTGCATAGCTGAATAAAAAGGGATCCATCTCTATCAAAAAGTGTAGATATCAGGAGTAGACGTTTAAAATATTTTAATCCGAAAGCTACACCTCGGTTTTCTAGTCCTTTGGTTCTAATAATGGTATTGATGTGTTTTGTTCTCCTGGGCCAAAAGAGCCAAACATATTTTATAAACTGATCAATTCTGTTGGATAGCTTCCACATTTCTCTAAGTCAGAACTGGTGAGTAGAACATTTTTGTGATGGATAGAACCTCTTCTGAGTTTAAACAAGCCTGGACTTTTTGTTGTTGTAGTTAATCCTCACCTGAAGATATTTTTTCCATTGATTTTTAGAGAGAGTGGAAGGGATGGAGTGGGAGGGATAGAGAGAGAGAGAGAGAGATGGGACAGAGACACAGATGTGAGAGAGACACATTGATTGGTTTGCCTCCTGTACACACCCAACAGGGGCCAAGGATCAACCTGCAACCTAGGTTCGTGCCCTTGAATGGGAATCAAACCTGAGACCCTATGGTGTGCTGGCCGACGCTCTATCCACTGAGCCACAATATCCAGGGCAAACCTGGACTTTTGAAAACACATGAATCCACCACTATGGTACCTGCATAATTCCCCTATATTTTAAGCCAAAATCAAGAAACATTTATTGGGACCTACTGTGTGCAAGGGACAGTGATAAGCATCGGGGATACAGAGCTGACTGACACTTGTTCCCCCCTTCAAAGACCTTCCAGTCCAGCCCAGGAGGCAGACACCCACATGGAGGTGGCGCAGGTCAGCCAGGGAAGCGCACTAACTGAGTGGGGAGCAGAGAGCTGTGGAGAGCAGAGGGGAGTCAATCACTGCTGACCAGGGGCTGGAGCAGGCTTTACAGAGGGGGCGACAGGTGAACCAGGTCTTGAAGAAAGATTAGGATCTCAACCAGCAGAGAAGGAGGGCCAGGGCCTTCCAGGCCTTGGGAAGAACACTGAATACAAATCCACAGGCCTGCCCTGGAGTTCTAAGTAGCCCAATGTGAGCAGGTGGGATGCAGGTGGGGCCAGATTGGAAAAGGTTCTGAGTTGTAACTGAACGGCTTCCCCTACTAACCCAGGACCCCACCGGGATTTTAGTAGAACTGATGGTAAAAAGAACGTCCTGAGAGGGAACAGCATGGAACAGAGGGCTGCAGGTTCTGCGCTGTTTAAGAAAAAGCGACTCAAGACATTTGTTAGAGAAGGTGAGGCAGGTTTTATTCAAGGAGAGCTACTGCTGTGGGGTTTGTAGTAGAGGAGAGGCACTGGGCTCAGCTCTAAACACAATATAGAAAAATCGGATTTACAGCCAGAGTGGGAGTGTTGGTAGATGGAAAATTACTAAGAGGTGGAGTAATTCTTTACTAAACTGACCTAACAGGATTTTTTGCTAAAGGCAAGCCAGGCTGATCAGATATCAAGGGTGCTCAGACCAAGGCTGACTCAGCAGGATTCTGGCAAAAATTGGAATGAGCAGGCCAAGACAGAGCCCAAGGTCGACTCAGTCACAAGGAGGACTCAGGAGCCTGGCCAGTTAGTCAGGGCATCTTCGTCAATGCCCTGCGGACACAAATCCTGGTTAGTTCATTGCTGGTGAGTTCCGTTCTAGAAAGTTAGACCCTCGACAGCATCGGTGCTGTTGATTTACACCAGTCCTCTCAGGCCTTGTTTATGTAACCAAGATCTCGGTTAGAAATCAAGGTAGTAAATATGGGTGTTCACTATACAATTCTTTTAACTGTGTGATATTGGAAATTTTTATTTAAAAAGCTAGAGGAGAATCAAAGATAAACTACCTACCAGACTTTATTCAAAAATCATTATGGCCCCCAACGATAAAATAAAGAAAAAATAAAATGGAAGTCATGTTTCTGTTCTGACAGTTGAATCACTGTCACTACCATGGCTGAAAAATGTGTGCTGGCAGATTAAATACCAGGCAATCTTTTCCAACTGTGAACAAAAATACCATTTTCTCTCTATTTTCACAGTAATTGCGTTCCTAGGAAAGCTATTGTACATTAAAACTATGTCAAAAATCACTTTGTGTTTATGTGTAAAACTGTGGTAGGTTCTAGGCACAGATACTTCCAATCAGGTTTTCACCAGGACCCAAGGCAGCTAGTTCTTCAGGACCTTCCAGGGCTGTGCCGGCGGACCAGCATCCCCGGGCCATGTCCACTGAAGGCCTAGACTTCTGTAGTGTCCCTTGGGCTAGCACCCCTTGCCCTCCTTGGGAACTTCTGGTTTAAGCCACAGAAATAGATGAGATCCCCTAGAAAGAAAAAATATGTGGCTAACATGAGATTACCTGACTTTTGATAAAAGAATGTTAGGTCAGCCCTAGCTGGGTGGCTCACTTGTTTGGAGCATCATCCTGTGTACCAAAAGGTTCCGGGTTTGATTCCCAGTTGGGGCACGTACAGGAGGCGGCAGATCAATGTTTCTCACATCAATGTTTCTCCCTCCCGCCCCCAGCCCCTCTGTCTCCCTCCCTTCCTCTCCCTAAAATCAATAGACATATCTCTGGTTGAGGATAAAACGAAGTTAGGTCATTGGACTCTTCACTCATTGTCTTTGTTAGCAAATTTCTTCATTATCACCAGTCTTATTTTTTGCAAAAAACAAAAGGTTTGCTTGGCTTTCTTGTGCTTTTCCGTTCCCTCTGTTTACTCTCTTATTATATCTGGCTGCTTAATGAGGATTTGTAGCTAGATGTGTGGTTATTGTGTGTGAGTTCCCTCCCACCGATTCCTCCTTGGGGCACTCAGTTCTTGTGCCCAGTGCAGACCATCAGAACTTACTCACTCACAGCCCAGGCTGGAATCCTTCAGTAGAATCAGCTCTCTCCTCTGGGGACATGGCAGTGTTATATGGTGTCTCGCGTGGCCCATCTCCCAGTCAGAGGACGTGAGGGTTTGCAGTTAAGAGGACACATGTGGCAGCTCTCGCCCTCCCCTGCCTTTTGTCTTTCAAACCAGGCGCCTCTGCTTTACATGCAGAATAAGAGCAGTAGACTTCAGGGCAGGCCCATGAGAGCAGCGGCTCTCAGGGTGTGTTTCTTAGGCCACGGCAGCAGCACCCAAGAGCTTGTTAGAAATGCCAAGGTGAGCCCCACTCCTGAGAGAATGGCTGACTCAGTTCGGGAACTGAGGCCTCCTGATGAGATCGGGTGCAAGGGAAAGTTTGGGAGCAACGGGTACAGAAGAAACGGGGATCCACAGGCTGTGTCCCAGGCCATTGGAGCGGCTATAACAAATGCCCCACACGGTGACTTCTACACAGAGAAGTGTTTCTCACAGTTCTGGAGGCTGCGAAGTGCAAGATTAAGGCGCCAGCAGATTGGGTGTCTAGTGAGGGCCTGGTTTCTGGGTCCTCTTTCTCACTGTGTCCTCACAGAGCAGGTCCCTTTTATAAGGGCCCGAATCCCACTCACCAGGGCCTCACCTCCCAAATACACCACGTCCAGATACCACCACACTGGGGGTTAGGTTCCAACATATGAATCTGGAAGTGACGTGGACATCAGTCACTTAAAACTTCATTCCCCTGAACGCGTTCCTTCCCCCTGAACAGGTGGTCCGCAGCCTGGCCTGCGCCTGGTCAACACTTGGGGAACTTGTAAGCACACCAGGGTCTGCGCACATCCCGGCCAATTAAATGGGCATCTCTGGGGAGAGGCCCAGGCACCTGCGTGTTTAAATTCTCTCCAGGTGACTTGGGTGCAGTGAGTCGGAAACCTCTGCGGTCAGCCTCTGTCAAGTGGGCATCAGGCCGCCACCTCTGGGTGAGAGGTGATGCTGGGAGAAACGAGGGACATGTGTTCCAAGTGTTATATGGC
Source organism: Myotis davidii (assembly GCF_000327345.1). Lineage (NCBI taxonomy): Eukaryota > Metazoa > Chordata > Mammalia > Chiroptera > Vespertilionidae > Myotis > Myotis davidii. The sequence goes on along the minus strand of NW_006300371.1, from coordinate 550,792 downwards.
CAATTAGGCCCCAAGGCAAACCCGTGAGGAGCCGTAGGAAGCGTGAGCCTTTCCTTCTCTGTTCTCTGGTGCGCCAACCACCAGCGTCTGTGGGGCCCCTGGCTCTGAGATGACACGTGGTGTCACTTCCCATGAATATTCTCACACATGATTTCCACTCAGCTTCTCTCCTCATTGGAGACGGCTGGATCCTGAGCCAGGACCCCTGGGTTCCTAAATGCTGATCTGCCCCCCACTCCCTGGCACTGACATTGGAACAAGTTCTTATCTTCCTGACATTTGTCTCAACTCAGCAGGATACTGAGATGAGCAGATTTGGGTTGGTGTCTACATTATTATGGCAAAAATGTGTAGCCCTTTAATGCTGTTCTGGCCACTCGCTAATCCTGGAGTTGACAGCAGGTGAAAGCCAACACTCTGGGGACAGCGCTGAGCTGCCCCATGGGCTCCACGGGAGTCAGCGCTGCTGTCAGCCCAGATGAGCCTGGGCTGAGGCGCCCCCCGAGGCCGGTCCCCAGGCAGACGAGGAGACACTGTTTATATCTCACAGGGGACAAAACAAACACCCGCGTCCTTGGGTAAGGTCTAGCAGCAAAGCCCAGCTCCTGGTGTTGTAGAAACCTTTACTATTTACTCCGGGTTTGGTAACTTAGGAAACCTCTGAATTTGTGGAATTAATTCGCTGGACCAACATCTTTTGAGAATCTTTGTGAAATCGCCCAAAAGAAAGAGCTAAGATTCAGATAGCGATCTCAAGAAGCTTATACCTGAGATGATACTGACAAGGAGCTACCGTACAGGCACTGAAAACTAAGCGCCAAGGGAGGGGTAAAGACGTGGGGGCAGGGGGCCCACGGAAGTCAGAAGCAAAGGAGCCCCCTTAGCCTGGGATGGTCGGAGAGAGCTGCATAGAAAGGATGGCCTTTCACCTGAGCTTGAGGGAAAGATGGAGCAACTCACATACTCCATCTCAGCTCTAATGCCGCCCCCGGTGGAGGCCTCCCGGACCCAGCTGACAAGAGCCCCATCTGGCCATTCCTCTCTCACACCTGCTTTATTTTCTCCACAGCACTTGCCACCTGACTGTCTCAGTTTCCTATATTTGGTTAAGAACACTAAGAGTTACGTTCCATGAGGGCAAAGCTTCCATCTCTTTTGTTCATCCCTATACCCAGTTCCTGGAGCTGGCTCGCAGTAGACACGCAATACATTGAAGAAATGTACAGGTGGATAAATGGATGGATCAACTTTTATCTCCTTTCCTAGGGTATCACAGGAATCCGTTTTGCGGGAGGAGAGAAGTGCTACATCAAAGCGCAGGTGAAGGCGCGCGTTCCTGAGGTGGGCGCCGTGGCCAAGCAGAGCATTGCCTCCGAACTGGTGGGTACCAGCGGCCCGGGCAGCCGGAGGGCTTGGCAGATGTGGCTTGAAGGCACAACCCTTTCTGTCTCTGGTTCCTCGATAGGTTTGAGACCACAACATAAATTCTAGCTCTTCTCTGCCAAAGGAACTGAAACTATTCTAGTCCTCCTGGTTGGTTCTAAGTGGTCATTCTTACATGATGTAGCATATTTAGTGGTTTTGGAAAATCGTATTTTAAAGTGCTTAACGGGGATGGTTTCACATGGCCCGTATTTGCCTGATGATAGGGAACTATCTAATCAGTGATCAAGAAAACATAAAGGACTTCGCATGTTAGACTCTTTCGTCATCAGAGGGGCCTTAGTTCCTCTGAAAATCCCAACAGTTGATGCCCCAGCCTCTGCGGGGAAAGCAGCCGCGAGGCATCTTGCTCCGTTACCTGTGTGTCAGCAACTTCCTGGGAGTTAGTTCCAACCCTTTTGAGCTGAGATGGCTCCCCCACAACTTCTTCCCGTTGGTTCAAGTTCAACCAATGAAGCTAGATCATGTATCGAATTTCTTTTCTATGTGTCAAATTTGTGAGGTTTTTTAAAAACATAACTCTCCCATTTGTTATTAATAGCTTGCCTTTGAGCTTGATTTTATAAACATTTATTTTAAGGATTGCACACAGAGTTCTAAAGACACATTTAACAATAATAGCTAACATTTATTTGATACTTTAGGGTTTACAAAGTGGTCACATTCATTATTGTCTTCCATTTGAGTTGTGGCAGCGTCTGGTGGAACAAACATGGACTTTGGCGCCAGAAAAATGTAGGTTCACATCCGGTTGACACTGCTGTGGCTGTGGCTTCACCTCTGTGAGCCTGTTTTGTCATCCACAAACTAGGGGCACACATGCCGTCCCCACGGCCCTAGAACTGCTAGATAATGAATAGGTGGCTGCTGCTATCATTGTTAATTTTATTATGATTACCTTTGGTCCTCCCAGTCTCCCTGAGAGAGGGGAGCCAGCACCAGCTCCCTCAGGCAAAGAGGAAAAACAAGGGTAAGCAAAGTGCCTGGAGACTGGCCGGCTGCTTGCCCTCCGAGGAACAGCAGCGGAAGGTATCTCAGAACACAGAACAAAACAAAAGCTCAAAACAAACCAGTGAGGTTTAAAGCTCGTTAGCGTGTCCTCCGTTTTCTTTCCTACTCCCAGTTTCCCCACCCATTTGTCCTGTGATGTGGTGCCGGGCCTTCATGGCTCAGTCCCTCCCTCTAAGCTGCCCCCGTGTGCCCTCAGGAGCCATCCCCAGCCCCCACCACCACCCAGCAGAAGGCTGTGCTCCCACTGCAAACTCCCAGGGCCCAGCATAACAGTGACACCAAGACCTTTGTTCTGCCTTTGAACTTCTCTTACTGCACTGCCGTTCCCTTAGATCACTCCGTTTCTGTTAGAAAGTCTGTGGTGACTGTAATCCTTGGCAGCATCCCAGTGGACATGGAACCCATGCTCTGCTGCCTTCCACAAGCACCAGACCCCCAGCTGTACATTTGCAGTACATATTCTGGGTTTTTTAAAGACAATTTTTGCTTTTTTAAATGGGAGGGAGATACAAGCCCACGCTTGCTCTGAGCTCCAGTGCCAGGCAAGATTCTAAAGAACCCAGATACATACTGAGAGAAACTGGATTGTCTGGCATCGGAGCAGGAAAGCAGGGGTGGCTTTCTTCCAGATGGAGGTGCTCACAGCAGTCATTGTTCCTGTGCTGGGACCTCCCCAATGCAGGGCTGACTGGCAGCTATTGCTGTTTGCTCCGCCCTGGAGATTCCCTGAGACTCCACTCCACCCAATTTACAACCCCACCCAAGCTGTGCACAGAGGCTTTTGCATATGAATGGCCTGTCCTTTCTCAGCCTAAAATCTGTTAAACAAGCTGCAGCTGGGTGAGGGAGCCCCAAATCTATCAAAAGAAGGCCCAAGGCCACACCAGCACCAGCCTGCCTTGCTTCACAGCTGGGCCTTGTCTGGTCACTTCCAAACCCTATACAAAGAGGAGGGAATCTGCAAATCTCTCTGTAGCTCCTGCTGGGTGGCCCCAGGCAGTGGCTGACTTTGCACCTCCTTGGAGATCCAAGAGCCAGTGTACCCAGTGGTCAGTGTGAGACCATACCAGATTACAACTCTTCAAATCCATAAGCAACACACTCAGGGAGCAGACTCAGTGGGCACCAAAGCCCCACTGAAGCAAGTCCTGCTCCATAAGGGTGTCTCTTACACAGAAGCTCTCCCACTGTAGTAGCAGCTAGTCCTCACAGCGAATTGGCCTGGAGGTCAATTCCTCCTAGTGATACCAACAGCAATCAAGGCTCAACTACAACAAGACTGTGCACACAACCCCAAAAGGGGTGGACCAAGAGTGTCCACCTCAGGTCCACCTCTCGGCTCCGCTGAGCCACTGGGCCCTATAGGACACCTACTACACAAGGCCAATCTATCAACTCAAGGAGACTTAGCAGCTACCCAATACATAGCCATGCACTGACCACTAGGGGGCAGATGCTCCAACCAGTAGGTTAGCTTGCTGCTGGGGTCCAGCTGATCGGGATTGGGCGAGATGGGCCAGACATACCCTGGAGCCCTCCCCCGGTCCCTCCCCAGCCCCAATCATGTGCCAGTGGGGTCCCTCGGCCTGGCCTGCACCCTTTCACAATCCAGGACCCCTCAGCAGATGTCGGAGAGCTGGTTTCAGCCTGATCCCTGCAGGCTAGGGGACCTCACCAGTGCACAAATCCATGCACTGGGCCTCTGGTTTAAAAATAAATGTTGAATCACACATGTGTGATACATATAAAACTCCTGCTGGTGCCAATCACACACATGTTTTAATTTTATAATACTACTAGAGGCCCGGTGCACAAAAATTTGTGCACTTGGGGGGCTCCCTCAGCCTGGCCTGTGCCCTCTCACAGTCTGGGACCCCTCGGCAGATGACCACCTGCTGGGATAGGCCCACTCCCTGGGGGATTGGGCCTAAGCTGGCAGTCAGACATCCCTCTGGCAGCCCAGGAGCCCTCAGGGGATGTCCACTTGCCAGCGGAGAGCAGGCCTAAGCTGCAGTCAGACATCCTGAGTGCGGCTGAGGAGGCGGGAGGGGCTCCCGCCACCACTGTTGTGCCGGCAGCCATCAGCCTGGCTTGTGGCTGAGCAGAGCCCCCCCTGTGGGAGTGCACTGACCACCAGGGGGCAGCTTCTGCATTGAGCATCTGCCCCCTGGTGGCCACTGTGTGTCATAATGACCAGTCATTCCCAGTCATTCTGCTGTTAGAGTCAGTTTGCATATTACCCTTTTATTATATAGGACAGGGGCCTGGTGAATAGGTGGGGGCCGGCTGGTTTTCCCTGAAGGGTGTCCCGGATCAGGGTGGGGGTCCTGCTGGGGGGCCTGGCCAGACTGAGTGAGGGGCTGAGGGCCATTTTCAGGCTGGTCAAGCCCCCCAGTGGGGACCCTCACCCCATGGGGATGTGGCCAGCCTGGGTGAGGGGCTGAGGACCGTTTTCAGGCTGCCCACAGCCCCTTCAGGGTGGGGGAGTCTCACTGGGGTGCCTGGCCAGCCTGGATGAGGGGCTGATGGCCGTTTTCAGGCTGGCCATGCCCTCTAGCAACCCAAGCTCCCAACCTCTCCTTTTTATTCTGGGATTTATTTATCTTCTATAATTGAAACTTTGTAGCCTTGAACGGAGCTGAGGGCCGGCCCCGGGCAGGCAGGCAGGTGGGAAGCTTGGCTTCCTCCATCACTGGGGACAACCCAAGCCTCCTGCTCACTCCAGTTCTGTGGTCGTCATCTTAGTTGGGTTAATTTGCATACTTGCTCCTGATTGGCTGGTGGGTGTAGCTTGTGGGCATGGCTTGAACATAGCAGAGGGACGGTTAATTTGCATGTTCTCTTTTATTATATAAGATATTATATATACTACTAGAGGCCCGGTGCACAAAAATTTGTGCACTTGGGGTGGGGAGAGGAGGTCCCTCAGCCCGGCCTGTGCCCTCTCGCAGTCTGGGACCCATCAGGAGATAACGACCTGCTGGCTTAGGCCTGCTCCCGGGTGGCAGAGGGCAGGCCTAATCCCTAGGTGCAGCCCCTGGTCGGGCTCAGAGCAGGGCCCATTGGGGAGTTGGGGCACCGCCCCCTGTCATGCACAGAGCAGGGCGGATCGGGAGGTTGCGATGCCATCCTCAGTCACGCTCAGGGTAGGGCCAATTGGGGGGTTGGGGCACCGCCCCCTGTCACACTCAAGGCAGGGTCGATAGGGAGGTTGCGGCGCCACCCCCTGTCACACACAGAGCAGGGCCCATCGGGGGGTTGGGGCTCCATACCCTGTCACACACAGGGCAGGGCCCATCAGGGGGTTGGAGAGCTCCCCCCTGTTACACACAGAGCAGGGCCCATCAGAGGGTTGGGGCTCCAGGCCCTGTCACACCCAGAGCCCGCACGGCGATCAGGGGTTTGGTTGCTGCCCCCTGTCACACTGATCCCGGTGCTGGGAGGCCTCTCAGCTCCGCTGATCCCGGGGCCAGGACGCCTCTCGGCTCCGCTGATCCCGGCCGGGAGGCCTCTCGGCTCCGCAGATTCCAGGGCTGGGAAGCCTTTCGGCTACGCTGATAACCAGGGCGGGGAGGCCTCGCGGCTCCACTGATCGTGGGGCTGGGTCGCCTCTCGGCTCCGCTGATCCCGGCCGGGAGGCCTCTCGGCTCCGCAGATTCCAGGGCTGGGAAGCCTTTCGGCTACGCTGATAACCAGGGCGGGGAGGCCTCGCGGCTCCACTGATCGTGGGGCTGGGTCGCCTCTCGGCTCCGCTGATCCCGGGCCCTGAGGCCTCTCTGCCCTGCCGCTTCAGGGCTGTTTGGCTTCGCTCTGCCTGGAGCCTGAGTATGCAAATTAACCGCCATCTTTTAGCTTCTATAATTGAAACATTGTATATTTTGGAGTTGTTGCTTCAGGAGCTCAGGGCCCCGCAGCTGCAGATGGTGAATCTTGGCTTCCTCCAACGCTGGGGCAACCAAGCCTCCTGTTCTCAGCTGCCTGGCTGCCGGCCGCCATCTTGGCTGTCAGTTAATTTGCATATCTCGCTGATTAGCCAATGGGAAGGGTAGCGGTCGTACACCAATTACCATGTTTCTCTTTTATTAGTGTAGATTTTGACATGTAGATTTGCAGTAACGTAATTACTGCACAATCTTCTAATTAATTTACTTTCAATGTGCACAAATCTGTGCAGTGGGCCACTAGTATGATTATAATTTTAAAAGTTGTTTGTTCAGCTACCTTCAATTTTTAACCAATTAAAATAATAATCCAAAATAAATTTTTGAATACATAATTCACTGTGGTGAATAGTGTGCATTTAAATCTTTGTCTGCATCTGATTTTCTTCTCAGGACATAGGAGCGAATTACTTTTCTTGTGTTTCATTTGTTCATATGTGTGTGGTGGATCCTCTGATGGACAAGACCAAATTCAGACAATATGTTCGTGTAACACAGGAATGTGTTTGGCTGTCACTAACAGAAAACTACATGTAGAGTAACTGAAACAAAGAAGGATCTGTTTGCTCCATAGTAAGCAATGTGGAGGCTCAGGGACCAGCATCTCTGACTATTTCGGCCTTTCCGTCCAGCTCCAAACATCAGTCACACATTCAAGTAAGAACGTCGGGGAGAGGCTGAGCAGCACCACCTTGACTTCCCTTTGATCAAGAAAGCAGAGGCTTTTGGCCCTAACCGGTCTAGCTCAGTGGATAGAGCGTCAGCCTGCGGACTCAAGGGTCCCAGGTTCAATTCCGGTAAAGGGCATATACCTCGGTTGCAGGCACATCCCCCGTAGGGAGTGTGCAGGAGGCAGTTGATTGATGTTTCTCTCTCATTGATGTTTCTAACTCTCTATCTCTCTCCCTTCCTCCCTTAAAAAATCAATACATTTTTTAAAAAAAGAAAAGAAAAGAAAGCAGAGGCTTCCAAGCCCCAACACCCTCCTGGGTGGCCCTCATTGTCCAGAACTGCTCACACGGCGCCCACAGCTTGGAGGGTCTTAGAAGCAAGAATCTCTTCTGGGACTGGGCACACGGCTGCCTCAAACCAAAGCAGATTGTACTGTCTGAAAGGGAGGGAGAGAGGAGATTGGGGAGACAGCTGACAGTCCGTGCCGTGGGCTTGCTTAGCATTCCTAGCCTGTAGGATGCATCTATATGCATTATCCCGTCAGCCCACCTTTTCCCCACACACTTTCGATTATGATGGGGTAGATGCATGCACCGCTTGCTCTTATAAATTTTTCATCAGTTTTGTATAACTTTAAAAAGCTATTACACCCAAAGAGCATTCATTTCCTGGATGGAGCCATTTAATTTAAGGTAAATAACTAGATTACCTGCGAGCCGCTTCCTCCAATAACTCTGAGTTGTTCTAATGCAGCCATAAGCCTGGGGGAGAAAGCATAAACGAAGTGCTGCTTTCAGCTCAAAATAAAGAGAAAACATTTTAATTTCTCCAAACTATTGCAAACTAATAAATACATGAAAGGAACAACCTGGCAAAATAAATTGGTCTCCTGGGTTATCAAACCTTTCTCAGCATCGTGCTGCAGAAGAAAACGCCGGGCTTAGCTTTGAAACCTCAGTGGTGTGCTCGATGTGAAGAACATCTGAAATGTGTTTTGTTAGAGCTGGGAAAGGGAGAAATGGTTTATGTTAAATAACACTTTGAACTGATGACATTAAAGAACCAATCGCTTGCTTTTTCCATTGTTGTTCAGTACAAAACCCCAAAGAATTTTCACTCCAAATGGAGCGTTCCTCAATCCTTTGTAGGATTCCAGGGCCATTCAATTGCTTTTCCTCAAAAACACCTTTGATCAAAAACATCAGATTAACCCAAAGCTCAAAGCTGGTATCAAGTAATTTTCACTTCTACTCAGGATTCTATATTCACACATTCCAGCTTCCAAAGACAGGCTGGCGTGCGGCGCGGGGCAGGTGCTAAATATTGTGGAGAGAGCTATAAAGAGGAGAGATTAGAACCTTAAAGTGTATGTTGGGGGGCGGGGGGTGAGGCGGGGAGGCAGGCATACAATACACCCAGAATTCTCGTTAAGTTTTTACAAAGCCGAGTAATCTTTTACCCGCTCGTGAATCTTAATACTCAGCATGCTCCACTCTCCACTGCCTTCTTGCTCAATGCATTTCATTTTCACTTACTTACAGGAAGGCAAGATCATGCCAGTTAAGTATGAAGAAAGTTCTCTTATCTGGGTGGCTGTAGGCCAGCCCGTGAAGGACAACAGCTTCTTGAGCGCCAAAGTCATAGAACTCTGTGGCGACCTCCCTATTTTCTGGCTTAAACCAACTTATCCGAAAGGTAACATTTTCAAGTCTCTTCATGTTGCGTGGAATGCTGCCTGTCCGTGTGAGGTCCCTGGGAGCCCCTCCACAGGCCTGAGCTGTGACGGGAGGGGGATCAGGGTGCACACGCAGGTCTCAGTCATTGGCCCGAGAGCTCTGAGAGAAGGAAGGGCCGCCCTGAGGTTGCAGGATGGCCGGCAGCAGGTTTAGCAGGAAGCGACCAGACCGCTGCAGGGCCTAGTCTCTATTTATGACGCTCCCACTTCTTTCCACTCTGCCCATCTCAGTTGTTTGCACTTCGCAATTTTACTTTTTTCTCCCTAAGGCACAGAATCCATGGACTGAGACGCTGAATCTTTATGATGTTCAAACCTAGGATTATGGGACAGCCAAATGCGGCTGTGGGCAGAGGTTGGGATTCTTTAAGTTCTGGGCTCAAACGTCAGCCTCCAAGTTCCATGAAAATAAATGAGGGGCCCTGGGGTTCCGAGCGAGGTCGGAGCACACCTTCCAGCTGTTTCCGGGTGGGGAAGGGCAGGTGAGCCCGCAGGCCAGGCTCTGTCCCCTTCGTTCCTGTCCCCAGGGCTGTCCTCACTCTTTAGTGGCCCCCCCAAAGGCCGGCTCTGTAGCTCTGGCTCAAGTGTGGATAAAAGGCCTTTCTTCTAGCACAGCTGAGATATGTTTTCTAAAAAGATTTTATTGAACATCAAGATAAAGCAGCATGGAAATAATTATGAAAAAATGCAGGCATTGAAACCAGGCTTGGGGGTAAAATGGGCAGTTACTATTAACGCTGCAGGGTTTCAGTTTTGCAAGATGAAAACTATTCTGGAGATAGACGGTTGCATAGCAATGTAAATGTACTTTATGCCACTGAACTTTACCCTGAAAAATGGTTTAAATGGAAATTTTATGTATATTTTACCACAATTTATTTTTAAAAACCTCACCAAGGCTTAGAAAATCCAGACTTCTGATTCTGCCATGGCTGACTTAATCCTGCTGTTCACAAGTCTTATTCTGTCCCAGAGCTTGGCAAATAGGATTCAATTTATGCATCAGTGGCCATGGCTGCCTGGTAGAGTGGGTTACGAAGGACCCTGAGGCCACAGGCAGGCTCGGCAAGAAATAACACCATGAGCAGTGTTTGTCCAGGCTCTTGGGGGCTGGAGAGAGGGCTGTCAAATGGACAGCTGCCTTGTCATCCTGCTCTTGCCCAGGAGGTGGCCCCAACTCACAATTCTGTGGCCACTGGCCAAGTTCTCACTTTCAATTCCCCACCTGCCTCTACATGGAATAGGCCTTCCTGCTTTCCACACCCAGGAACTACTTCTCCAATACCTTGTCACCTTTTCCAGTCAAGGACAAAAGTCTGCAACTCTGCTACCATGGATGATAACCCTCCCTAAGCACTTTCTGTTCGAGGACAAGCCTCTTACCCAGGGAGTTCATTCATTCATTCACTCACTCATTCATTCAGCAAATATTTATTATGTACCATTTACTTGTTCCAGGCACTTGGAATGCACTGGTGAACAGAACAAACAAGAATCCCTGCCCTCGGGAGTTTACGTTGTTAGCAAGGGGAAACAAGAATAAACACAAAGTTACAATAAGAAAATCATAGGGGAGGCTAGGGGACTGTCTAGGGCGGGGGGGAAAAATGAACACAAATGTAATACCCTTTGTAATACTTTAAGCAATAAAGATGGTGCTATTGGCAGTGCTAGGGACTGACAGCCTGAGTTCCTGGGGAAAGGGCTTGTTTCCTGCACCCAAGATGTGGTGTGGCCCCTCCCAGCCCAACAGCATGTAAGTATTCAATCATCACAGCATCCATATGAGAATTACATACATTACATCCAACAGCAGAACAGTGGGAATCACCGAAATGCCCTCCAGATTTGAAAAGGATTAAATCAGTGTTGATGTAGCCATAGGATGGAATATCATAGACATCAAAAATGAGGGATTTTTATGTATTAACTATGTAAGGTGACAGATGGTTAAAGACTTGTTGTGGTGATCACTTTGTAAGGTATGTAAATGTTGAATCACCATGTTGTATACCTGAAACTAATATAATACTGTGTCAATATAATTACAAGTAATTTTAAATGGGATTTTTTCCCCAATCTCTCATAAATTTAGTCATATTTTAGAATAAAATTAAGGGGGGGGGGAAACCTCCTCTAAGAAGTGCCTCGCTCCCCATCACCTAATTCTAAGCCCCCCAACTCCAGGGTGTCCAGCGTCCCCACCCTTGGATCTTGAAGCTGGCAGGTCATCAGCGTCACAGGCTGTATTATCAGGGACACCGGTAATGGCAGCTAGACAAGGTCAGAGAGAAGGGTGACAGCTGATGTCTGCTGAGCTTTGGCTATGTGTCAGGCACTGTTACGTATTGTCCCCATTTAATCTTTACCAACAACTGTCTGCGTAACTACTAATGATCCCATTTTATGGATGAAGAAACTAAGGTTCACAGAGGTGAAATAATTCACCTGAGGTAATTAAGTTAAAAGAAGAGATTTTAATCCAGGTCTCCCTGATGCCTTTCCAACAATGCCTCAGAAACCAAGAGGCTAACCACAGCTATAAAGCACATCTAAGTTTTCATAAATAACATAGCATGCTATAATCACCACCGCCTAACATTTGAATGCGTATTATATGAGTGCCTTGGGAAAAGAACTATGCTAAAATCCTTCAAATTGTTCGTTAACTCTATCACAACCCAGTGAGATACCAGTAGATACTATTATTATCCCCATTTTACAGATGAATCTGAGACTCAGAGAGATACCAAAGTCCACCCTGTGTGGTCTTTTCCATTGTTGTTACTCGGCAGCCGTAGGCCATGCTGTGGGGCCCACCACGAGGCAGTGTGGTGAACTAGAGCACTGGGCTGGAGGTCAGAGTGAAGTTTACCTTCAGTTCCTATCTCTTCCATCACCTCTGTGACCTTGGCTAAGTCACTTGGTGTTTCTGGAGCCTCATGCTCTCATGTATAAAAGTATCTGCTTTTTCTATTCCATAGGATTTCTTATAAGAATCAGCCAAGATAATAAATCCCCTGAAAACTGTAAAGTTTTATACATATACTAGAGGCCCGGTGCACAAAATTTGTGCACGGGGTGAGGGGCAGGGGGGCCTAGTCTCCCCTCACTGCCCCCACTTCCAGCTTAATCACCCCCAACTGCCCTCCCTGCTGGCCTGGTTTCCCCAAACTGCACCCCCCCACTGGCCTGGTCGTCCCACGCAGCCTGTTTGTTCAGTCATTTGATCGTCCCTCACTAACCCCCCTGCCGGCCTGGTCGCAGGCAGCCATCTGGTGAGGGTGTGATGGTCAATTTGCATATTACCTCTTTATTATATAGGATAGTCACTCCATAGGGCTACAGGTAACAGAATACCTGACCAGCAGTGGTTTCAGCAACTACAGGTGCAATGTTTTTCATATAGCCAGAAGTCTGGAGATATGTTTCTGGCATTACCAGCTACTCTGTGATGTCATCACATCTCTTTCTACCTTAGCATTTTTCTTCCCATAGCATGCTGCTCACCATCCTCTGCCTATCACTTCTGGTCACAGGTCGGCGCCCTTAACCCGGACATCACATCTACAGTCAAGAAAGGAAGACAAGACATAGGAGGCCTTATCTGCCCCCTTTTACCAAGAAAGCAAAAGCTTTCCCAGAACTGCACTAGCATGTTCTGCTTGTGTCTCACTGGCCAGAAACGTGTGATTTGGGCACTCCTCATTACCAGGCAGGCTCGGGAAATGAGTAGTATTTTACTTTCTTAGCTCCTAGTATAGAGGCAGGCAAAGAAAACAGGATTGTGGGTGGATTTTGTCAGCTATCTTACAATATCTACCTTAGTTAGTATAAAATCAAATTTTAGCTACCTGTACGTTTAACTACTAACTCAATACTAAAACCTGCTTTATTATTACAAAAATCATCAGTACAAATTTAAGTGGTATGTAGGCATGTCTATGTGTCCTTTTTTATTTTTCATCCTGATAAGCACAGACCTTCCTTAATTATTCAAATAAAGGAATTAACTTGAAGCATTTATTTCATTCATTCATTCATTTTTGCAGAAACTCTGAGGGAAAGAAGAGAATTGGTAACACAAACTGTTACAACGATCACCAGAAGACCACGCAGTGGACCACGGGGCAACCCAGGCCCTGGAAGACTGAATAACAAAACCAGACCCAGCGTGCAGGAGGACTCAGACCCCTTCAACCCGGACAACCCTTACCACGTGCGTATGCTGCTTGGGCCACATTCTCAGATGAATGCATTAAACCTAACTGGAGTGGTAGTATTTCTAGAGGTTTCAAACAAACATTTAGTATCCAACTGGGACTTTTACTCAATATTTTAAAAATGCGTCTTCATTTGTTTGTTGCTTGGTTGATAAATGTAGTGAGAACCTCATTCAAAGCTGCTTTCCCTGCTCTCCTTTTCTTGAGTCACAGGCAAATCCATAAGACAAAGTCATACCAGGAATTTATGTTAAAATGTTTCCAAGAGTGTGTGTGCCCTGGGGGCAGCACACAGAAGGAAAGTATTCTTTCCCCACTTTGTATCCACTGTATTCACCCATTCAGCAGACATCTGCTGAGAACGTGCTTATGCAGGCCCTGTGCACACGGGCAGGCAGGACCTTCTGCCCCAGGGACTCTCAGCCCACTCTGCAGGCAGGTCAGACACAGATAAAGCACTTTCGAATCTGTGCTTGGAAGGATGGTGTTTGGAAGAATGATACTAACATCCTGAAAACTTATCAAATCTTGCACAAAATATTTTTTAAAAATATATTTTATTGATTTTTTACAGAGAGGAAAGGAGAGGGAGAGGGATAGAAACATCGATGAGAGAGAAACATCAATCAGCTGCCTTCTGCACACCCCCTACTGGGGATGTGCCTGCAACCAAGGTACATGCCCTTGACCGGAATCAAACCCCGGACCCTTGAGTCCGCAGGCCAACACTCTATCCACTTAGCCAAACCAGTTAGGGCCACAAAATATTATTGAGAATTCATATTTGGAAGGATGATACGAACGTGTTAAAAACTTATCAAATCTTCCACAAAATATTATCTACTTTGACTATACTTTGCAGGAAGTAGAAAAATATTTATTGTAACTAGTGTTTTAGTGGAAAAAATAATACATGCATATACTTTTTAAAAACAGTATAAGAGGGTCTACAATTAATAATGAGTTTCCCTTCCATCTCAGACACCCTCCCCAGAACAACCTCTTAACAATAGCTACTTGCCCAGTTTCTTTGCTTAAGTACACACACACACACACACACACACACACACACACACACACTGAACACAAAAGAGCATACAAAACTCCTGGACCTTGCTTTCCAGTTACAATAAGGTATTTTGAAGATTGTGTCTCCTATATAGATCTACTTCATCTTAATGTCCACATCGTATTCCTTTGTGTGGATAGATGTACAACTTCACTAGTTCTCCTTTGGTGGACATGTAAATTCTGTCTGTCTTTTCCTGTTAGGCTTGTGGGAAGGTGAATGAGGTGAAGCTCCCACTCCACACATTGCTTGCCACATGGTACCCATTAAATTGCATTAGCTATCAGTCTTACTGCCCCACTTGTACACAAGGGAATATATCTTTAATATAAACACTGACTCTTGGGTCTCCTGAGTCAATGTAGATAGGAATTTCATATTTTAATAGAGGATATCATATTGTCTTCCAAGAAATTATACTAGCTACATGTGTTCAAATAGTAATAAAAGGTCTCTATTATCAAACTTAAAAAGAAGCTTTACCAGTTTTGGGGGAGGTGTAAAATTGATCTCCTAGCTGTTTTATCATGCCTGTCTTTAATTATATGCAAGATTGAGCATCTTTTTGTATACAGATAAGCCATTTGTATTTTTTCTATGCAACCTCTTCAGGCCTATTCCATTTCATGTGCTGCAGATATATTTTCTAACTTATCATTTTAGACTAATATATTTTCCAAAGACTTAGAGTAAAAAGTATTTTTAAATAGCTCAAGGCTTATCAGAAAATTCAGGACACCACAGTACTTCATTCCCTAAAACTCAAATAAGAAAGGAAATAAAATCTGAATCGGCAAACGGAAAATTTAATATAGTTTATTCCCCAGGTAGCTGGAGTAGATGAATCTGGTTCAAGGGCTAAGAGGTATCAGCCCCTTTACAGGTGGGGAGGAGGGCTGTATCTACCTGGCTTCCAGGCTTGAGTGTCCATATTCTTTTAAAAATTCCAACTACATCAGTTTCCCCCTTTGCTTTGTGTTTGCCTTTAAGCAGACACCTCTCCATGACCTCAGTCCTTCACGTATTTCTTTAAGGTATCTTAGAGCAACAACCTGAGATTCCCTTGAAACATTTTAATCCTAATAACTGAACCCTCAAGATTAAAAAATGTCTCAATCAACAGGCTTTTTGCCTCTGTACCCTAGAAGAGTTAGCTACAATTAGTGAGATGGTTGTCTTTTTTTTTTTTTTTGCCCCAGATAAGCCAAAAAAGGGTGGGAGAGGGGTCTGAAAAATGAAAGAATGGTATGAGAGGAAGACAAATATTCTGATGACAAAAATTTAACAGGAATGTTAATTATGTTAGGTGTGATAATGGCAGTGTGATTGTGGGGGGAAATA
>NW_006300371.1:529150-533970 GCF_000327345.1 Myotis davidii | reverse complement strand
ATTCTCTTATTTGGGAAATAACATTCTAATGTATTTATGGGTCAAATATCACAATACTGAATTTTAAAGGTCGGGAGAAAAAAGCAAGCAAATTTAACAAGTTAGCAATTGTCAAATCTAGATGATGTCCAGTGTACAATTTTCTTCACTTCCAGTATGTTTGAATCTTTCATAATAAAAACCACCATCTCCCTCCAAAAAATTTGAGTAGACTTTTTATACCAGAACAGGTGACAGGTGCTGAGTTCACGCAGCTCAAGCCTGTGTTTGGTGCTGCATCTGCCCAAGTTCACCTACCTCCAGGAAAGAGGCTTAAATTGAACAAAGGATTTACTTTAACAGTAAGGGCTTCTGAGCAATGGAATTCAATACCATATTAAAGAGGATACAGAAACTATACCCCTAGATATCCATAAAAGGGAAAGCCAGATACGTAAATTTGGCAGGGGGACAAGTTCCTTCCAGTGCTGTCCTCTCCAGTGGTGAGAAAACGCTGTTTGTAGGTAATTTTTACTTCATCAATATGACTTTATTTCTGTAACTCTAATTATGGCACACAGGAACAAGAAGGCAGTTTACGGTCTGGAATTTTCACACATTATGCGGGGCCTTTTCCTGAGGGTTAGAGCCCCTTACATTGATGTAAGGGCAGGAGCTAAATGACTCCATGGTGTCTCAGCCACTACAACTGGAACAGCCACGCTGGCCTGTCAGTGAGTCTCAAAGTGTGCGCCGAGCTCCTGCCGACTTAATGAACAGCGGCAGAAATGCTACTTTTGAACCATGACTGCTTTTGGTTTGCCTATTTAAAACAAGATCAGTCCCTATTGAGTGGTGATCATGGCTCATTAAAGCATGGAGACACTCCATCAATATTTACAAAAAACACCTTCCTGCAGTGACAGATTAGGTAGGTGAAGTTCCTGGATGTTAGAAGAAATTCTGAACTTCTTATAAGGTTATGATTGAAAACTCCTTACAGAAAATTATGCTGCTTTCTTATAGCAGTGAACATTCAGGATCTTATTTTTAAAAAATGTGTTACAAACTTCTCATTATGAAGAAAACCCAAATAATTCTTTTATTTCACAGCAGCAGGAAGGGGAAGGCAGCATGACATTCGACCCTAGACTGGACCACGAGGGAATCTGCTGCATAGAGTGCAGGCGGAGCTACACCCATTGCCAGAAGATCTGTGAGCCCCTGGGCGGCTATCAGCCGTGGCCCTATAATTATCAAGGTTGCCGGTCGGCCTGCAGAATCATCATGCCATGTAGCTGGTGGGTGGCCCGCATCTTGGGCATGGTGTGAAATCACATCATATACCAGGTGCTGTAAAGGAAGAACTCCAGAGACAACCGAAGTATGAAAACTCTTGATGCTGAAGGGACCACAAAGTATTTTATACTCTGAGTAATGTTCTTTGAGACACTGTTAACAGAATATTTCTCCATTGCTTTACAGAACTTTATCCAGAATGTGCAAATGTACTGAAAGGGTAGACTAAAATGTCATAATAATTCTTTTATTACTTGCTACTTTTTATTTGCTTTGCCCATAAGGCCTGCTCATAAGATTTCCGTCCCAAGCCATTTTGAAATAAACATGAAAATTTACAATTTGTCCAAGTTCTCATGTACACTTAAGTTCCTTTAAATCAAGTCACTAATTAAGTTGTTCTATTTTGTATAGAATTCCTCAATTGTTCTTAACCTTTACTGTTCTTCCCAGTCTTGCAAATGTGCTCCCAGAGTCTCCAGATAAAACACAAACAAGCCCGGGCCAGTGTGGCTCAGTTGTCCAGTGCACTGAAAGGTCTACAGTTCCATTCCCATCAGGCCACGTGCCTGGGTTATGGGCTGGATCCCCGATCAGATGCGAGTGGGAGGCAGCCGATTGATGTTCCTCTCTCCCTTCCTCTCTCAAAAATCAATAGAAACATTAAAAAAACAAACCACAAACAAAGAAGGAAAACAGGACAAATAATGGAATTTACCTAAAAGTAAACATTATAAACCTCAATGTGGTAGCTCATGGGAAATTCTTGATCTGGCATGTGAATAACAGGTAGCTGCCCTATGTTAGGAGTCACTTCCCGGAAAAGCATTAGGCTAATGAGGGGAAACGTAGCCAGAGATAAATCAGACTTGAGGTAAGAGGACTTTCATTGACATTCTGAAAAGAGATCTTCACACTCTTTTCAATAAGTGCTCACTGGGCATGAAGAAGTGTAATGATTTCTTCCTCTGGAATACAAATCAGGTTGTTGATGTCATTTAATTACCAATTAGTTACTCTCCTAGTAATAGGGCTGGCTACAGCTTGGCAGATATGGCTGAGGAAGAATAGCCTACTTATTTATAATGACATAAAGTCTCTCAGGAACACTGACAAGAACCAGGGCTGTCTTTAGAAACTGAAATATTCAGATCAGGAAGAGGATCAGGTATTTCATATTTTTGGCATATTAGTTCTGAATCCCACAATCTGAGAGATAAAGAACTTTAAGGAAAATCAGTTTTCCAAAACAAGGATTCAGAGAGATAGGTCTTGATACCATGATCTTATTACATTCTCATATTCTAAGTACAACTTAGTAGTGTGCATTTAGTATTTTCCAATTTGTCTGTAAGATCATACAGAATTTTTAAAATCTGGTTATCAGATGAAGGCTCCGATGCTTGCATGTAAGGGAATATACAGCAAAGCAGGCTTCTGGAGAAAAAGCTACAAAGGAAATACACATATTGAACTATATGTAATGGCAAAGTGTTCTCAGGCAGCAGCTACTTCCTGCAGTTATGAATTGTACATGTTTAATCTTTGAAATGGTTAATGGTTGTCATTCTACAAAGCAAATATATGCCAATGGTTCCACACACCATCTCCCACCTCACTGCCCAGCAACCTGTACTTGGTTCTACAACTAAATAAAAAAAGACTGATCCTGGCACAGGAGAGCCTGTGTGGTCTCGTGAGAGATACAGTCAGGATTCAGTACACCGAGGGCCTTGATAAAGATGGCAGCATTGAGAATCTTGGAGATGACACCTTTGCTAGAACTTCAGTGAGCATGAGTTACCCTTGTGAAAGTGACAGAGGAAAGGCATTCAAGGCAGAGGGAGCAGTCTAGTAAAGCCAGAGGTTTTAAAGTTAACTGATTCACTGAGGGGGAAGGAGGGAATTGTGGAGTACAAGCAGGCAAATGGAGGCTTCAGGTTGAGGTAATATTAAGATAGAAATGTGGGCAAAAACTATACCTTATATTACATGTTATTTTGAATTCATTTATTTATTTGGTAGGTCAGAAATAGGGACACAACCAAAGGTTTCAGGCAAAGAAAGGGCAAGAAGAGGGCTGGTTAAGTTTCCATTCTAGATGGATCACCTTAGTAACTCTCCATGTGAGAGCAGGTGCCAGACTTGGCAAGGAAGAAAGCAAGTCATTAGAAGAGAAAGCTGCCTCCTGAAAAGATGCTCCCTTTTTCAAAGCCACACAATCAAGTGAAAATCTAGTAGATAATTTACTTCATAATAGATAAAGCAATTATGTTGTGTTCTGAAAAGTCACTTAGTACCCAAGGAAGGCAACTTAGGAAAAAAAACACCAATGTTTTAAGGGATGGGGGAAACTCAAGTTTGGTTTAAAGGTAGGAATGACTGAAGGCTCAAATTTGGTTCAAAGTAGAAAACTAAAGGCCTACTTTGAAAGAGAAGAATCTATCCTATCTAATAATAGACAAATGCAAATTGACCATACCATTGGCTAATCAGAGCGATATGCAAATTAACTGCCAACAATGATGGCGGCTAATTTGCATATACCAGCTGGGAGCAAAGACTGAAGACACCATAGAAGGAAGCCAAGCAACAGAGCCAAGGTAGCTGAGATGGGTGGAGAGAAGCGGCACAGACAGGTGGGGTAGGAGCGGCAGAGAAGGGAGCAAAGCCCTATGCTTGCAGGAATCTTCCTGCAATGGGCCTCTAGTCCTATCTAATAATAGACAAACATGGTAATTAACCGTACCTCTGACACGCTTCCCATTGGCTAATCAGGGCGATATGCAAATTAACTGCCAACCAAGATGGTGGCTGGCAGCCAGGCAGCTGAAGCGAACAGGAAGGAGGCTTGCTTGCTCCAGTGATGGAGGAAGCCAACGTTCCCCGCCAGCCACTGCTGACATCTGAGCTGCAACTCTAAGCAACTATGTTGCAAGTGTAGCAATTAAACAAAACCCAGAAACCTGCTTTCAGCCAGCCGGGCTCCAGCCAGAAGGATCGCAACAGTGTTTCAATTATAGAACAAACCCAGATCCCTGCTTTCAGCAGCCGAGGTCTCAGAGCTGATGACAGTGACCCTGCCAGGTGGGGATCAGTGCTTGAGGCTGTCCGCGGTCCCAGGACCCGGATCCGTGACCCTGTCGGGTGGGGGGCAGTGCTTGAGGCCTGCAGGCGCTACTTCAGCTCAGGGTGGGTGCCTGTGAGATGACAGTGAGAGGGCAGAGTGGTGATGCCCTGTTCCCACGGAGGCCAGTGCAGCTACAAGATCACCTTTAGGGGGTTAATGCAGGTACTGAGGCAGGAGCAGATGCAGACAGACACACCTGGTGGGCACGGGTGGCCCTTGCTGAGGTGCCTTCGGTCAGCGAGATCAAGAACCCAGAGGTGGAGAGGAATTCCGTCCTCTCAGGGAAACAGTGGGATAGTCAGGGCAACTGTAGAGGAGGAATGTGCACTTTGGGTGCCAGCACCCATGAGCGAAGGCTGCCCTGACTGAGCCTCGCTTGCTTGGGGCCTCGCACACTCCTGCCAGTCAGCGG
>NW_006300371.1:520526-528918 GCF_000327345.1 Myotis davidii | reverse complement strand
GGGCTAAGCAGCAGGATATGCAAATTAACTGCCAACCAAGATGGCAGCCAGTAGCACGCAGCTGAAGCAAACAGGAGGCTTGCTTGCTCCAGTGACGGAGGAAGCCAACATTCCCGGCCTGCTGCCGCCAGACTCTGAGCTGCACTCTAAGTAACTATGTTGCAATTATAGAAGCTAAACAAGCTCCAGAGACCTGCTTTCAGCCAGCTTCAGCCTCAGAGCTTAGAGCTGCAGTCATGTTTACAGAGTTTCAATTATAGAAGCCAAACAAGACCCAGAACCTGCTTTCAGCCCTCAGAGCTGGAGCCGGCTCTCAGCTCCAGTGACAGCTATAGAAGGTAAATAAATCCCAGAATTAAAAAAAAAAAAAGGAGAGGCTGGGAGCTTAAGTTGCCCTCCAGCCTGAAAACGGCTCTCAGGCCCTCACCCAGACTGGCCAGGCACCCCAGTGGGGACCCCCACCCTGAAGGGGGTGTGACCAGCTGCAAACAGCCATCATCCCATCATCCAGGCTGGCTAGGCACCCAAGCGGGACCCCCACCCTGACCTGGGACACTTTCAGGGCAAACCAGCCAGCCCCCACCTGTGCACCAGGCCTCTATCCTATACTACAGGCAGGGCGGGACAGCGCGAGCTGCCATCCAGGCCCCATGTGCAGCCCTGGGCAGTGGGGCATAAGCCCCGCCCCCAGCCAGGACCCCTGTGTGCCACCTGAGCCCCCAGCTGGGACCCCCGTGCCGCCTAAGCCCCGCACTGCTAAGCCCCACCCCCAGCCGGGACCCTATGACTATTGGAGAACAGGAAAGTGCCGCTGGGCCCTGGGTTGCTGTGGTGTTCGGGCCATTGGTAAGTAGAAAAGTGCGGCCTGTAGGCAGCCCCCAGCTGCGCCTGATCAGGGAGCAGGAAAGCAAGCCTGGCCTGCGGGCAGCCCCAAGCTGGGCCTGAAAGAGGAGCAGGAAAACCCGGCCTGTGGGCAGCCCCCAGCTGGGCCTGCTTCCCGGTCGCCATGGTGATCTGGGAGCAGGAAAGCCTGGCTTGCAAGCAGCACCCCCATCCTGGCCATAGCTCAAGGGAGAGTACAACATGCAGTGGAGGCCAGGAGCCTGAGAGATCAACACAGAGGGACTCCTGCTCCAAGCCCCCATGGTGTGGCTGGGGGCAGGCCCCCAGCAGACACACACACACACACACACACACACGGCAACTGCTTCGAGCCTACGTGGCGCGGCTGGGGGGAGGCCCTAGCAGACACACACACGGGACGCTTGCTCCGAGCCTCTGCTGCCAGACTGTGGCCATCAGTAGGACATCCACTGAGGGCTCCCGGACTGTGGGAGGGGCAGGCTGGGCTGAGGGAACCCCACCCTCCCGTGCATGAATTTCGTGCACCGGGCCTCTAGTACACATATAAAAGGCTAAGTGACCGCCCAGCCGTCCAACCAGTAGCTATGATGCACACTGACTACCAGGGGACAGATGCTCAACACAGGAGCTGCCAAGCCACAGTGACTTGGCAGTGGTGGTTCTTGGAACGAGAGAGGAGGAAGCCCGATTCCGGGGTGCGTCACCTGAGAACTGCCCTCTCTCAGTCAGGGACCCCTCGGGGGATGTCGGAGAGCCGGTTTCAGACCGATCTCCACAGGCCAGGCCGAGGGACCCCACCTGCTAGAGGGACCCCACTCACTCTGCAGAAGCCCTTCGAGCCCTGGCACCGTCCCAGGTGCAGCCAGCTGGGAGGGACCACGGAGGTTGGCTCCAGGGCGTGTCCAGCCCATCTCACCCAGTCCCGCCCCGCTGGCCACCTTCTACTTAATTTCCTTTCAATGTGCAGGAATCCACGCACTGGGGCACTAGTCAGTGTATAAAGGAAGAGAGGGCACTGCAGAATACAAACTTTTCACAAATGGGTACTAATCTACAGATTACATTTTACCAGGCCAGCCCAAAATTGCAAATGTAGCCCGATTAGCTGTGTTGAAAACTGTGTGTGTATTTGTTCTAATATAGATACACATTTAATTCTTTTTTTTTTTTTAATCATCATCCAAGGATAGATTGGTTGCTTCCTCCATGAGGCCTCAGACTGAACAGGGATCGAAGCTGCAACAGAGGTTCACACCCTTGACTGGGAATATCGAACCTGCAACCACACTTGGTCCACAAGCCAATGCTCCAAGCACTGAGCCAAACCAGCCAGGGCGATTTTCATTTAATTCTTAGTGGTGTTGAAAAGAAATCCTTATGGACATCAGAGGATGTCTGAGGTTTGACTCAGATTGGAAAGGGCTACTGTGGTCTTAGATGTAATAGTTGCTGTGTAAGCACACAGAAAATGAAAAAATGGTATTGCTGGGTTTTATTATGTATAAATGTTCTGTTACATTGATGTATCTCATTAAAATATGACAAGAAACTTTTATTCAATTTAAAAAACCTGTTAACCTAGTCCTTATACCTCCTTCCCCTACCATTTCAAATAGCTATTGACACTAAAAAAGTAAACATATTCAAAATATTCACTTAACCCACTCAACAGTTGATTTCTTACACTCTGAAATACAAGCTACATTTTTACAAAATAGAAATTTCTTGTGAGTGGAATAAAATTTATTTCCGTATAAGCTGAATATGCTGATTTGTTTTAGGAATATTTATTTTATATAAATGGTCATAATTTTTTAAAAGTTAACTGATTTACTGAGGAAGGAGGAGAGAGTTAACAAAAATCTGCATGCATAGTCATCGCAGTGTATCTCAAACATAGAGGTATAAATTTGAGAGTCAATGATGCAAACTTTAGCAAAAACATTTTATAAGGAGAGTGAGTTTTGGTGTTTATAAAAGAAAGCTGAACTCCTATTAAAGGACTTTTGTACATATATGCATGCTCATATTCTATATGCATACACATGTTTCACTTTTTAAAAGCCCAATATTAGAGTCAAACTTACAGGTTAAGTTAGTGTTGACTGATTTTTAACAATAAAAGGACTCACCACAGCTGTTAAACTGCTTACATTAAATAAAAAGTAATCAATTTACTATGGTTTTTAGGTACTTACTATGTAAATATCTGTAAGTATATCTGAATATACATTTATGTATGTATGACCTAAACCTAACAAATAGCCGGTGTTATTTTCTAAGCTTGGCTGACTAAACCTTTTCTACATCTTAATAGCTTTTAAATCAAATATACAGAAGTCAGTGTTCATTAGGCTGTGAGTGATGAAAACAGATAATGGAAATGGAAATAGTATACCCACTAAGCTATAATAAGTCCCTAGGTTTAAACACCAAATTGTTAAAAAAGCAACAACATTTGTTTTAAGAGGCATACCTCCACAAAGCTCTTTCTAAGAGTTTAGTAATAACTTTACAGACGTTATGTTACATTCCTGTTTTCTTTGGGCCTGTTCCTTTAGAAACATTCTCTTCCTATCAAATCCTATAATTGAACCAGAACGCTTTATTCTCATCTTATGTCTCTACAAATTTTAATGGCAACTAGAGAACTTGGAAGAAATAAAATCTACATACATACTTTAAAAAAACACACACTAGCATTTGCAAATTTAACTGCAATTACTTTAAAAACAACAACAACAAAAAACAACACACCACCAAAATGATTTGTGGCTTCTGGCCTTCACCCTTCCAAGGTGTGGATTCAATTGCTACAAAATTTTCTTTTCAAAGGCCTATGTTCCATTATCCTAGACTATTACCCACCTTCTTATAATGAATTTGCTTTATACTGACATAGTCAAAGGACTGGAATAAGTCAAGCATGAATTTTCTCTTAGCAACACATTGCTTTTAAAGGCAAGTGGTTTCTTTTCAATTAAAACTATATTCCTACCTGTTAGTTACTGAAGTACAAGTATGCAGTAAAAAAGATATATCCTAACACAATTTACTGGACCTACTCAACCAGCACCAAAATTTTTAATATTCACTTAGCACCTATGTGTAATTAGACAAAGCAACATCTGAGAAAATTCTGGTTACTAATGAAATGGTGTCTCATTTTGTACTGTGCCATGGCCCTACATAAATATTGAGCATGCGAGTATCCTCTGCCCCATTTTAAGTAGTATCTCAGCAGTGATAAACTAGCATCTTGTCCAATATTTAAATATTTTTCTGACTAAAACAGAATTTCATTGTGCAGTACCACACAGTTACATGGATTCAATGCCTTTATCTTAATGACCCTACAGTTCTAATGATGGAGGAACAAAAATAATTGTGATCCTCTATCCTCTACCTTTACATCTATGCAAGGGAGAAACAATTCTTCAAAGGAACAAGTGACCAAGCAGCTTGTTACTCTTTTCTAAAATGTATTGGAAATGATTAGGGATTAGTGCTAACTTCTATTTATTCTCTACTTCACTCCTTGAAATCGGTGGTTTTTAAGGGCAATGTCCCATGTCATTGTGTAAGTCCATATCACCAGTCATTAAAAACAGATTTACTGGGCCCTATCCCAAACCCACTGATTCAAAATCTCAGGAGGGAAGCCTGCATTTAAAACTTCACAGGTTAGGGTTATTCATCATTAAGTTTGAGAATCACTATCCTATAGCTTACATATAGCAGCCTATGTGCCCATACTATATAATTTTAAGTTGCCTGATAATTGGGATCACTGTCAGAAGATCAGTACAAGATTAGGGTAAATAAGTTTTAGGTGACTTAGATTATGATTCTATCACCAACTATCTGTGTTTTGTTAAAGAACTGTTATAAAGAAAAAAGTATACAAGAGTGCTGGGGGTGGGGGTGGGGGGTGGGATGCATCTATGAAACCAAAGGTTGAACAAGTAAGATTTATTCCAGCTCTAACATTCTGATTTTATTTTTTTGTTGTGCCTCCTCATATTGACAGGAAATGGAATGCAAATATATGATTAAGGTAGTATTAGGTACCAAAGCTACTTCTAGTCTTGGCAGATGGCCCATAAAAACATGCCCTGCTGATCTGATTTTTACAATTCTATTAAACATAAAATCCTAAGCAACACTTATTTTGAAGTCTCTGTTCAGAACCAGTTATTCTATTTAATCCATTTTTGTCTCAGCATCTATTCTGCTATAACTGTACTTATATTGCAGAACAAGAAATAGTTTTGCTAAACAAGTTTACACTAAAATGTAATATTATCTGTAATTTAATGTGTAAGGAGGAAAAGGAATAATGTGATTATTGAGACTGAGGGCTTCCCACATACCCATTAACTCATATACCATAACTGAAATTCAGTCACATGAATACCATCAGGTATTCTGAGTAAAACTACATTGCAACCCGTTAGATTCAGAAATTTGATTTGACTATGCATAATGATACAAAGTGGCAAAAAAAAAGACAATGGATAAAATTTTTACAGCACAGAAATTAAATTTTTAATTTCTGAGAACAGAATTTTACATTAAGCTGGGACAAGCTCTGGTCTTGGCTACCATCATCTCATCTGTATTACTTGGCAAGGCCCTACATGATCTAGGCCCCTCACTACCTGTCTCATCATCAGTGATCTCGACCCCATGCTCACTCCTGTATCTAGGCCTCCCTTTGCTGTAGCTTCTGCTGGGAGTGCTCTTTCTCAAGTATCTGCATGGCTCATTCCTTCGCTTCCTGCAAGTCTATTCAAAGGTCACCTGCTCACTTGAGTTCTTACTTAGTCTCCTATATCAAATTTCCAACACCTATTGTCCTCTGCACAGTGTTCTTCCTTAGCACTTACCATCATTTAACATACATCCGTTTATTTCCTCCCATACGTTAAGCTCCATAAAGGCAGGGACTTTTGCTTTGTTCACAGTGTCCCAAGAGTCTGGAACAGTGTCTGGCACATATTTGGCACTCAATGTTGATCGATGAATGAATGGGTATACCATGAACTATATTTCACTTATCTTCATTATTCTATTACCTATATTAAAGTGAAAACCTACTCCAAGAAAATAAGTGTATGGCTTTTAACCCAGCCAGTGTGGCTCAGTGGTTGAGCACCAACATATGAACCAGGAGGTCACTGTTTGGACAGGGCACGTGCCTGGGTTTCAGGCTTGATCCCCAGTAGGGGCCGTGCAGGAGGCAGCTAAGCAATGAGGATTCTCTCTCATACTGATGTTCCTCTCTTCCCCTCTCCCTTCTTCTCTGAAATACAAATATATTTTAATAAAAAGTATATGGCTTTTGAAAGAGACTTCAAGAGTGTTAAATAAAGTAAGCAACCTCATCAAAGAGATTCACATACTATTCAATATCTCAAAAATTTGGGGGGATTTTCCAGAGAATATGTACCAGACTAGTAAGCAGTTCAAATTCTTGCCAGAAGTTGGAACGCTTATAAATGAAATTGCTTGACTCACTCTTGGTTTCCAGACCTCTCCATATGCCAAAACCAATTGCATGCCTGTCTTTGTAAATCTCCAGCCTCCCTTGTCTACCCAAGTTCCTTGGGCTCAAGATTTCTTCTAAAAAGATGAATAGATTTTAATCCTTTCTTTTCTTTCTTTCTTTTTTTTTTTTACTTCAGAGAGGAAGGGAGAGGGAGAGAAAGTTAGAAACATCAATGAAGAGAGAATCATTGACCGACTGCCTCCCTACCGAGGATCGAGTCTGCAACCTGGGCATGTGCCGTTGACTGTAATCGAACCCAGGACCCTTCAGTCCCCAGGCTGACGCTCTATCCACTGAGCCAATCCGGCTAGGGCAATTTTATTCCTTTAAGGAAACTCACACATTTTGGTTTTAAAACAATTAGGGCCAAAATAAGGTGGTAGAGTTGAAATGAAAATTACATAGCAAAACAATAAATTATTGGATATTACATTGGTTTTGATTAGTTGTATTAATTGCTATTCTGCTATTCTCTCTAGTAATATAGATAATTTAAGAACAAGCCAGACTTAGCTCTCACGGCCATTGGTTAAAAACCCACTTTACTGACCGGTTTGGCTCAGCGAATAGAGCGTCGGCCTGCAGACTCAAACCCACTTTAAAAATTACTATTGATGAATAAATGATCAACTTCAAAGGCATGATATAAAAAAAAACAAAATAAACTTTTAAAAAAACTAATTTTTAAATTTGGGGTAAAGTAACAGCTCTAATATTTGAGTATCTATTACATGAAAGCACTGTGCTCTGTATTAAACATCCAAAGCTAAGTAAATAACATTGTAACTCAGCAGGACACACAGGGCAAAACAGACACCATTTCTAATTACCCTAAAATTACTGAAACTGCAAGGTGCCATAACAAAGGCATAAACAAGAGTGAACATTCACAGCTGGAGTGGCAAAGAATTCCTGTAGCATGCAAGGAATGGGAATTTTGGAAGAGTATGGACATTCTACTGTGGACACTTAACCATTTGTACACCATAAGCGTCTATAGACCAAGCGGCGGACCTTTTTTAATTAAATTCAAAATATCATGGCAGGCCCTTGCCGGTTTGGCTCACTGGCTAGAGCATCCGCCTGGTGACTGAAGAGTCCCGGGTTCGATTCCGGTCAAGGACATGTACCTTGGTTGCAGGCACATCCCCAGTAGGGGGTGTGCAGGAGGCAGCTGATTGATGTTTCTCTCTCATCGATGTTTCTAACTCTCTATCCCTCTCCCTTCCTCTCTGTAAAAAATCAATAAAATACATTTTACAAAAAAAAAATATCATGGCAGTTAAATGGTTAAAGAACCAATAGAATAAGGACATTCTGTGCAGTTTTACCAGTGTAAGCAAATGCATGCATCCATCAATCCATCAACCAAATTTGGGGGCCCATCCCAGGTAGCCACTGCCACCTCCCCAACCCCCCACTTCTAAGAAGCTCATGAGGGAAGAAATGGGTCAACTGTAGTGACATAACAAAGAGAGAATAGATTACTCTCTCAAACATGCTCATGAGACACTGTGATTTTGGTATAACTCTGTCAAAGGATCTATCGAATGTCTCAACAATTAGCAAATAACCCAATCCAACTGCTACAAAGTCAGCCTTTGACTGTAACACAAGATTCAACAGTTTTCCTGGAGGTGGCAATGAGTTCAGTTTTGACACATCAACAGGAAGCTGAACCTTCTCAGGTTGGGTAAAAGGAATGAAAAGTATGGGCTATTCAAACAGAACAGAGGTCTGCAAAGTGAAAATAAGAATATGCAACAGAGACTCTTGTGGCCCACAAAGACTAAAATATTCCCTATATGGCTCCTTACGGAAGACGTTTGCCGACCCCTAGAGGATTCCTGTGTGGCTAAAGCTTAGGTTACACAGTGAAGCAGTAACAGCTGAGACTAAACATTTTCTGGAGGCTGAATAATGAAAGCACCAAAATAGCAGATATTACCAGTCAGATTTGTTATTCTTTTCAGGAAT
>NW_006300371.1:509687-520515 GCF_000327345.1 Myotis davidii | reverse complement strand
GCCACTACTCAACAGGACTGAGAAGAAAAAAGAAATCAAGGACTTTATATTGAAGTAATGTTTATTGGTCACATACTTTGAATCAGGACTTAAGTTAAATCCTCACAATCCTGAGAGGTAATTATCCCAGTGTTATAGATGAGAAAAAAAGTCAGATGGGTTAAGTTACTTGTTCACAAAACACACCATTATTAAAATGTCAGAACTGGGAATTTAAAATTCCAGATTCACATGTTACTATCCTTTCCACCATAAAACAGTTGCCTCGGTGGTAGAGTAGAAAGGAAAGAAATTATCATTTTGTAACTAATAAATAACAAAATAAGAGTAAAGCCGAGGAAATGCATTTAATTTCTTAGCATATTTCATGGGCACTAAATATATATCCCTAGCCTAAGCTAGCTAACTTTATGAAAGTGTTAATATGTAGTCAATTTTGTCACAGAAAAGGTCAATGTTCAGAGTACAAATTATCAGCAAAAAGTGGTAATTGGGGGAGAACCCCAAAACTGAGTCCACAGGATGCCTGAACATACTTATCTGTTTGTGGTTTGTTTGTTTGTTTTGGGGGGGCGGGGGAGGATGAACTAAACTCTTGCAAAAAAACATCTATCAGCTTCTCTACACTGATGGAAATAGGACAGAATTCATGGTTTTCAAGGGAGTGTTTTTGCACCTTGTTTGTATTACTGTTTTGAGATTTGAATTAAAATCAGAGAATTTCTGAAAGGAAGTGCCTTAACATCCTACGTAAATTTGTATCTTCTGATACCAGTAACACTTTGTGATTCTTTTTAAGGTATTGCTGAAAATACTTTTAATATTTAAGCTCTGCTTAAGTAAATTAAAATATTCACAGAAAGCAAAAACGTTTCTATGAACTCTTATGCTTTTAAAGCATAAAATTTTAAAACTATATTAACAAATTTTAACTAGCAGATATACTTTCCTCATACAGAATCCTGAATCTTGAAGGACTCAACTTATATAACAGAAAGGCTTTCCATAGGATTTTAAACCTCTCAGTCTAAAAGCTTATACAATAAGCTGATGCTATCTGTAACATGAAGCATTGCTCTTTACATAGACAAGTACATAATTCTTTCAAAACCCTGGAGCCATGTGTTTCTGAATTCAGAATTTTGTTTTTCAGAATATAGGTATATCATCTATTTTGTAACCACCTCAGTAGGATCTATGCAAACATTCTGTAGTTTAAACATATTTATGTTTCTGCAGTAAAATATGACTACTTATGGTTTAGGTGCACATCAGGTTTTGTACCACAGAGTCATATATACACACAAATCTAATTTTTAGAGCTTCTGGATTGAAAGAACTCATAACAGCCCATTTTTATAGATAAGAAAACTGAGGCACAGACATCAAATACCTGACCACTGTCACTCAGCTAGGTAAACAATGTAGCCAGGATTTGATCCCAACCAACCAATAAGCAATACTGCCTTTTCATGCACTTAACACAGCATTAAGCATATAGTATGTGCAATAGTTTACTACTATTTAGTTGCATGTAGAGTATGGTTTTTTAAAGCCCATATATAGGCATTGAAGATTATTTTCCTAACTCCTTTTTGATATAAAAAAAATTGCCTTTGGATAAATGGTATTGTTTTTAAAGCATCTTTTTGTGTAATGAAATCCTATATCGTAAGAAAAAATAAAGTTAATGTGATTGGTATGAGAAGTCTCAATGCAAAGAATTAAAAATTCAAATTCGAAGGCACAGCAATGGTAACATTTAGAAGATTCTGGACATGATGAAATTCAGAATATACACCGAGTGGCCAGATTATTATGACAACCTGACGTTTGTAGGCAAATTAGCCGTACACTACATTGTATGGGATATGGAAGCCGAAGGCCTGTTCAAACACCTTTGCTGTCTGCAGTTACCAAGATAAAACGTCTCCAATTTGCACAGGAACACAAGGATTGGACAGTCGAGCATTGGAAAAAAGTCATGTGGTCTGATGAGTCATGTTTCCAGTTGCATCATGCAGATGGCAGAGTGAGAATTTAGAGGAAACAGCATGAAAGCATGCACCCCACATGAATGAGTACAATCCTTCAAGCGGTGGGGGCAGTGTTATGGTTTGGGGCATGTTTTCCTGGCATGATTTAGGCCCTTTAATTCGTGTGGAACGTCTGAATAGCACAACATACCTAAGTATTGTTGCTGATCCAGTTCATCCTATCATGTTGATGGCGTATCCCAATGGAGATGGCTTCTTCCAACAAGACAATGCGCCATGCCGCGGTGCTCGTATTGTGCAGGAGTGGTTTCAAGAACATGAGGGAGACTTTACCTTGCTTACGTGGCCCCCAAGATCACCAGATCTCAATCCAATTGAGCATTTGTGGGATGAAGTTGAAAGAGCCATCAGGCAGCTGGTTCCACAACCATCAAATCTCACAGAATTGGACAGTGCTACTCATCAGGCATGGTGTCAGATTCCTCCATCACCTTTCAACATCTCATGGAGTCAATGCCAAGAAAAATTGCCGCAGTATTGAAGGCAAAAAGGTGGCCCAACTAAGTACTGATGGGGTGATCACAATAATCTGGCCACTCATAATAGTATATATCCCACATTCAAAGGCTGTTAAATTGCATTGTTTACCCATATCTTCAGGAAAAAAATCACTTCTACTGTCGTGGTAAAGAACCTGCTTCCCTATTTATAATGGTCTCGCCCTCAAGCAACTTCTGTGCGAAATTATAGCTAATTTGCCTACAGATGTCAGGTGGTCATAATAATCTGGACACTCAGTGTATATACAATGCTAACATGATTGGAACAAAGGAACTAAACCTGAATCATTCCAAATTTATTGAAAAAATCAGTGATACACTAAACCTAATAAATGTATTTAAGGAAAAACAATCTTAGCCTTTATTTGTATAATAAAAACTAGTGTGAGAGTGCCCAAATTTAAAAAAAAGTTGATCATCGTAACATGCCAGTCTTCTTACACCTATAGGAGTTATAATGGTACCTTTTTTTCTTAATTATCTGGGTTTGAGAAAATAGCACTTTCAACACAAATCAGGACTACTTGAGGTAAGAGGCAAAAGATTTATATTCTTAATAAGCTTTCCTACTCAGGAAACTGATAATATTCTGAACTTTAAGAATATACCTTTCCACCCCATGTACAAGAAAAATTAAACAATTCAACCTGCACATTCTCTGCTTCATTGTAAAAAAGTTGATTTATTAATAAAAATCATTCCACACCCAACTCATTTGCCTGAAGTGGGAGTCACAGTTGTTAAATGCATGGGCACTGGAGTCTAACAGGCCTGGATTCAAATCCCAGCTTCCTCCTCACTTATCGATGGAATGAATCTGGGCAAACAACTTAACTTTAGCCTCATTTTTAAAAATATGTACTAACAGCATGCTACTACTACTTTACAATGCTTTCATAAATGAGGTAGAGTATATAAAGCACTTAGTGACACCTGGCACATAAAAAATTCTAGTACAGAATAGCCACCACTGCTATTGCTCTAAGGGATTAGCAATACATATGATTTTAGCTGTTTGGGGGAGGCGGGGTAAGTTCACTGAGGTAGGAAGAGAAGCTAAGAGTTAAATTAATTTCAGAAGCAAATCACAAGGATGACTCCAAATAATAACATCTGTAATTCAGTATCTCCAATTTGCCCACAAGTTCTCAGTCATTTCCAAAATAAAATCTCTTGTTTTAGAGATTACTGTGTACAAACTGATCTTATAGTAGAATATGCATAGTTGGAGACAAAGGAAACAAGATCAATGTTGATGATCCCACTTATTAAAAAGGAGAAGAAAGAATCCTGGCAGGTTTAGCAAGGTGGTGAGCGTCAGCCTGCGGACTGAAGGTCACAGGTTCGATCCCAGTGCAGGAGGCAACCGATCCATGTGTCTCTCTCACATCAATGTTTCTCTCTATCTTTCCCCCTCCCTTCCACTCTCTCTAAAAATCAATGGAAAAAATATCCTCGGGTGTGGACTAACCAAAAACAAGGAGAAGAGATTAAGATGTGCAAACTG
This sequence comes from Myotis davidii, assembly GCF_000327345.1. Lineage (NCBI taxonomy): Eukaryota > Metazoa > Chordata > Mammalia > Chiroptera > Vespertilionidae > Myotis > Myotis davidii. The sequence goes on along the minus strand of NW_006300371.1, from coordinate 516,451 downwards.
CTAGTTATAAAAACAGCCACAAGGATATCAAGTACACCATAGGGAATATAGTCAATAATATTCTAGGAACTATGGTACTGGATGGGTACTAGATATATTGAGATGATAAATAAATTATATAAATCCCTAATCTCTATGATGTACACTGGAAACTAATATTGTATAGCAACTGTAATTGAAAAATAAAATTATTTTAAAAATAACAATTAAAAAAATAAAACTACACATGACTCCCTGGCACAGAAACCATTATTTTGTCCTTTTAGCTTTTTTTTTTAATACATTTTATTGATTTTTTACAGAGAGGAAGGGAGAGAGATAGAGAGTCAGAAACATCGATGAGAGAGAAACATCGACCAGCCGCCTCCTGCACATCCCCCAGTGGGGATGTGCCTGCAACCCAGGTACATGCCCTTGACCGGAATCGAACCTGGGACCTTTCAGTCCGCAGGCCGATGCTCTATCCACTGAGCCAAACCGGTTTCGGCCCTTTTAGCTTTTATTATTATTTTTTCCTTGGATCCTCCGAGACAGAGATAACTAAAATCCATATTCCTATGGGACTATAATAGCAGGTATGAGTATAGAGGTAAACTTCTTTAGGGCTGGTTACAAAGTAGCTCTTGTAACAAAACACGCACACATACCATCCAGAAATTTTCTAACATTTTTGGAAATGTCAGTAACAGCTACCAGTCAGAGAAATGCACGTTAATGTGGACTAGGAAGATCCCAATAGAATTAAAGTGCACTGGGAGGATCAGATAATAAGTTAATAGGCAATACTGCTCTGAGTCAGTGACGTATCTCAGAGATCAATGGCATAAAGTGATAATGTACATAACTGGAGAAGAAAAAAAGATAATGTGGGAAAAGATAACCAAATATGCAATTATTGAACTAAATTAAAATTAAATTTGACTATTTATAACAATAGTAACATATCCCCATTTTAAATGTTTGTTGAAATTTATCTAGAAAATTTATATGGGACAGTCCAATTTTTTTCTTCCTTGTCCTATCCTAGTAGCCTACTAAGAAATTCTCTCCCAAAGTCAGGAAGACAGCAACCATAATAATTCAGTGTTCTGCAGTTAGTGAATATCACAAATCTAAAGCATGAAAATGTTAAAAAAAAATGTAGTTAATGCAAGCCATCCTTTTTCTGCATTCCATATAAAGATAAAGCAGATTATTTTTTGTAAATGATCAGTAATTGCTAATATTAATGAGTGAACTTATTAGTTAGCAACCAATTACAAATGGGTTAGGATACAAGACAGAATTATTGAAATGGACCCTGATGTTTCAAACCTATGTTATAGCCAACTAAGAGATTCCTTGATAGCAGAATTCAAAGAAGTAGATTATCCCATTCTTTGAAGATAGAGGGAAAGTTCTGGGAAATCATCAAGGTATAGGTGATGACAGAAATCAGGAGAATAGATGAAGAATTTAAGATTAAGAAAGAAAAAAAAGAAAGAAAAGGCTTCCAGGATTGAACCTTAAAAATAAATACTATGTGAAAAAATGTATATTTCAAAGAAACAAAAGATTAACCAAGAATGCTGAGATCAAAAAATTGAGAACTGAAAATGGGAGTCTAGAAAGAAAGTGAGACCAATTAATGATAGCTAAGCTAAGAGTAGAAAATAAGGATAAAGTTACAAGGTTCTTAATCAAAACGAAGTTTTAACTTTCTGGAGGCTTACAAATTTTCATTATGTATAATGAGGAAAGAGAAGCAGTACTTTAGGACAGTGGTCTAAACTACTTCAAATTATATTTTATAATATTTTTAAAAATCTTTAAAATATATATATTTTTTTATTTTTTATTTCATAGAGAAAGGGAGGATAGAGAGAGGTAGAAACATCAATGATGAATCCTAGCTGGTTTGGCTCAGGGCATAGAGCGTCAGCCTGCAGACTGAAAGGTCTTGGGTTCGATTCCAGTCAAGGGCACATTCCTGGGTTGTGGGCTCAACCCTCAGTAGGGGCTGTGCAGGAGATATCTGGTCAATGATTCTCATCATTGATGTTTCTATCTCTCTCTCCCCCTTCCTTCCTTTCTGAAATTAAAAAAAAAAAAAAAACAGAAAAGAAAAGAAAAACAAAACAAAACATCAATGATGAGAGAGAATCATTGATAGACTGCCTCCTGCATGCCCCACACTGAGGATCGAGCCCACAACCTGGGCATGTGCCCTAACCGGGAATAGAACCGTGACCTCCTGGTTTATAGGTCGACACTCAACCACTGAGCTACGACGACCGGACTATATTTTAAAATTTTAAAAAACCTCACCAATAAACAAACTATATATAATGTATCCTTTAAAATACAAGAAAAACTAGTACTAAATTTAAAACAAAAAAATAAATTTCTATTATAGTAGTGTCATTCCTAAGGAAAAAAAAAGTTATTCTTAATCGGCAAAAATGTTTCTGTATTTAGAATCATGGGCTTCTACTTATAACTCTAAGACCTATAGACTATTTACAGACACAGAAACTAAGACAGAAAGGCTAAACCTGTTGAAGATTATAAAGCCACTAGGTGGCAGAGACTTACTAGAACTAAGATTCTTATCTCTGGTGTAGTGCTATATTCTTCCCTGACATCACCTCTGCAGCAATATCCTACCGATCCCTTAGGACTAATGGTATTGAGAAAATTTAACATAGAGAATGAAAAATTCACTAATAGTTTCCCTAAGGGGAAAATTTTAGAAATTCATACAATCAAGAACGTAATTGTACCTTTACCTTCAGTGTTCAAGAACAAAGAAATGTAACCTGTACTCCAAATGGACAAAAAGGACAAGTGAACACTCTGACATTCCCTTTTCCCCCCATGCTTAAATAGCTATAACAACAGGTTTGGGCATACTCTGGTATCACTCCACCATTTTCCTTATGAACAACCCTAAACTTCATTATCAAATGACTAGAAGAGGCTAAATTCTCACTCTTTCAGAGGCTGAAATGATGGCAAATTTACCTTCCATTCATCCTATCCTCAGCTATGAAGGCAGAGTAGTGCCTTATCATAAAATGTTACTAAATAATACTAAATAGGTACATATTAATTTACTCTCTTAGCAGCTACCCTAAACCGCTGAAACCAAAGTAACCACTGGATATGAAAAAGTTTTCTAATAAAGAAAAAATAAATAAATCCTACAAAAACCAAACTAAACCACCAGTGCTATAATTTCAGGAATCCTGGTAAGGCAAAAGCAGCACGAAGTGAAGTTGGGCTTCCTTAAATCACTCTGTTCTCATCTTCACAGATTGGCTTTCAGTATAGTTAAATTTGCAGCATGTTAAACTCAGGTGTCTGTGTTTTATATAGGAATTTGGAAGATAAGGATAAAAATCCCAGTGCAATTACAAAGACTTCTCATAAAAAGAACCAAATGGGAATTCCCTGTGATAAATAATTTCTCATTAAAAACTTAAGAAAAAGGTAAATAAGCCAAACTTCTTCACAGAAAAAACTGTATTTACAATTCAATTCAAAAGCAGTTTTAAAGCAAACAATATAACACTGAAGTTGAAAAATCTATGCTCACCCAAAGTTGCCAAGTCTGATAAATTATTAACAGAACACTGCATCAAAAATAAGGCAATAACCCAAGATACCCAATGGACAATTTCTCCATTCCCACAACTAGATAGAACTAATTTATCTAGTAGCAAATGATACCTCACTCCATCTCAGCATGTCTAAAATCCTCAAGGATAGAGTGATAAAATATGACCTATATTCTTCATTAGACTCTTTGAACACTTGAAGGAAAATAATTTCTAAAGCACAGAGAGGTAAAGAGGTATAATCTTTGAAAAAGATACTCAGTGTTCAAAATTCAAGAATGCAATATTAATAATACACAATGGGCATTAGGTGAATATATGCAATACAGTAATAGCAAATTAATTTATTTAGTACTTTTTCCATTCCATATCATCAGGAGGATTGATTTCAACTTTTCTTTTACCTACATCAGACCAGTTGGTACTCAAAACTGTACCACCAGACTCCATCTGCAATAAGAAATAAAAATACATTAATTCTTAGACCATATAATCAAAATATTTCTTCTAAAAATCTTTGAATAGAGAGTCCCAAATATGAGCAATATTTGGCTCAATAAAAACTCAAGATTTTGATTTAATCTTAAGCTTTCCAGGGAAGTTACCATGTTCTGTAAAATCTGAAAAGTCTAGAGTACATAGGTAGGAGCATCGTGTTCACATATAAAGCACCATGTCTCCCTTTCCTAATCAGCATAGAGCTATATGTGGAAAAACTACCTTCAGATGAAAATAAAATTGGCTCCCATACAAAATGATGATGTAATTTCTTTTGCAAGGACAGTAAAGACCAGGCAAAATAAACTCTTTCTACAATAGTTGGACAAAACTTTAAGAGCCCTTTCTTAATGCTCTCCCTGTACCAAATATATGGATGTGCTGAAAAAAATTTTTTAAATGAAGGTGCACACACAGGTATACAGTGTTTCAGTAAAGAACTGGTTATCTATTTAGCATCTACTGAATATACTACCCATTAACCCTTGCACACTCATAAATACCTTAAAATAATTTTTTCTGCACATTTGTTATCTAATGCAATACAAATTCATTTACTTGGATCACAACAAAGAACAGTATGAATTATTAAAATCTAAACATTTAAAATTGATCAGCTGTGTTATTGACAAATGTGTGAAGTTACATACCCTACTATTACACTGAAACCTCACTGCAGCTGCTGCCCCACACTCTCTGCCAAGCTCCCTTTACATGGGATGCTCTTTTTCATCCCAGTTCTTTATCTGTTTTTAGTTATGCTCCAAACACATCATGTCACCACATCTCTATTGCCTTCTTTGACCCTTATCAGAACTCTACACTTGCAAAATTTGTCTTCTGTATGAGCATAATTACCAAAAATAAAACATGTATCACACTGCACTGCTATAACTTTAAGGGTCTGCCTTCTTATATCTGTTTCCCACCCTTGGCTCCAACTAAAGCTCCTAAAAAACAAGGAGTATATTTTAGTAATAATTATATTCTAGACCTAAGCACAAGGGCCTGGCACCTAGTAGGCTTCAAATAAAATACTGAATAAAACTGGGCAAGTCTACATAATAAACTACTCTTAAGAGGACTGAAGGAAGCATATTTAGTTTATAATATGATCATATTCATTGATATTTATTTACCCTCTCTTCTTATGGATTGTAGTACAATTTAGCATTTTCCTCTGGTTATATTGTACATCAAGCATGTCAAACTTGTGGCCTGTGGGCCACATGCGGCCCACAACGAATATTTTTGTAGCCCAGCCAATATAACAGTATGTAAGAAACTTTAATAAAAATTGCGTGACTTAATTTTTACCATATCCTGTTACTGTAAATAATTACAATATACAATAATTACAATTAATAATTATTAATAACAAGCTACAACATTCGCTAATGACTGATTACTATAATCACGTTGCATTCATTTCCCTTACGTCCCTTACGCACAGGCGCACCGTTTCTCTACTAATACTAGCAGCAAATATTTTAGCAGCCAACTGCCACGCCATTAGTCTCGGACTGACTTGTTTGGTGTGAGCAACAGGAAATATTTCTCTTCAGAGAACAAGAAAAATAGGTTTATTTGCATTACACTTATTAACTTGTGCAGTCATCCAGTGTCTGGTAAGTAAGGTTCAAGAAAAAATATTAATTTTTATTAAAATGTTTTATCATTTTATGTTAATGATTACTCTTTTATTTCAGCCCTTTGTATTCAGCATGTCTCTATCAAAATAAACCTACGTTTCTATGAAAATTGAAGTTTTTGGTTTTTTGCAGCCCACATAAACTTAAACCTTGCTTATTTGGCCCGTTAGCCTTTGAGTTTGACATGCTTATTGTAAATGATGGTCTTTTTGTCCCAACTAGGCTGGAAGATCATACATGATAGACCCTATTTTGTTTCTTTTGTATTCCCACAAGGAAAGAAGCAACCCTAAGCATGTTCCAGGGCAAAGCTGCCAAACAGATGGCCTGTTTAATGGATGTACATGGTTCACTACAATTAGCAAAGTTTCTGTATGAAAATGGGCGTAGCTCCTGTAATCTATCTTAGAAATTTCACACACTGCTTGTCTGGCATGCTCTTGAAAGTCAAACTGAGACTGACTTCTTCTTCTTGGGGACATGGAGTAAATGTGCTCTTTCCTATTGTTCCCACAGATATTTACATTATTCTTCATAACAGTAGCAAATTACAGTTATAAAGTAGCAACGAAACAGAGCCAAGTTTAAAAAATTTGGCTCTCAAAAGAAATTTCAATTGTTGTACTGTTGATATTTGGCTCTGTTGACTAATGAGTTTGCCGACCACTGTCCTAGGGCAATGGAAACTAAAGAGAAAATAAAGAAATGGGACTACTTCAAAATAAAAAGCTCTGCACAGCAAAAGAAACCATCAGCAAAGCAACAAGAAAGCCCCCTGCATGGGAGAACATATTTGCCAATGTTATCACCGATAAGGGTTTAATGTCCAACATTTACAGGGAACTCATACAACTTAACAAAAGAAAGATAAACATCCGAATCAAAAAATGGGCAACGGACCTAAATACTGTTTTTAAAAATATGTATTTTATTGGTTTTCCTACAGAGAGGAAGGGAGAGGGATAGAGAGTTAGAAACATCAATGAAAGAGAAACACCGATCAGCTGCCTCCTAG
>NW_006300371.1:497274-509555 GCF_000327345.1 Myotis davidii | reverse complement strand
ATTTAAAGTGAGCCTTCGCATTCATGGATAATTGAGACCATTATAAACTTTTGAACAATAATAGATACATAGGCAGAGCTGCCTCAAACAGATTGTCAAACTGCAGCGGGAAGGCCGGGGAGGGTTGGGGAGCAGGAGGGAGGAGGGGAAGAAATCAACCAAAGGACTTGTATGAACGCATGTAAGCATAACCAATGGACACAAGTCACGAGGGGGGAGGAGGGAGAATGTGTCGGGGATAGGGGAGGCCGGGGGAAGGTCAATGGGGGAAAAAAGGAAACATATGTATTACTATTTGTAATACTTTAATCAATAAAATAAATTTTAAAAAAGACAAAATCAGCAATGATATAGAGGAATTCAACAAAAATAACAACCAAAAGAATCTAATTGATATTTATAGAACACTACACTCAATAACAACAGAATACATTCTTTTCAAGTGGAAGTTTAGTTAAGATAGACCAAATCCTGGGCAATAAAACAAACATCAACAAATTTAAAAGTATGTAATTCATATGGCACACATTCTCACGCCACAATGAAATAATTAGAAATCAGTAATAGAAAGACAGCAGGAAATTCTCCAATCAATGGAAACTAAAAAACATACCTCTAAACAATCTATGAGACAAGTCTCAACTGAAAGCAAAATACATCCTGAACTGAATCAAAATGAAAATATAACAATCAAAAACTGTGGGTGTCAGCTCAAACCCTGCTTAGAAATCCTATATAATAGAAGGCTAATGTGCAAATTGACCTCCCCACCGGGAGTTCCACTGGAGTTCGACCAGGGGGCGGGGCTAGCTGGCCAACCACCTCCAGCCACCCCCCCTCCGATCGGGGGCAGGGCTGGCCAGCCAACCTCCTACATCCTCCCACCCCACACCCCCCCACTCCCGCTGGCCCAGCCTGATCAGCCCCAATCAGGGTGTGCCAGCTGGACCCCACCCATGCACAAATTCATGCACCGGGCCTCTAGAGTTTATTATATAAACCCACACAACAAACAGAAAAGAGAAAAAAGAGTCAAACCAACAATCTAAGCTCACATATGAAGAACCCAGGGAAAAAAAGGGGATGGGGCAAAATAAACCCAAAGCAAGCAGGAGGAAGAAAATAACAAAGAACAGAAATTAATAAAATTTAGAAAAAAATAGGAAACAAGTTTTTAAACATCAACAAAGAGCTGATTCATTGGGGGGAAAAAATCAACAAAGTTGACAAACCTCTAGCAAGACTGATAAAGGGGACCCCAGAAAGAGAGAAGAGAGAAGAGAGAAGAGAGAAGAGAGAGAGGGAGAGAGAGAGAGAGAGAGAAAGGACACAAATTACCATTATAGGAATGAAATAGAATATCACCACAGAGATCCTGCAGATATCAAAAGGGTAACAAGGGAATACTACCAATACTAAAAACTTACACAAAATAGACCAATTCCTCAAAAACACAAACTACCACAAGTCACTCAATATGAAACAGATAATTTGAATAGTCCTATATGCTATTAGGATATTTAAAATCATAATTTTTAAAAAAATGTTTTTATTGATTTCAGAGAATGGAAGGGAGAGGGAAATAGGCATGAAACATCAATGATGAGAGATACTCATTGATTGGCTGCCTCTTGCATGCCCCCTACTGGGGATTGAGCATGCAACCCGGGCATGTGCCCTGGCAGAGAAAAGAGTGGTGACCTCCTGGTTCATGGGTCAATGCACAACCACTGAACCACACTGGCTGGGCTAAAATAACAATTTTAAATCCCCTCAAAAGAAATGAACAGGCTCAGATGATTTCACTGGTTTAAAGATGTTTAAAGAATAATGAACCCCAATTCTACCCAAGCTCTTCAAAAAAAAAGTAGGAGATAAAGAACTTCCCAATCCTCTTATAAAGTTAGTATTACCCTGACACCAAAACCAGACAAAGTACAAAAAAAAGAGACTACTACAGACCAATTCCCTCATGAATACAAACAAAAATTCTTACCAAAGTATTTGAAAATAGAATTGAGCAATATATAACAAGAATTCTACACTATGACAAAGTGGGGTTTATTCCAGGGTTGCAAGGCTGGTTCAACAATAGAAATCAATCATATTAATCATATAAAGCTAAAAAAAAATCACATTATTATATTGATCAATGCAGAAAAAGCATTCAACAAGTCAATTTGTTCATGATATAAAAGCTCAGTAAAAAATAGGAATAGAGCAGAACTTCACCTTCGTTGAGCATCTACAAAATACGTACAACATACTTAATAGTGAAAGACTGAAGATGGGGATGTCCACTCTTATTCAACACAGTGCTAGAAGTTTCAGCCAGTGCAATATATCAAGAAAAGAAGATAAAAGGAAAAAAATAAAACAGTCCATATTTGAAAACAATATGATATAGAAAACAGAAGGAATCTATTCTTCTTAGATCAAAAGAAATCTACAAAAAAATCTCCTAAACCAATAAGTTCAACAAATTCACAGAATGTAAAGCAAACATTTTTAAAAAACACAACTGTATTTCTAGATATGAACAACAAACCAATATCAAATATAATACTATTTATAATCACTCAAAAAAAAGAATTAAATACTTAAGCACATCTACCAAAACATGTACTGAATTTATATGCTGAAAACTGCACAATGCTGATGAAAGGAATCAGAGAAAAGCTAAATAAATGGGTTGGAAAATTCAACACAGTAAAGATGTCAATCTCTCCAAATTGATACAGAGTTCAATGCAATTCCTAACAGGATTTTTTGTACATATAGACAAAGTATTCTGAAATGTATATGGAAAGGCAAAGGAACTAGGATAAAACAATTTAAAAATGAAGAATAAAGTAGGAGGAATAAATCTGCCCAATTTCAAGACTTATATAGTTATAGTAATCAAGACTGTGGTATTAACAAAGGGAGAGACATGTAGATCAATGGAACAGAGAACCCAGAAATAGACTCCCACAAAATGCTCAACTGATTTTTGAGAAAGATGAAAAGAAATTTAATGGAGGAAAGACAATCTTTTTAACAAGTAGAGTAATAGAATATAAACAGGCTAAAACAAACAAACAAACAAAAACCCTTAACCATTGTCTCACACTTTAAGTCAAAATGGATATGGACTTAAACGTAATATGTAAAACTACAAAACTTTTATTTTTTAAAAATGTGGGAAAAATATCTTTGAGATCCAAGACTAAGAAATACTAGATTTGACACTAGAAGTATGATCCACAAAGGAAAAAATTAATAAACTTCATCAAATGAAATACTTTGGCTTTGCAAAGAACATTAAAAAAGTGGCTCAGACAACCTGACTCAGTGGTTGAGCATCAACCTATGAACCAGGAGGTCACAGTTCAATTCCCAGTCAAGGCACATGACCTGGTTGCCTGCTAGATCTCCAGTGTGGGGCATGCAGGAGGCGGCCAATCACTGACCTTCTCATCATTGATGTTTCTATCTCTCTCTCTCTCCCTCTCCCATCCTCTCTGAAATCAATAAAAAAAATATATTTTTTAAAAAAATGAAAAGACAAGCTACAGGCTGTGAGAAATATCTGCAAATTACATATCTGACAAAGACTTGCCAGATTAGTGGTTATCAAGGGTTAAGAAGGGGTAGGAGTGGGAGCAAAGTGAGTATGGCTATAAAATGATAAGGAGGAATCCTGTGGCAATTGAAATGTTCTGTACTTTAACTGTCAATATCCTGGTTGTAATGTTGTACTACAATTTTGTAAAATGTTTCAATTGAGGGAAACTAAAGGATATAAGGAGTATTCCTCATTTCTTACAACTCATGTGAATCTACAACTATTTCAAAATAAAGTCTAATTAAAACAAAATTTTTTTAAGTCAACAGTGAAAAGCACAATCATGACTAGTTACCACATAGTAATTTATGTGGAGTATCTAAACCTCAAACACACTGATTAACTAAATATTAATTAGTAAATGTTAATTTTAACATTTACTGTAATATAAATGCCTTAAAAGAAGAGAGTTACAGCCCTGGCCAAGTAACTCAGTTGGTTGGAGACATCATCCCCTACACCAAAAGACTATGGATTCCATTCCAGGGCACCTACGGGAGGCGATGGATTGATGTTTCTCTCTCACATCAATGTTTCTTTCTTCTCTCTCTTCCCCTACACCCCCTTCCCTCTCTCTCTCTCTCAAAAAAAAATCAATAAACTATCCTCAGTGAGGATTAAAAAAAAAGTGTGTTACATTTTCAATGCTACTGGTAAAAATAAAATGATTACATCTTCAAGCAAAAAGTCTACATAATTCTACAGTGATGACTTGTCATTGAGATCTCAGAACTTGAAGCCTAATACAGACAACATTTATGCTGCCCTGGCAAAATCTGAATTTTCTTAATCGATAGAGAAATTATTAAAAAACCAATGAATAATAATATGTACTTTCACTTGCCAACACTGTTCTGGAAGTTTCCCTTCTGTATTTTTCATCTCTGACATTGAGACTATCCAGTGGTTCTCAACCTTCCTAATGCCGCCACCCTTTAATACAGTTCCTCATGTTGTGACCCAAACATAAAATTATTTTCGTTGCTACTTCATAACTGTAATTTTGCTACTGTTATGAATCGTAATGTAAATATCTGATATGCAGGATGTATTTTCATCGTTCACGACCCACAGGATGAGAACTGCTGTAAGGCAAACAATGGAAGCTCATTCAGCTATTCTGATAAATTTAACTAGAATAACTCTGTATCACCCACTATAACCTTGATATTTCTTAAGCCTTTCCAGTTCTATCTCAATGATAAAAAATATTTGGTGTAAACCACTTGTTTCTTATCTCCTCCACCAGTTCCGACTTCGTCAGTAATTATTCTAAGTTTAGAGCAAGAAGAAATGTCCAGATAAAGCTTACTCAAAAAGATCTCCCAACTATAGTACATGCAATTTGGACTCAAATTTTGATCTTATTCTTTTAAAATTTCTGAAATTTACTACCACAATATATATTTTTAAAGTTTATATTCTTACAAATGATTTGTTCATGGCACGTTTCACTTCATCAGAACCATCTGAATAGATCTGCTGAAATAATTTGTTTAAAGCTGCATCTCCCTCCAACTTCTCATTCTTTTCTTCTTCCTTGATTTCTCCAACCAATTTATCCCAATTTCTTGTATAAAGAGATGATGATGGATATAGGTTCTTTACATCTACAGAGTAAAAAGAAGTGGTTAACATGTGTTGATTATGCCAAGAATATGTAAACTTTGTTACCATGGTGTAAAGAACACCTTAGCAAATAATAGGTGACTGAATTTCACTGAACTTCATGTTTGAAATAAGTATCTTTCTGATACACATCAATAATTAAATTTACACTTCTAAAAACTGAATCAACATAATGTAAAATATAGCAATCTCTTTTGAACAAAATAGTTCCATAAAACGTAAACTTTTGATACATTATGCAAAATTAGATGAAGAACAGATTCTTCAAGTTAATAATAGGGGAAACTAAGTGAAAAGTATATAGAAACTTTTTTATATTTACAGAAAAGTTGCAAAGATAGTACAATTATAAAATTAATGTGTTTTTTAAGTTGCTTCATTCAGAAATTTCTCTTATAGACAAGATCTTAATGTTAAAAATGTGACCTTTCCTAAGATACTTATATATCTTCCAGAGTAGAAATAAACTGCAAATGTAAATAATTATCCATCCTATTCAGCGTTGAGTTAATTCATCCATTCTCTCCCCACATTAAAAATAGCAGAATACTTCAATAGGAGATAATAAGAATCAGGTCCATAATATTGAAAAATACTATATGGGATGACCTAGAGTTCAATGCCCACACTAGCACACATAGCAAATAACAGTATTTGTAGGGCACCCTGGGATAATTGGAGGCTGCTTGCAGGCAGACAGATACCAGCCCAGGGACTCAGGGCACTGTCAAGGCTGCCCCAAAGACCAAAGGAATCAAGATCTTGGCACACAAATAATTTAAAAGTAACTAACCTACCCAGTAGCGATAAGAGCAGTTCTGTTCACTGTCCAATAGAAATATAATGCAAGCCACATATGTGAGCCACATATATAATTAAAAAATTTCTAGTAGCTACCTTAGTAGAAAGAATCAGGTGAAATGCATTTAAATAATATATTTATTAAACCTAATATACACAAAATAGTATCATTTCAACATAAAATAAAAACATTATGGTATTTCTTTTTTTCATACTAAGTCTTCAAAATTTAGTATGTATGTTACACTGAGAGCACATCTCAAATCAGGCTAGTCATATTTCAAGTGCTCAATAGGTACATGTGGCTAGCAGCTACTATATTGGACAATGCAACACAGAGATTTAAAAAAAACTGATTCAAAGATTTCCTATCAATACATTAGAACACATTAATACTAATCTAAATGTCCTTCTTCCACTACTGCCTCTCTACATCCCCTTCCTCAAAGTAAATGAGAAAACTACTAATTGTTCATTCTGTTTTTCCATCCTTTCTCTTCACTGGTAAACCAACTTTCTCCCTGCCTATCCTTGCCTCAAAACAAAACAAAACTACAACACACCACACAGTTTTATTCAGGGCAAGCATACTATTTTTTACACACTACCAACCTTCCTCTACTAGTAATCTCCTCTATCTCTGTACATTATCACTAGTAGCCAAAGAAAAATTTTAACTTGCCATGAAAATTAAGAGCCTAGGAAACATGGATTAAACTCATCCTAATGAGACTTCACAGAAAGATGGGAACACAGGTTCGAATTTCCACTGCCCAGATAGGTTAAGCAATGTGCCCTTATCTGCAGTCTGCAGCTTGCAGTACACAGGAATCTGACAAGCATATTAATTCCCTACAAAAATATAACAGGACAGGCGGAATAGCATCTTTATGAATATGCAAAGCATTTAGTTTAGAAAAGTTTGTAAAATTAAAAAAACCTTTATAGTTGATCTCAGAAAAATTTAACACCTGTAGGTAGTAGATGAATTACTGAGAGTAACCTAACTTCCTTGCTCATCCTGTATAATAAAAGGCTAATATGCAAATGACCAATCACTATGATGTGCACTGACCAACACAGGAGCTGCCCCCTGGTGGTCAGTGTGCTCCCACAGGGGGAGGGCTGCTCAGCCAGAAGCCAGGCTCACAGCTGGCGAGCATAGCAGTGGTGGCAGGAGCCTCTCCCGCTTCCACAGCAGTGCTATGGATGTCTGACTGACGGCATCCCCCGAGGGCTCCCAGATTGCGAGAGGGCACAGGCTGGGCTGAGGGACACCCTCCAGAGTGCACAAATTTCATGCACCAGGCCTCTAGTTCACTATAATATCAAATAACTGCAAAGATACTCATGTCAGCAGAGACTTTTCATTGTTAGAAAATGCAAAAACAATCAGAAAAACAGGTTAACAGAAGAACCAGACACAGACTCTGAAGACCTGGGTTTAGTCCTAGACCAGTGAGGGCGAACCTATGACACGTGTGTCAGAGGTGACACATGAACTCATTTTTTTGGTTGATTTTTCTTTGTTAAATGGCATTTAAATATATAAAATAATTATCAAAAATATACATCTTTGTTTCACTATGGTAGCAAATATCAAAAAATTACTATATGTAACACTGCACCAGAGTTAAGTTAGGGTTTTTCAAAATACTGACATGCCGAGCTCAAAAGGTTCGCCATCGCTGTCCTAGACAATAAAAAATGCTAGGTGATCTTAAAACAAGCTGCTTAACCTTTCTGAGCCTGTAACTAGGAGAAACAATACTAGGCTGCCTACTATATAGGGCCATTGTTAGAATTAAATGAGATACTACATTTAAAGTGTTTCTTTTAAAAATGCTTTGAGCTATATATAAACTTCAGCCCCAAAATCTATGGGAGTCAGCCCTAAGAGAAACACATAATATTTTACTATGTATTTCAAATAAAGTAGGATGCAGAAGCTTAGTTAAATAGCTTAAATACCAACTTGAAATTCCATTCTTAATTATCCAACCCCAAATTTCATTCTTAAAAATTACCTGTTGGTGTCAGTTTCCTAATTTTACTAATTATTCTATAGCTTAGTTACAATATTGACATCCAGGAAGGCTAGGTGAAGGGTACATAGAAACTCTATTTCTGCAACTTGTGAATTATGAGAATTATTATAATTATGAGAATTATTTCAAAATAAAAAATAATAAAAATTCATGATCTGTTGGCTAACTCAGAGTTTTCTAAAAAGTTCCACAGGGAAATATGTTTTCTGTTATAGAAGAAAGCAGTGAAATATCTAAAAGTAACTGAAACAGCCTGGCCGGCATGGCTCAGTGGTTGAGCATCAACCTACAAACCAGGAGGACACAGTTCGATTCTCTGTCAGTACACATGACCGGGTTGCAATCCCCAGTGTGGGCTGTGTAGGAGGCAGCCGATCAGTGATTCTCTCTCATCACTGATGTTTCTATCTATCTCTCCCCCTCCCTTCCTCTCTAAAATCAATAAAAATATATTATAAATAAATTCATTATATTAGACAATATAGTGCAAGGAATACTTTATTCAGTGAATCTCTGAAATTCTAGGAAATTAGAGTTGACAATATCAGCATAGAAAGGAATAAATAAGAAGGGAGAGGAAAGAGGAGAAAATATATCGGTAAATTACTAATCCACTTAAAACTAAAAAATCACAAATAGGAAAGGCCAACACACACACACACACACACACACACACAAACAACAACCTCCAATTGATGTCATAAACTGCAAGGTAAATAATAAATTCAAATTTTCTCTAGGCTTTTGCTGCCATTCATTTGTACTCTTTAAGAGTTTAAGAAGTCAGAACCTTCATAAGACGAGCCAATTTGTATTCATTATAGAGCAACCTTATGATACTCGATGTGTCTTATATTGGGAACATAAATAATGAAAACAAAAAGAAAGCTCATTACTATTTAATTTCAACTATTTAACACAATTTGAATGTAAAGCTGATCAAGGCCAGAAAACAAACCTGCTACGAACTGTTTTGGCTTAGGCTCTTCTTCTCCCTCAAGCTTTTCCCATCTCACAGCCTCTGACTTTTTCATTTTAATTTCAATCTGCAGAAAACACCAAATAAAATCCATCATTCAATGTAAAATAGACACAAAAAATGCAATTCTCTTAAGTCATCAAAGTTTTATAAGAATTAATAGTGTCCTTGAGATAGTTTCCTTAAATTATACAAGGTTAAATTTGAAGAATTTTGAAACATTTGTTTTTACTTAAAAGCCCTTCAAAAACATACACGTTATAAACTACAATTAAGAAGAATCTAGAAATCCTTATGCTTTTTTTCTTCTACAGCAATGTTCTCAACCAGGAGTCATACTGACCCCCAAGACCATTTGGCAATGTAAGAGACACTGTTGGTCTTCACAACTGGGGTGAGGACAAGGAGTACTACTGACATCTAGTGAGGAGAGAGTAGGGCAGGCTAAACCATACAAGACAATATCCATAAAATAATTATCCAGCACAAAACAGAATAGTGCCAACCACCAAGAAACCCTGTCCTAAACGAATTAGTACATTTACATATACATTAACCTGTTTTAGAGTGGAGAAAATTCCTTCCACTGTATAAAAAATAATACAATACCAACATTTTCACAATCCTTCACTCAATACTTATTAAATACCCACTATGAGCAAGGTATAGTCTTCAGGGATATGAGAGATTTTTTAAAATATTTAAGACATGTTCTTGACCTTCCATGGAAGTTACTAAAGAGGCAAATAAATGTTCTAAAAGCTCAGGAGACATCACACCTATATATGAACAGGTAAGATTTCAGGGTACCTTTGAAGAGCTGTGAGAGGAAGGAGTACCCCCTATGATGGACAGGGTAGGTCTCCAGAAGCAAAGGAAATAGCCTAAAACTGGAGCCATGAGGTGTGAAGGGGCACAGTGCGTCAGGGAATAGGGAGAAATCCAATTTGCCTCAAGACCAGGATTTATGTGAGAGCAGTGAAAAATACAGATGGGGAAAAAAGGTGTAAGGCAGATTATAAACAGCTCCTGCCAGCTAAAGTAAAGTCACTTATTAAAATAAAATGTCAACATTATTCTAAAAGCATATTTTACTCTCTAATCAAGGCTTGTCCCTAAAATCTACACTTACCCTAACATACACTCACATACCACTTGTGTCTACCCTTTTTCCTTATTCAAATAATGCCTTCACCCCCATTTTTAGCCTAGCAAAAATCAGGATTTATAGTGATGGTAAACAGTAATATTTATTATGCAAATAGGTTAAGAATCAAATTAGATTAAAATAACAATAATAATAATAATAAAAGAATCAAATTAGAGCCATGGGAGGTCTGGATCAGTGGTTAAAGTGTTGGCTGAGGTTGCAGGTTCGATCCCCAGCCTAGTTGGGGGTACGTGTGGGAGGCAATCAATCCATGTGTCTCTCTCGCATTGATGTCTCTCTCTCTCTCTCTCTCTCTCTCTCTCTCTCTCTCTCTCTCTCTCTCTTAAATGCCAGTGGGGTGGGGGGGGGATGAGGAGTAACAACAACAAAAAAGAATCAAATTAGAATTTTATATCGTAACATTTTTTTCCTAAGAAAAAGATTACTTTTATTAATAGAAAAAACTTGCCCAGCTGGTACGGCTCAATGCTTGAGTGTCGACCATGAGCCAAGAGGTCACCAACTTGATTCCAGGTCAGGGAACATGCCTGGTTTGCAGGTTCAATCCCCAGTAGGGGGCAGCCAATAGATGATGTTTCTCTTTCATCAATGTTTCTCTCTATCCTTCTCCCTTCCTCTCTCTCTAAAAATCAATAAAAACATGTTTTAAAAAAGGCAAATTTAACAAAAAGAAAAGCCTATTCATACCTTAGTAATCTGACTCCTTTAGATGAGATGAATAATTTAAATTAGCAATTACTGGTAATCTCTCTACAACCTGCATTTAGTGTGTGAATCCTTAAAGTTTGCATTTTAAAATACCTTAACAAAACACTTATCACAGAAATACACCTCAATATTTTAATCATTAAGTGATGGTCTGGAAGGGATGTGGCTTCTATGTAATCAAATTTATTTTTTTTTAGCAACATAGACAGGTAACAAAAAATTGTTTCATAATGAGAAAACATAAAACAAATGTCACTGGGAAAGGGACAAAAATTATAGTATTCTTAATTTAACATATATGTTTAAATTATCCTATCTAATAATAGACAAACATGGTAATTAACCATACCTCCGACACGCTTCCCATTGGCTAATCAGGGCGATATGCAAATTAACTGCCAACCAAGATGGCGGCCGGCAGCCAGGCAGCTGAAGCGAACAGGAGCTTGCTTGCTCCAGTGATGGAGAAAGCCCACGTTCCCCGCCTGCCACGGCTGGTCTAAGCTACACTCAAAGCAACAAAGTTTTAATTATATAAGGTAAATAAACCCCAGATACCTGCTTTCAGTGGGCCGTGGCCACGGAGCTAGAGCTAGGAGGAGGTTTACCTCCCGCCCGCCCTGGCTGGCTCTAAGCTCCTCTGGGGGTGTGACCAGCTGCAAACAGCCATCATCCCCTCATCCAGGCTGGCCAGGCACCCCAGTGGGGACCCCCACCCTGAAGCAACAAGATGGCGGCTAATTTGCATACTGAAAGCGGGCAGCAGCGGGCAAGGCTGTCCGCGGTCCGGGACCGGATCTGTGACCCTGCCAGACGGGGGCAGCGCAGAAGGCTGTCCCGGGACCCGGATCTGTAACCCTGCCAGGCGGGGGGCAGCAGGGGAGGCTGTCCGCTGTCCCGGAACCCGGATCTGTGACCCTGCCGGGGGAAATGCTTGAGGCTGTCCACAGGACCAAGACACGGATCAGTGACCCTGCCGGGCGGGGGACAGTGCTTGAGGCTGTCTGCGGTCCCGGGGCCCGGATCCATGACCCTTCCCAGCGGGGCAGAAGCTCACACAGGGGCGGATCGGCCGGGGTTGGGCAGGGCAGGACGGCTGGCTTCCACCCAGCCCCAGTCACTCTGGGCAGGTGAGCATCGCAGAGAGCCTCTGGACAGGGGAGGCAGGCCAGCGGAGGGCGGCCTGTACTCCCCACATGGCAGTGGTGACAGCTGTGAGCACGCCAAGTGGAGCCTGCAGGCTGAGCTAAAGTAGCGCCTGCAGGCCATCAGCACCCAGGATTGGCTGCGCAAGATCCGCCTCCTGGCCCAGAAGGTGCAGGATTGCACGGACAGCCT
>NW_006300371.1:493638-496839 GCF_000327345.1 Myotis davidii | reverse complement strand
GTATACACACTTTGAATACCTACTAATTCCAATGGTTTTAAGCATAAGAAACAATGGAGCTGTTATCTGTTAAAAGTGTGGGCACAAACAGGCAGTTGGACATTCCCGGAGGGGTCTCAGATTGGAGAGGGTGAAGGCCAGACTGAGGGGCCCCTTTCCCACCCCCCTACCCCAGTGCACGAATTTCATGCACAAGGCTACTAGTACATAAATAAAAACAATTATTTCATTAGAATCTCTAGAATTCCCTAAAATAAACTATGAGTAATTTTTATAAAGTAAAATACCACCAACATTTTCTCATGCACAGTATTGCACTCTGGTTATTTTAAGTTGTCATTGCTGATATTTACCTAAAAGGGACAGAAATTGAATAGCTGGCAATGACACAGCAGTACTAAAAAATGTTATTAATATTATCTAAAATTTAAAACTGCCATCTTACTCCTTTAATTTTTGACTCATCTGGAAATGAAGACCCGGCAAGCAGAATATACATAAACACTATCCTTAACTAGCCTCCACCACAGGGCATCCTATATTCGAACCTCATGTTTCCATGCTAAGCACTATCTATAAAAGGTTCCTTGTTTTACCCAAAGAGCAACACATACTAGCACTAGCATCTACTGAAAGCCACTATAACCTGAGTAACTGTGCAGTCCAAACAGAGAGGCCTTTATAAAGCCAAAGCTTGTAGTAACAACCTGATTCAACTGAGAAACGTTAACCTGAACTTGAAATTATACTTAATCCATTCACTGAAATAGCTGCACATAATAAACCATTTAACGTAGCCTTTTTAAAAGGTAAAAGGGGGTTGGGGAAACTAATTTTCTATGAATTCTTTTTTACACCTACTTCACTTCTGATGTTTTAAAAATGAAGTTTAAGTCTTGATTTTGGTAAATAATTCTAGAATTGCCACCAGTTCAATTTCAGATATTTTTACTGCAACCATAACCAAATCATTCTATTTTAATCTTAGCAAAAAATAATTTAAGGAGGAGTCAAGATGGTGGCCAGCAGGATGGCAGTGAGGGAGCACATGTACCGGGTGTGTGTGTGTGTGTGTGTGTGTGTGTGTGTGTGTGAATGAGGGACAGTTACATCCTGCAGGAGACTCGGGGGTTGGCAGGCTGGACTCTACTAGACAGGGAGCCCCTGCTACCACTGCAGGGATTCCCAGGGCGGCTATTCTTGCTCAGAAACCATGCCATCTTGAAGGGGAGAGCTGCTGTGATTAGAAGCCCAGCCTCACCACCACCCAGACTGGCCTCAGACATCATCCCAGACCCTGTAGCCACACTGGCCAAAGACATGCTACTGCAGCTATAGACCCACAGACACTGGGACTCAGGCCTCTTGGGCCGCAGGCTTCTGTGAGCCCCAGAGTGCGCTCCCCTCCCACCAACCTGCCACTTCAGCCTCAGGCCACATGTGCAACTCCAGCGCTTGGGCACTCTGGTGAGGCTTGGAGTGCACAACCCTTCCACCAAGCCCGTCGCTTCAGCCACAGGCCCCTAGAAACTCGATGCCTGGACACTTCAGTGAGAGCAAAAATGGGGAAACAAAGAATCCCCAAAGGAAAAAAAAAGGAGTCGCCGTCAGAAAAGAAATTAAATGAAACGAAAAAAAGAATTCAGAGTAAGGGTCATACAGTTCCTAAACTAGCTGGATGTGAAAATCAACAACTTATGTAAGAATCAAGAGGAAATGAAGAATGATATAGCTACAAAAAACACATGGGAAGATTTCAATAGTAGACTAGAAGAAGTGGAGGACCAAATTAGCGAGTAAGAAGACAGGGCAGAAAAAACACCCAAGCAGAATAGCAATTGGAGAAAAAAAATAGAAAGCAGGAGGAGAGCCTAAAAGAGCTTTGAGACAACATGAAACAAGGCAACATATATATAATAGGGATACCAGAAGGACAAGAAGAGGAGCAACACCCGACCTGGTTTGGCTCCTTGGATAGAGCATTGGCCTGCGGACTGAGGGGTTTTGGGTTTGATTATGGTCAAGGGCACATGCCAGAGTTGTGAGCTCGATCCCCAGTAGGGGGTGTGCAGGAGGCAGGAGCAAGGATTAGAAAACCTATTTGAAGAAATGATGACAGAAAACTACCCTGATTTGGGAAAGAAAAGAGTCACACAAGCATAGAGAGTCCCAAACAAGAAGAACCCAAAAAGACCCACACCAAGACACACCGTAATTACAACAAACTCAACCTAGAGAAAATGGACATATTCCTAGAAAAATATGAACCTCCAAAACTCAATCAGGAAGAATAAAAAATCTGAATAAGCCTATAACTATGGAGGAAATTGAAGCAATAATAAAAAAACTTCCAGCAAACATAAGCCCTGGGCCAGATGGCTTCATAGGGCAGTTTTACCACACAAAGAAGAACTAAAACCTATCATCCTCAGACTATTCCAAAATATTCAAAAGGAACACTTCCAAGCTCTTTCTATGAAGCCAACATTTCCCTAATCCCTAAACCAGATAAAGACACTACAAAGAAAGAGAATTACAGGCCAATATCCCTCATGAACATAGATGCTAAAATCCTCTATTCCAGGGATGCAAGGATGGTACAATATCCGATAAGGGTCAAATCTCCGAAATTTATAGGGAACTCATACATCTTAACAAAAGGAAGATAAACAATCCAATCACAAAATGGGCAAAGGACCTAAATAGACACTTTTCAAAAGTGGACTTACAGAAGGCCAAGAGACATACGAAAAAATGCCCAAAGTCACTAATCATCTGAGAGATACAAATCAAAACAACAGCCCTGACCAGTTTGGCTCAGTGGGTAGAGCACTGGCCTGCGGACTGAAGGGTCCCGGGTTCGATTCTGGTCAAGGGCATGCACCTTGGTTGCGGGCATATCCCCATGGGAGGTGTGCAGGAGGCAGCTGATCGATGTTTCTCATCGATGTTTCTGACTATCCCTCTCCCTTTCTCTCTGTAAAAAATCAGTAAAATATATTTTTTTTAAAACCAAAAAACAATAAGTACCACCTCATACCTGTCAGAATGGATATCATCAACAAATAAAAAAACGGCAAGTGCTGGCAAGGATATGGAGAAAAAGGAACCCTTGTACACTACTGGTGGGAATGCAGACTGCTACAGCCACTGTGGAAAACAGTATGGAGTTTCCTCAAAAAACTAAAAATGAAACTCCCA
>NW_006300371.1:458399-493597 GCF_000327345.1 Myotis davidii | reverse complement strand
ATGTTCACTCATTTGTGGAATATAATAAACAACATAAACTGATTAACAAAAATAGATCCAGAGACAGAGAAGCACTGAAGAAACCATCAAACCTCAGAGGGTGAGGGGAGTGGGGGAGGAGAGGAGGGGTGTGTGTGGGAGGTAAGAGATCAACCAAAGGACTTGTATGCATGCATATAAGCATAATCAATGGACAGAGACACTAGGAGGTTGAGGGCATGTGCTAGGGGGGTGGGAGTGCCAGGGAGAGATCAATGGGGGGAAAAGGAGACATATGTAATACTTTAAACCAGCGGTTGCCAACCTTTTGGACCTCTCCGACCACTGGTTGGTGACAGCTGCTTTAAACAATAAAGAATTAAAGAAAAAAAATTCAAAAAACAATTTTTCAAAAAGGAAAAACGTTTGTAACAATATGAGATAATGTATGTTAACTAGACTTACTGTGGTGATCATTTTATAATATAAACAAATATCAAAACATTATACACCTGAAACTAATATATGTCAATTATACCTCAATAAATAAGTATGTATGTATACATTCATGAATGTATTCAAAGAAAAAAATCTGGAAAATACAAAATATTAGTAAAAAATGTTAGCAAACCTCTGAGTAATGGAATTACAAGTGACATTATTTTTAAAATATTTCCTGATAATTTTTCAATGAGAATAAATTAGCTCTATAATCAGAAAAAAAAAAACTACTAAAAAATAACTTTGATGGGCATTTTGGGGGAGATTATTCTATGGTCCCTGAGAAATAATAGCAATGTCCATGTATGTAGCACATTTGAAAGGAATCTATTATGTTTGATACAGCCCCACTTGCAAACTACATGATGTCAATTAATCAGATATAAGCATTTGTCAAAATTGTACAACATGGGAAACATAATATTGCACATAATAGGACAATAGAAGAAATTCAGTATCCCTTAAAGGACCTTATAACCAAGTGAAGAATGAAAACATAACCAATTTTTACTACAAACTAGTAAGGAATGTAAAACTTGCTAACTTATGTTCATGGGCCAAAAGGAAGTTTTAGCTACTTGTTGAACCAGTTTCATGCTTGTGCACAAGATGAAGTTGATGCAGATCTCCAATACTTTTTTATCATTTAAATTTCTAATTTTATAGCCATCTGTGTCTTAGGATCTGTTGGACTCTACTGCACCAAAAGTTAAAATTCTGATTATTTTTCTCTTCTACAACAATGGAGAAAAACTCTTAAACTTTGTTAAATAATAATTAACATTTTATTCCAATCACCTGAAAATGTGACATTCTTTACATCTAGATTTTCTCAATGTCCAGAGCTTACATTTTTAATATTTTACCAAAATATTCACAAAGTGTATTCCTTCCTTTTTAAATATATAAATAAAATTTGAAAAAATAATTTCAAAGCTAACTTAAAACTTTGGTATTGTGCTTGAATGTTGCTCTCATCTGCACATGGAAGGCTTTCAATGCATAATATCCCAAAGCAATATTCATAGGTTACTAATAAGAATTCCCGCTGTTATGGATTATCAGTTTTCTATATGTACTATCACCCATCTCTAAGGTCTTCTTTGCACAGTAGAGAGTTTAATTTTTTCCAATGAAAGGAACTTAAGATTTAAAGAGAAGCCATTACCCCATATGGGGTAACCAGACACCATCTTCTTAAGAAGTACTAAGTAAGGTTCCACTTAATGCGGCAGATTGACAATTAAGGGATCTTTCCCAGACATATAGAGCTGTGCAGTTTACTAATATATTACTTTTTTCTGACAAACTTCTGAGAACCACCTGTTTCTAATAGTAGTCAATAAGTAATTGTTCCCCTATTAAGAATGCAATTTTCCCAATATTTTCTTACTCAGCTCTTTGCACATTTAATTGCTGTATCAAGCTCCTTTGACCGATAACAGAGTAGTAGCTCAGCCTCCCTGAAACAGTTTGCACATCTGGCTTCTTTACTTTCCCACTCAAATAATTTTATAATCATTTTTTGAAATGCAACAGATGGTAATGAATAAAGAGGAAGTGAAAATCTCCAAAGTTCTAATAGCTCAATTCAAATACTGAGTGCCTACTCTAAGCTAGGCACTATGCTAGTACAAAAGGTCACAGCCTCTGTTCTTCTTTAAAAAAAATCAATCAGAAGAGACATTTCCCATAAACAAAAAAATCCAGTACTGCAGTTATCATCTGTAGTAACAGACCTAAGTATTGGAAAATATCTAATTGTCTGGAAGGAAGTATGTCAAAATTTCATCAGTAGTAAGACCAAGTGATTACTTTCTCATCCCCTTTTATTTTTCTCAATTTTCTATGATATACATCTACTGCTTCCATAACCTGAATAAAAATCTAATTAGGATAATAATAGTAGTAATATTTATTGAGCACTTATTTTATACCCTGTGTACAAAATGCTTCACATGTATCATCTCACTCAATGGAACAATCCTATAAAAGATTACCATCCAAATTTTAGAGATGAGGGAGCCAAAAGATATAACTACTATTTCCTCAGAAATAAGCAGAGGTTGAAAACAAGACAATAATCATTATGTTCGATCACTTGCTATGATGTGTGCTGACCACTAGGGGACAGCATGGAAGGAAGGGCCCTGCCTGTGCATGAATTTCGTGCACTGGGCCACTACATATTTATAAAAAAGTCACCAACAGAGCAACTTGTTAGATATATGACCCTGAGCAAGTAACTAATTTCACTGAGCCTCACTTCCTCCAGTACATCAGGATTAATAGGCCCTACTTCATTTAGGATTCTTATTAGGATTAAATGAGACCACAAATGAAGACAGCACTGTGTCTGGCAAGTAACTTGAATGCTCTATCAATCTCTTTATCATCATTACTGAAACATCTGGGAATATTTACTATCTCTGGGTTTAGTTTCCATACCTGTAAATTGGTGATAAATATAACTATACTATGCAATAAATTGTGAAGATTCCATTGGTTAATACACAGCTGTCAAAACAGTTATCTACTATAATTCTCCACAGGTCACACAATAGGAGACTGGCTAAATAAGCTACAGTAAATGTATACAATGAATAGTTTGCTACAGAATATTTAAGGGCATGAAAAAATATAGTAAAAACTCATTTCTTGAATGTCCTCCATCTCGAACAATTCAGTTCTCCACCAAGTTGTTCACAGAGAAAATGTCTCGGTTGTTGACCAAAACTTTCATTTTGGACCTGACAACCCTTTCGTGCGGATACCTAAGCAAGACAAAAAGTGTCTCTCGGGCATCAAACAAAGGAGAGAATGCTTCTGTTGCTGGGAAAATCGAGGATTAGCACAATTTTATAAACACAGAGAGGCCATCAAGAGTGCTAATGTTGCTAATGGTGTAAAAGTGCTCACAAAACACCAGTCACAGGCAATTGAATAAGCAGAAAAACTGCTGTTGGTTGGATAAACGAAAAGCAGTTAGCCAGTGATAGCACTTCAGAGGCAGTGATAGAAATGAAAAATTTGCTTAAGGTTAGTAGGGGGTGGTTCAATAAATTTAAGAAAAGAAGTGTTTATTTATAGATTAAACAGTACATTACACATGTACTGTATGTATAGAGTTAAAACGGTTAAAACGGAATCATTTGGGGGTCTGGATGGGATTAATTCATTTTACATTCTTTCTAATGGGAAAAAATGATTTGGCTTTCAAACAAATCGCTTCTCAGTCTTCTGGAAGGAATTAGGTCTGAGAACTGAGGTTCCACTGTACCTGTATTTCTATTTTAGTAAAAATATTAATGCATGGCTAAATTTAAAAAGACAGCTACAGATAGTATGCATAGTAAAATCCTTTACATTAAAAATATATATACATTAATAGAAAAAGTGGCAAGAATACACTCCAAGATCTTTAATTTGTAAACACCAGCAACTAATGTTATTAAAAAAAAAACAAAAAACAGCACCCCCCTCACTCTTATCACCACCACTGTATCAAAAAGACAAAACAATTCCCAAACCCCCACCTCTGTGTATTTAAAAAAGCAGTAGCTGCCCTAGCCGGTTTGGCTCAGTAGATAGAGCGTAGTAGGCCTGCTGACCAAAGGCTCCAGGGTTGGATTCCGGTCAAGGGCATGTACCTCGGTTGCAGGTTCCTCTCTAGCCCAGGCCCTGGGGCTCTTGCAGGAGGCAACCAACCAATGTGTTTCACACTGATGTTTCTCTCGGTCTTTCCTTTCCCCACTTACCCTAAAAATCAATGGAAAAATATCTTGGGTGAGGATTAACAAAAAACAACAACAACAAAAAGCAGTAGCAGCCCTAGACACTGCCACTCCATTCCATCATAATTAGGATTCTATGAATATTAAGAAATTCACTCTGAAACTTCTCAAATTTTAGTGGGTTAAGAAGGGAGAAGGGAGCTATTTGTCTCTAATTAAAGACACACATTTTCATTTCCCACGTTTCCAGTTAAAAGCCATTATATTTTATGTTGACATAATACAGAGAAATTACTTTGACTAAAATAGGAATACAGGAACATTTCCACAAGGGAAAATTCATTCCAAAAGATACTGAGAATTTTAATTTTTTACTTATAGGGAATGAGTATTAAACTTTAAAATTATTTCACAGCATAGATGTCATTGAAGTTATAATCCTGTGATTGTGACCAGAGAATGTTGTCATGAAATTAACAAGACGGAACAAAAGAACATTGCAATTTCTTAATAAAGAAAATTCAATTAATAGACAGATACATGAAAGCTGGTATTCAGTAAAAGGTAGAAATAATTATCAGAGATACTGGAAAAAATTGAATTCTGACTTGGTAAAACATTAAATATTACACTGTAAAATATTTAATTAATAAGCTATTTCATTAATTTAAGAGTTCTAGCTCTTGTCCTAGCCGGTTTGGCTCAGTGGCTAGACTGTCGGCCTGTAGACTGAAGTGTCCTGTGTTAGATTCCAGTCAAGGGCACATGCCCAGGTTGCGGGCTCCATCCCCAGTAGTGGGCATGAAGGAGGCAGCCGATCAATGATTCTCTCTCATCATTGATGTTTCTCTCTCTCTCTCTCCCTTTCCCTTCCTCTCTGAAATCAATAAAAATATTTTTAAAATAAAATGTTGTAGTTCTTATTTTTATTGCAAATTATATTAATTTTTCACTTGAATTAATAATACTTAACCAATGGTTGTACATGAATATGCAACATTCATTCAATCTGGAAGGTGGAAAAGACAAAATTTTCAAAAGCAAAAAAATAACGCTTTTAAACCCAGAGTTTAAAGAATCTCTATTTTTAAGCAAATTCTTCTGAGTAAATGCATCCTTTTCACAATTCACATAAAAGATTCAAGACATTTGAACACATATGAAAAGCAATTAGCTCACTACTTTTCCCTCTTAGTGTCATTAAGTAATTCCCAGTAACCCAGAGAAAGATTTTATTTTCAATATTTTAACACTGTCTCCCTCTGCTGCATGAAAAAGGATTCAAACTTTCATTTCCCTTAAGATATAATTAAGTATGACAGGCCCGTGAATAATGTCATCTCCTTTGACATCATTTTCTTTTTTTTTTTAAAGGCAATTTGTTAATACATATTGAAATCTTTTTATTTATTTATTTTTATTAATCCTCATCCGAGAATATTTTTTCATTGATTTTTAGAGAGAGTGGAAGGGAGGGGGTGAGACACACCGAGAGAAATACTGATATGAGAGAGACACATTGATTGGTTGCCTCCCTTACACTCCTGACCATGGCCAGGGATGGAGCCTGCAACCAAGATACGAGCCCTTGACTGGAACTGAAACAGGAACCCTTCAGTCCACAGGCCGATGCTCTATCCCCTGAGCCAAACTGGCCAGGGTCAACATAATTTTCTTATAAAGTTAAGATACCATAGGAACTTAATTTGTTTATAACAGTATATCAATCACTAAAACAGCTTCATTAGGTGTTGTTTTCCTTAAAGTCACAGAACCTTTTAATGACCTTAACTGAATACTTACTGTTCAATTCTTTCAATCTGGTTCCCATAAAACACAATTAAAAAACTTGGTAGTCTAACAGAGTAATATATGTTATCCTTCAGAATACATCCAACCTAAAAAATGGACACATATGTAATACCCTTTGTAATAAAAAATTTAAAAAAATAAATAAATAAAGTGGGTGCTGTCCAAAAAAAAAAATAATAATACATCCAACCTAAGCAAAGAAGCACGAGCTTTATAGAAGTAAAAACATTCCTCCTGGCCAAGATTGAGCAATTTAGTAACTATGTGAACTTGGGAAAAGCATTTAAAGCCCATGAACTTCAGGGTTTTTTTCATCTGTAAAACTAAGAATGAAAATACTCTGCCAACTTCATAGGGTAACATCAGAATCCAATTTAAATTCATTCACTGAACAATTATTGAGCACCCACTCTGTACAATAGACAGGGCTTGGGTTGCCAAATATAGCAAATGGAACATACTTGTACTAAAAAAAATTTATTCAATGTTTATAAAGTCAACTGGGCATCCTGTACTTTATCTGGCAACCCCACCTGGAGCATATGCAAAGACACTAATATGGCATGCTATTTATCCTAAAAAGACTTAAAGTGCAAAGGAAATAAAATGTACACATAAATTAGCATGCAAGAAAGAAAAGCAGTTATATAGCATTTTTTAAAAGGGGAAAGGAGCAAAAAAAGGCAAACTAGGAACAGAGTAAGGGGGGTTGGGGAAAGGTTAAAAATCAACAAGCACTGACAAGGTTCAAAACAGAAAAAATTGAGAGATGACAGTGCTTAATTACATCCTCAACTCCAGGCACACAGACTTGCCAAACACACTATTCTTGTCTTTTTAATTTATTTTCAATTATAGTTGACATAAATATTGTATTAGTACAACATGACCAGAAATTTCTATAACTTACAAAGAGATTACCCTAATAAGTCTAGTACCCATCTGACACCATACATACTTATTACAATGCTACTGACTATATTCCCTATGCTGTGCTTTACACCCCAGTAACTATTTTTATAACTGGCAGTTTGTATTTAATCCCTTTCACCATTTCCACTCATCCCCTCAAGTCCTCTCCCATCTAGCGACCTTCAACCAATCTGTTCTTTGTATCTACCTACAGAATAGATGCAGTATATGAAGTAGCTCGGCAATACAAAATTTTAAGTCATTTAATTAACATCTACTCATACAAATCTATTTACAATTAAATAACTTCAAAAGAACATGCATTGAAAATCTCTTGATAAAAATATGTACAAAAACGCCAAACTCCTAATTATCTGACCAGTATCCCTCCCAAATCTAGCTAGCTTTGTGCTTAATTACTTCATCCTATATTCTTTTATTAAACCAATTCTACACCAAGCATGTCAAACTCTCGGCCTGCGGGCCACATGCAACCCACATCGAATATTTGCGGCCCAGCCATATAACGGTATGCAAGTAATGTTTTAAAAATTGCATAACTTTTTACAATATCCTGTTATATATAATTATTAATAATGAACTAAAACGTTCACTAATGACTGATTACTATAATTGTGTTGCATTCATTTCCCTTACGTCCCTTACGCACAGGCGCACCGTTTCTCCAGTAATACTAGCAGCAAATATTTTAGCAGTCGATTGCCATGCCATTAGTCTCGGACTGACTTGTTTGGTGTGAGCAACAGGAAATATTTCACGTTCGGAGAACAAGGAAAATACGTTTATTTGCGTTACGTTTATTAATTTGTGCAGTTATTCAGTGTCTGGTAAGTTAATGTTCAAGAAAAAATATTAATTTTTATTAAAATATTCTATCATTTTATGTTAATGATTATTCTTTGATTCCAGCCTTTGTATTAAGCATGTCTCTATAGAAATGAACCTATGTTTCTATGAAAATTGAAGTTTTTGTTTTTTTGCAGCCCACATAAACTTAAACCTTGCTTATTTGGTCTGTGTTAGCCTTTGACAAGTTTGTTCTACATTATGTAAATGGATGGGGCCAGTAAGACTAAGATTTCATCCCTTTTCTGACTTTCTACATTCCAAGCAACTCTGTCCCCCCCCCCCCAATAATCATACTGCTTTGTACTTTGTAATCTTCAAATAAACAAATAGGCAAATCATTTTTAACTACATGCAAAAAAAAAAAATGCTTTACTTTGTACTTTCTGTTCCAACCCTCTGCAGGTGTCCTATTCTTTCTGCAGGCCCAGTTACCACTCTTCATGTCATAGACTGACCCTAATTCTATTCTATGATAGAAAAGTCACATGTTGTTAGAACTTAACACTCAATAATTAACAACACAATATATTGTAGGATGTGTATAAAGAAGGTGTAGTAATGAAAAAACTCTATTATAATATTCATTTATTCTCATTAATGTATATACCTTCATACAATTTTACAGATAAAAGAAATATAGAGCTCATTTAGTCCACATCCCTCATTTTTTTATATATATAAATATTTTATTGATGTTTTTACAGAGAGGAAGGGAGAGAGATAGAGTGAGAAACATCGATGAGAGAGAAACATCGATCAGCTGCCTCCTGCACATCCCCAACTGGGGATGTGCCCGCAACCCAGGTATATGCCCTTGACCGGAATCGAACCCAGAACCCTTCAGTCTGCAGGCCGACGCTCTATCCACTGAGCCAAACCAGTTTCGGCACATCCCTCATTTTTATAGACGAAAATTTAGTCCTCTAGTCATTCTGTGACTAGGTTAAATTACAGGACAAGCAAAGAACCATTTAGATGTTTTTTTATTTTCAGTTCATTTTTTTTCTGACTAAATTATACTACATCTACATCTTTTGATTGATATTTAAAGTATCTGCTGAATTTTAATTCCATTGCATATTTTACTTATTTTTAAAAATATAAAAATATCTGAGTTATACACAAAAACTGCAATTTAAACTGTTCATTAATCCCTCATATGGAAGTAATATAAAATTTAGTTGAACTAAAAAACAAAGCGCAGATTCATCTTTATAGTAGTTTATATTTTTAACTGTATAAGGTAGGGTGAGAAAAGTATTTGTATGTCAATACAAGTTCAAGGGAAGAGTCACTGTCAGTATCAAATTGAAACAGAGGCTGATTATTGTATCTTTCTTAAAAACCTTTTTAAAAAAATAAATCTTTATTGTTCAAATTATTACAGATGTTCTTATTTTTTTTCCCCCCATAGCTTCCCTCCACCTGATTCCCACCCCGCCCCATGTCCTTACCCCCAGCCACTGTCCTCATCCATAGGTGTAAGATTTTTGTCCAATCTCTTCCCGCACCCCTCATACCCCCTTCCTCCCGAGAATTGTCAGTCCACTCCCTTTCTATGCCCCTGCTTCTATTATATTCACCAGTTTATTCTGTTCATATTTTTTTAATTGACTTAATTTTTAGGTTCACTTGATAGATATGTATTTGTTGTCGCTTTGTTGTTCATAATTTTTATCTTTACCTTTTTCTTCTTCTTCCTCTTCTTAAAGGATACCTTTCAGCATTTCATATAATACTGGTTTGGTGGTGATGAACTCCTTTAGCTTTTTCTTGTCTGTGAAGCTCTTTATCTGACCTTCAATTCTACAGGGTACTCCCTTGTAGGTAACTGACTTTTTTTCTCTTGCTGCTTTTAAGATTCTGTCTTTTGCTCTTGGCATTTTAATTATGATGTGTCTTGGTGTGGTACTTTGGATTCCTCTTATATGGGGTTCTCTTTGCTTCCTGGACTTGTAAGTCTATTTCTTTCACCAGGTAGGGGAAGTTTTCTGTCATTATTTCTTCAAATAGGCTTTCAATATCTTGCGCTCTCTTCTTCTGGCACCCCCATAATTCGGATATTGGTATGTTTGAAGTTGTCCCA
Source organism: Myotis davidii (assembly GCF_000327345.1). Taxonomy (NCBI): domain Eukaryota; kingdom Metazoa; phylum Chordata; class Mammalia; order Chiroptera; family Vespertilionidae; genus Myotis; species Myotis davidii. The sequence goes on along the minus strand of NW_006300371.1, from coordinate 483,703 downwards.
GAGGCTCCTTACACTATTTTCATATTTTTGGATTCTTTTTTCTTTTTGCTTTTCAGGATGGGTGTTTTTTGCTTCCTCGTATTTCAAATCTTTGACTTGATTTTTGGGGTCCTCTAGTCTGCTGTTGGATCTCTATTCTTTATTTCAGTCAGTGTATGCTTAATTTCTGACTGGTCCTTTTCCATTTTTTTGGCATTCTCATTAAGATCCTTGAAGGTCTAAGTTCCTTGGAGGTTTGTAGAAGATTCTTGAGTAACCTTATAACTGTGGTTTTGAACTCTACATCCAGTAGTTTGCTTTCCTCTTTTTCTTTCATTTGTGACATGTTTCTTTATCTCTGCATTTTGGCTGCTTCCTGTGTTGATAAGAGTGGCTTTGTGTGCTAGGTGTCCTATTGAGCCCATTGGCTCAGCCTCCCCAATCACCTGGATTAGACACTCTTGGTGCACCCTTTTGTGGGCTGGGTGCACAGTCTTGTTGTAGTTAAGCCTTGATTGCTGCTGGTATCCCTGGGAGGAAATGACCCCCAGGCCAATTCACTGTGAGGACCCGCTGTGTCTATAGTGGAAGAACTGCTGTGCTGGAGATACCCTTATGGGGCAGGACTTGCTTCAGTGGGGCTTTGGTGCTCAATGAGTCTGCCTCTTTTTTTTTACTATAATGGGAGAACTGCTGTGCTGAAGACACCCTTATGGGGCAGGTCTTGCTTCATTGGGGCTTTGGTGCTCACTGAGTCTGCCTCTTGAGTGTGTCCCTTATGGATGTGAGGAGCTGAAATCTGGTATCTGACCACTGGGTACCCTGGCTCCTGGATCTCCAAGTCAACCACTTTGTGAGTCCACCCAGCAAGAGCTACAGCGATATCAGCAGATTTCTACTCTTTGTTTGGGATTTGGAAGTTTTGGAGCTCTGTGACCCAGCTGCAGTTTGTTAGGTTCGGCTGCGAAAGGACAGGCGATTCATTTGTGCTGCTGCGCACAGCTTGGGTGGGGCTGTAAATTGGGTGGGGCGGGGTCTCAGAGAATCACCAGGGCAGAGCAAACAGTGATGGCTGTCCATCAGCCATCTCTGCGTCTCCGCATCCCCGTTAGGGCGAGTCTGCCTCTTGAGTGTGTCACTTATGGATGTGAGGAGTTGAAATCTGGTGTCTGACCACTGGATACACTGACTCCTGGATCTCCAAGGAGGTGCAAAGTCAGCTGCTGCGTGAGTCCACCCAGCAGGAGCTACAATGAGATCTACAGATTTCTCCTCTTTGTTTGGGGTTTGGAAGTTTTGGAGCTCTGTGACCCAGCTGCAGTTTGTTAGGTTAGGCTGCGAAAGGACAGGCGATTCATTTGTGGTGCTGCGCACAGCTTGGGTGGGGTTGTAAATTGGGTGGGGCGGGGTCTCAGAGAATCACCAGGGCAGAGCAAACAGTGATGGCTGTCCATCAGCCATCTCTGCGTCTCCGCATCCCCGTGTCCTGCGCCCCCACAGTAACAATGATCCCTGCGAGCAGCTCTGCAAGAAAGCCACCCTCGCTTTCTGACCCGCTGCCAGACAGCCCAGTTTCTCCCTGGAGGAGTCTGGGTCCCTAGAGTCTCGCTGGAAACAAGTTCAGAGCAGTCAGGAGCTTGTATCTCCCTTCTGATTGAAAAAAAATGTGCGCCCAATTGCAGTCGTTTCGCGCGCGGGCGTACCTCTGCTCTTGCTGCCTCCGCACGTCCTACCCAGTCTCAATGAGCTTTTTGCTTTCTTTCTAGTTGTAGAACTTCCACTCAGCCAGTTTTCTCGTGGTTCTGGATGATAGCCGTTTTGTCTTTTAGTTGTAGTTTTAATGTGGTTGTGGGGAGCGGCACGTACAGGTATATACCGTATGCCGCCATCTTGGTTCTCCCCTGAAAACCTTTTTATTGAGAAGTATTACACATATCTTAATAAGTATACAGATACCACTGAAATTAAGTAGAATTTTATGCTCGACTAGAGGCCCGGTGCACGAAATTCGTGAACGGGTAGCGTCCCTACGCCTGGCTGGCAATCAGGGCCAATTGAGGCCTTCTGGCTGCCGGCCAGAGCCTCCCTTTGCTCAGCACCGCCCCCTGGTAGTCAGCACACATCATAGCAAGCAATCAAACTCCCAGTCTAACTCCTGAGGGGACACTTTGTATATCAGGCTTTCATATATATATATATATATATAGAGAGAGAGAGAGAGAGAGAGAGAGAGATTGTCCTAGAATTTAGGGAGAAGAAAATTTTTACTCAAACATTATGGTTACTGTCCTGGACAGTGTTGTTCATTGGATAGAGCATCGACCCACACACGGACGGGGCTCTGGTTCGATTCCTAGGTAAGGGCAAAACATACCTGGGTTTCAGGTTCGATCCCCAGCCCCAGTTGGACGTATGCAAGAGGCAACCAATCTATGATGTTTCTTTCTCTCCCTCTCCCTCCCTCCCTCCTTCCCTTTCACTCTCTAACAATCAATGGAAAAAACATCCTCAGTTGAAAATTAACAAATAAACAAACACAAATTATCATTATTTACCTGTCCCTTTTAGAGATATGTAGCTGAAAGGATTTACAAGCTTATAATCACATGAGTAATTAGTTGAGCAATGTTTCTATATTTTGAAAATATTACTACTGACGACCCTTTTCAACTGTCTTACCTTTGTTGAAAGTACTTTAAACGTACTCTGTTCTGGTATTATAGAATGAAGAAGTCTCAGATTCAAATTGTAATCCTCTTAAGCAGGAAGTTTCACCAAAGCAGACAACTAACGAACACAAAATTAGCAGCACGTTTTATAAATTTATATAATGAAAGGTAAAATACTTAAACTAAATACAATTACAGAACTTCAATACGTTGCAGAATATTTTAAACACAGATTTATGAACCTCAAAATAGTCCATTTTTAAAACCTGGTATCCTTCACATGGATTCTCACATACACAATTAAGTTAAATAGTGGAAAATAATGTTTCAAAACACATACTTAATATTTAAATCTCAAGGAAACAGAAGATAGTAAGCATAATGACACAGTATAAAAGAAAATATTCATATGCAAAACATCTACTTCTACCACTAACTTTATCATAAAGTTTTCTACTAAATGCTGAGATACCAAGATATTAAAAGTCATATTCACTTAATATAGTTACTAAATTCTATGATGTATAATTTATACAATAAGTAGACCTTTCTTCATGAAGTATATGCCACACAAATATAAACAAATCACATTTTACTAGCATCTTTTATATTTGTTAATCAAGTTCTGCTTTGAATTAAAAATCTAAAAAACGTACATCTAACTATAACCTACCGTACACATACTCTTATCTCAAAACTTAAAATGATGCAAATTGAAAGCAATGCTTTAGATTTCCATCAGCATTTTCCACATAATCTCAGAAAGAAATGACATATCTGATAAATTGCTATAGATTACTCTGCAAGATACTATATTTGCAAATAAAAGTATTTACTCTCAACATAAAAAATAGTTCAAACACTAATGACCTTTTTTTCTGAAAATTCCACATTTACGTCATTCTTCTGAACATTCTTAATCATAAGTGTAATGATTACTTGAGATTCTGTTTGATACCAGTCATACCTATTAAAAAAGAAAAAAGAAACTTAAAACAAATTCTAATTTTCTTATTGTTGCTTATGTTTTGTCGAGATAAAAACTACAATCTGATAAACAATAGCTCCACCTTAAGGAACAAACTAGCACAGCAACTGATGATACACAAACAATTTTACGAAACTAATTTCCTACGATCTGTAGTGATAGAACAGTACAGATGGTAATGTATAGGATGCCCCAAACCTTTCCATTGGATTTAAATACTTACATCATTTTCGGGGTATTCACTTATATGTTTGTGTTGTGCTTAAGCTAATGTTAAAGAAATTTATTCCAAACGGCTAACAGTTATTATACACCATCAATAGCTTCACACTCTCATTCCAATCTAATACTAAAAGAAACACTTTTAATCCCAATTTTACAGATGAACAGATACAAGCTCAGAAAGGTGACGCAATCAGTCAGTGGCAGTTGTAACACTGGATGCAGGTCAGCTTCAATGATCTCTTAACTCAGCGGTTCTCAACCTGTGGGTCACAACCCCTTTGGGGGTCGAATGACCCTTTCACAGGGGTCACCTAAGACCATCCGAAAACACATATATAATTACATACATATTGTTTTAGTGATTAATCACTATGCTTTAATTATGTTCAATTTGTAACAATGAAATTGGGGGTCACCACAACATGAGGAACTGTATTAAAGGGTCACAGCATTAGGAAGGTTGAGAACTACTGTCTTAACTGAAGCTGGGAATCAACAGCCCTGAGCACACGGAAGCAAAAGCAAATGAGCTAAAATTAAATTAATTTAAAGTTTAACTCATCCTGCCAAGCATAACATTAAATACATTATCCTTTTTCAATCTCAAGGTATGTGGGAAAACTAGTGTGCCTAGAGATTCTGTGTATCTTTCCCACTGAAAGCTCTAAAAATAAAAGAATCCTCACATTCAAATTAAACTAGACTAGAGGCCTGGTGCACAAAAATTTGTGCACTCGGGGGGTCCCTCAGCCTAGCCTATGCCCTCTTGCAGTGTGGGACCCCTCGGAGGATGTCCACCCCAGTGGGGACCAGCACCCCATGGAGGTTTGGCCAGCCTGGGTGAGGGGCTGATGGCTGTTTTCAGGCTGGCCAACCACCCTGGTGATGTAAGCTCCCAGCCTCTCCTTTTTTTTCTTTTTATTCTGGGATTTATTTACCTTCTATAATTGAAACTTTGTTGCTTTCAGTGGAGCTCAGAGCTGGGCCACGGCAGGCGAGGAACCTTGGCTTCCTCCATCACTGGAGCAAGCAAGCCTCCTGCTCACTCCAGCTCCGTGGCTGCCGGCCGCAATCTTGGTTGGGTTAATTTGCATATAGTCACTCTGATTGGCTGGTGGGCGTGGCTTACAGCATAGTGAAAGTATGGTCAATTTGCATGTTTGTCTTTTATTAGTATAGGATTATAAACTCCTTGAGGTCAAAGCTATTTATCTATTGTGCCACTATTATTTTCCTAGGACCAAGCAAAGTGCCTGGTACACAGTGTATTTATTAAATAAATGTTGGAATATTTTATGCTCCAAAAATCATAACTATTTGATGTTTATGTATCCTACCCCTGCTGCTGCCACCAAAGTTCCTTGTATACTTGGTACTTGGAGAATCATCCTCTATCTCCCCACAAAGAACATGAATTAGCCCTGGCCGATGGTTCAGTTGGTTGAAGCATCATCCCATGCAAAGGTTGTAGGTTCGATCCGCAGTCCTGGAACATATCTAGGTTGTGGGTTCAATCCCAGTCAGGATGAGTACAGGAAGCAACCGATCAATGTTTCTCTCTTACACTGATGTTTCTCTCTCTTTCGCTATCAAATCAATAAACATACACTTGCGTAAGGCTTAAACATTTTTTAATTTAAAAAAAGAATATGAATAAATTATTTTAACATTTCCAAGCCATTTCAGGTAATTAAAATGCACCTGATTAAAGAAATAAACTTTAAGCGTCTCAGTTTCCCTCTGAAATTCAGTGAGGATGCAAAGCTCCAAATCAATTCCTTGTGTTTCTGTTACAGTCCTCAGAATACAAGTTGTACACATGGCTAATAAATAATTTAAACTAAATTCAAATACTTGCTAGATGTTTATTCATTATTATAATTGCTGCCCTCAACAACAGTTATTTTCAACTTATAAAAAATTTACTCCAAATATAAAAGGCAGGTCAAGTTACAATTCTATCAAGCCTACTACCAACTTATTTACCTGTGTATTAGTAACTTAGTTGGAAGAGGCTCTTCTTCATATATGGAAAGGTGACATAACACAAAACAAATTTAAAGCAGACAAATGATCTGAATTTAACCTTAATTTAAGTATAATACTAATCAGTAAAAAGCCTTAGAATTAGTTTTTCTGGGCTATAGTATGATTTTTATAATATGATTTTAAGAAGCACTTAAAATCACAAGGTAAGGACTTGCTTATTATTAAACAACAGGGGTACTTTTCCCCTTAGGCATATTTATCATGCATTGTTTTATGAAAAAGAAACACTTACTTGATTTTTGACTGAGGAGTCCTCTGGGATACAGACTGAGGCAAGTTGAAAGAGAAAAGATTTTTCCAAGTTAGCTTAGCAACTGTGTATCAAATGTACATATTATTAATTACCTAGGGCTATAGTTTGATATGGAATAAACTACATGAGAACATTTAGTTCCTTCAAAGACAAAGCCTGGGACCATAATTATTAAATAACACTAGGCTTCACACAAAAATTAGAGTAATTCAGCATTTTTTAATTTTATTAGTTTCAATTTTAAGAAAATATTTTTCTTTAAAAAGCATATAAACAACTTTCTAAAGGTATGATTGAAAAAGGTTACATATAAAATGTCAAGTTCCAAGACTGAGTAACTCTCTAAACTGAAAATAGTAACATTAAAAAAAAAAAGTTTTTAGCCCTAGCTGGTTTGGCTCAGTGGATAGAGTGCTGGCTTTCAGACTGAAGGGTCCCAGGTTCAATTTCAGTCAGGGGCACATGCCAGGTTTCAGGCTTGATCCCCACAAGGGGGCGTACAAGAGGCAGCCAATAAATGATTCTCTCTCATCACTGATGTTTCATCCCTCCTTCTCCCTTCCTCTCTGAATTCAATAAAAATATATTTTAAAAAATTTATTTTAGGCATAACAATGGCAATTAACACTGCTCTGGAACATATGAAGCAACACTTACATGGTGCCCTCCTGATAACATCTTACTCCATTTATGGCGTCTCTACAACAAACATCCTACCTTGCCCATCAAGAAACAAAGTGAATCTTGGCCAATCCATACTTCCCTAAACTATATTACGTGCCAGTTAAGACTATGTAAAATCTAAAGAACCTGCCCTGTGTTATAGGTGGCCTCTAAGTTGCCCCTAAATAAAAAGGGAGGAGTTGGGGTTTGGAGGAAGAAAGTAAAACCACTTGAGAGAGCTGAATCTAACTCAGATTTACTCTCCAGTGTTAACTATTGAGAAACACCTGAATTTAGATATCAAGTGGAGAAACTGACTAAAACTGATTCATCTTAGTACCAAAATAAAACTAGATTGCCCTAACCTGTTTGGCTCAGTGGACAGAGCGTCAGCCTGAGGACTCAAGGGTCCCGGGTTCGATTCCGGTCAAGGCCATGTACCTTGGTTGAGGGCACATCCCCAGTAGGGAGTGTGCAGGAGGCAGCTGAATCGATTGTTCTCTCTCATCGATGTTTCTCTCTATCCCTCTTCCTTCCTCTCTGTGAAAAATCAATAAAATATATTTAAAAAAAATAAAAATAAAACTAGATTGAACTATAGCAGTAATAAAAGCACTGTGACTAAGCTGTTTGTGTTACTAGACAGTCTTTGTTATTCAAATTCCACTGTGTTGTTTTCAGACATAATCCCAATTCCAAACATTATAAGACCTGGACAAAAATACTAATAGGTGAAGAAAGCCAACTTTTAAACAGCTCCTTCAAGGCATTCCCTACCTACTCATCACCCCTAGGAATATGAACAAGCCTAGAGACATAAGAATAGCCAGATATCGCTCACTTTTGGTGATGTGCAAAAATCTAGTCACTACATATGCGCATAACTGGCCTGATGCCCACAATAGCCTGCCTGAGTAGATTTGCTCTATGAGGCCCAGTATACACATGAACAAAGCTCAGAGGACAAGTGATTTTCTCAATGTCACAGTGTAATTCTAGAAGACAGAAATGTAAATCTTCCTTTATGGATGAAAAAGAAATACTGAAAAAGGTTAAGTGATTGTCTATGAAGAGTTGGGATTACACACATATCTTCTAACATTCCCAAATCTTAATCTTTGTGTTTTAGCATACCATAACAAGCCTGCAAGTACTTCCAAGGCAGAAATTAACTAACCTAAATTGTTGCTTTTCAGCAGAGAAAATAACTAATCATCCTGACCATACTAAAATATACCAAATCAACTAGAACCACACTAAATGCCTTAAAAGAGCCCAATAATTTTCATGACTATAAACTCCTATACTGCCCTGGCTGGTGTGGCTCAGTTGGTTGAGTGTCATCCCATGTACGCCATGGGTTTAATTCCCATTCAGGGCAAGTTCGGGGTTGCAGGCTCAATCCCTGGTAGGGGGCATGCAGAAAGCAGCTGATCAATGTTTCTCTCTCTCTTCCCCTCCATCCCACCTTACCCCCTCCCTCCCTCTCTCAAATCTCTATTAATCAATAAAAACAATTTTTAAAAAAACACAACTTCTATACTTTTTTCACCAATGTTATTTCAGTTACAAAATGAACAAGTATTTAAATTGTATCGCTTAATATTTAACTGAGAGAAAGATCATTCTGATCTTTATTCTGTCTCAAATATGCAAGGCCATAATGGAATTAAGTAAAACATGAAAGATAAAAACTTTGGACTTACCGCCATTGATTGTGACTCTATTAAAACATAAAAAAGAAACATTTTCAGATAACCGCATTTATAGGTAAAGTTATGTACATGATTTCTATGGCACACACATACTGATTAAGCAAACCAATTCTCCATACATTCTAAATTTTAAAAAGTGGTTTAATTTTCCATCCTGTTTTAATTTTAACTCCTTAGTAATTGCATACCAGTGATACCATTGCAACACAAATTCATCCACACCTCCTTTCAACATAGCAAACTCAGAATACCTTTGGAAGAATTCCAGTCAAGATGGCAGTGTAGGTAAAGGCAGTACTCACCTATTCCCACAACCACATCAAAATTACAACTACAGAACAACCATCATTCAGAACCACCTGAAATCTGGCTGAATGGAAATCCTACACCTGGGGAATTAAAGAAGCAGCTATATCAAGACTGGCAGGAGGAGTGGACATGGCAAATGGGTTGGTCCCACAACTACATGTAGCAGATAAAAATTGGGAGGGATATCTCAGTTGCAGAGGTCCCCTCTGAGGAGCAAAGGGTCCCAGCCCCACACCGGGACACCCAGCCCAGGGTTGCAGTGCTAGGAAGAGAAGTTCTCATAAGTTCTGGCTGAAAAAAACTGGCAGGAATTGATACTTGAGGGAGATGAGGGCTGCTGGAGCACCAGGCAGTACCTCTAAGGGGCCTGTGCACAAATACTGGAATTCACTCCCTCTAAGCTCCAGGGCAGCAGCTTGAAAGGCCTCACAGCACCAGAGACTTACGGGAAGGAACTGAATTGCCTGGCAAGATGGGGGGAGGGGGGTGTCTTTTTCCCAGACTGAACTGTTGGCAGAAGCCATTATTCCTTTGATGAGCCCTTCCCTCACAGATCTGGCAAGCAGAGACCACATCTCAGACTCTATCAACCTGGTTCTCACTGTTTGTCCCCCACTGATAATTCTCTGAGGCCCTGCCCACTCAACTTTCTAGCCCATCCAAGCTGTTTCCATTGACTTTTCCATATGAATGACGTGTCTTGGCTCATGTTTCAGATTCTAAAATCTCTCAAACAAGCAGTATCTTACCTCAGTGAGCCCCATACCTCTCGCTAAGTGATGCCAGGCTCAGAACTAGCAGTAGCCAGCTTAACCTCACCTGGGTACCTTCAAACCCAGCACAAGTAGCAATATCTGGGTATCACTTTGTAGCTCACACCAGGTGACCCCAGGCAGAACACAGGTGGTAGTTAACCTTAGCCTGCACCTCCTAGAGGCCCCAGAGCCAGTATACCCACTGAATAGCTTCAGACCACATTGCAGCACAATCACCCAACCACCTCCAGAAGCAAAACACCCAAGGGAGAGTTTGTGCAGGCACCAGAGACCCACTGAATTAAATCCTGTGGGGTGGGCACCTGCACAACTGATCCTCCACCGTGATCGAGGTCGCTGCCAGCCCTAGCAGCTGATTGGCCTGGGGGTAAATCCCTCCCACTGATGTGTCAACAGCAATTAGACTCAACTGCAAGAGGAAGGTGTACTGTGCCCACATGGTGGGTGCACCTGAGTGCCCAACTTGGGTGATCTGGGAGGCTATGCCACTGGACTCTACAGAAAACCTACTACGTTAGCCCGCTCTACCAAGCTGGAGAGATGCAGCAGCTCTATCTAATACATAGAAACAAACACAGGGAGGCTGCCAAAATGAGACAAAGAAACATATCCTAAATGAAAAAAAAGATCAGAACGCCAGAAAAAGAACTAAACAAAATGGAGACAAGCAATCTACTAAATGCAGAATCCAAACACTCTTTATAAGGATGCTCAATGAACTTAGGGGAAGAGGAGATGAAGTTAGTGAGAGCTTCAACAAACAGATAGGAAACATAAAAATGGAGATAGAAAATATAAAAAAACAACTGTAAGAAATAAAAAATACATTAACTGAAATGAAAAATATATTACAGAAAATCAACAGTGGAGTAGATCAAGCTGAGGACCATATCAGATTTGGAAGATAAGAAAGCAAAAAATAATCAGAACAGCAAAAGGAAAAAAATATTTTAAAAAATGAAGATACTGTAAGGAGTCTCTGGGACGGCTTCAAGCATAACAATGTTCACATCATAGAGGCGCCAAATGAAGAAGAGACACCAAGAAATTGAAAACCTATTTGAAAAAATAATGACAGAAAACGTTGCTAACTTGGTGAAGGAAACAGACATACAAGTCCAGGAAGGACAGAGAGTCCCAAACAAGATGAACCCAAAGACACAAAATTAGAATGCAAAATGTTAAAGACAAACAGAAAATCTTAAAAGCAGCAAGAGAAAAGCAGTTAGTTAACTACAAGGGAGCTCCCATAAGACTGTTAGCTAATTTCTCAACAGAAACATTGCAGGCCAGGAGGGATTGGAAAGAAACATTCAAAGTGATGAAAAGCAGGGACCTACAACCAAGATTACTCTACCCAGCAAACCTATCATTAGAATCTATGGGCAGATAAAGAGATTCCCAGACAAGAAAAAGCTAAACCAGTATTACACGAAATGTTAAAGGGTCTTCTTTAAGAAGAAGAAGAAAAAAAGGATAAAAATATGTACAATAAGATGGCAATTAATCAACAATCATCTATCAACAATTTAAAAAACAAAATAAGCAGAACAGAAACAGATTCATAAATAAAGAGAACATTTTGATGGTTGCCAGATTAGAGGGTTAGGAGGCACTGGGCAGATGGGTGAAAAAGGTGAATAGATTCAGAAGTACAAATTAGTTGTTACAGAATAGTCATAGGGATATAAAGTATAGACTAGAGAATGTAATCACTAATACTCTAATAACTATGCACAGTGTCAGATGGATGCAAGATTTATTGGGATAATCATCTAGTACAGGGGTGGGCAAACTTTTTGACTCAAGGGCCACAATGGGTTCTTAAACTGGACCGGAGGGCCGGAAGAAAAGCATGGATGGAGTGTTTGTGTGAACTAATATAAATTCAAAGTAAACATCATTACATAAAAGGGTACGGTCTTTTTTTTCAATAGTTTTATTCATTTCAAACGGGCCGGATCCGGCCCGTGGGCCGTAGTTTGCCCACGGCTGATCTAGTAAGTTATATACCGAGGTGTACAACTGAAACTAATATAATAATGTATGTCTACTATAATTGAAAAATTTTTTAACGATTAAAAAAAAAGCTTTAGCAAAAACCAGCTTCTCAGACGCTCCTTGGGAGAGTAGGAGTCAAATGACCTGGGCATTGTCAGGGACATACTGAAGGGAATGAGGAGAGAACCTGCTCACAAAAACAGGGCCCAAGTTGTGTGGGTGCATGACAGCCCCCAGGAGGATGCAACCCATCACCAAAGAGAGAAGGGTCTAGCACTTTACAGGTTATGCCTATTTTTTAAGTTGAATACTGGGGTAGGTCAGGCAGTCACTGGAACCTGAACTTTGAAAACATTATGCTAAGTGTAAGGAGCCAGTCACAAAAAACCATATACTGTATGATTCCATTTATATGAAACTAGAGGCCCGGTGCACGAAATTCGGGGGTCCCTAGGCCTGCCTGGTGGTCAGTGCCAATCAGGGCTTTCTGGCTGCTGGCCAGGGCCTCCCTTCTCTAGCTGCCAGCTGCTGGTCAGGGTCTTCCTTCACACATATATATATATATATAAAATGTATATGTCCAGAATTGGCAAATCCATAGAGACAGAAAGTAAATTAGTGCTTTCTTAAGGCTGGGGAGCAATACAGTTAGGAGACAATGGAGAAGAAAGAGTGCTAAAGGTTAGTGGTTTCTTTAGAGCAGTGGTTCTCAACCTTCCTAATGCCGCAACCCTTTAATACAGTTCCTCATGTTGTGGTGATCCCCAACCATAAAATTATTTTCATTGCTACTTCATAACTGTAATTTTGCTGCTGTTATGAATCGTACTGTAAATATCTGGTATGCAGGATGTATTTTCATTATTACAAATTGCACATAATTAAAGCATAGTGATTAATCACAAAAACAATATGTAATTATATATGTGTTTTCCAATGGTCTTAGGCGACCCCTGTGAAAGGGTCGTTCGACCCCCAAAGGGGTCATGACCCACAGGTTGAGAACAGCTGCTTTAGAGGGTGATGAAAGTTCTAAAATTGATTCTGGTGATGGTTGCACAATTTTTTTTGATGGTTGAACAATTCTGTGAATATACTACAAATAATTTAATTTTACACTTTAAATGGGTAAGTTTTATAGAATATGAATTCTATTTCAATAAAGATCTTATAAATTTTTTTAAAGAATACCTTTAGAAGTTCCTATCTAAGGGAACATGCATTATTTACAAGTTATAAAGTAAAAAACAAATTTGATTAAGTAAAAAATGTTGACCATTTACTTCTTTTCAAATTGAAAGACCATGAGAAACCTACATACTTACCATTCTGAGCTTCTTGACACCTTTTAATCCAGACAATAAAATCAGTATCTGCACCTAGAAAGAGCAAACTGATTGTAAAATCACTCATCTGCAAATCTAACATATTATTCAAGAAATACTTATTGCCCAAACCGGTTTGGCTCAGTGGATAGAGCATCGTCCTGCGGACTGAAGGGTCCCAGATTCGATTCCGGTCAAGGGCATGTACCTCGGGCGCGGGCACATCCCCAGTGGGGGGCGTGCAGGAGGCGGCTGGTCGATGTTTCTCACTCATTGATGTTTCTAACTATCGCTCTCCCTTCCTCTTTGTAAAAAAATCAATAAAATATATTATAAAAAAAAGAAATATTTATTGACTACCTATTATGTTCCAAACAGTGCTCTAGGCCCTGAGGATTCAACAGTGAATTAAAGAGACAAAAATAACTATCCTAACAGAGCTTGCAGCAATCCTAATGTTATAGCTATAAATATACCAACAGGCTTAATATTTAGCTGTTCATCCTGAAGAATTCTAATTATTTTAAATTTAATTTTAACCAGTCAACCTTACCAGTTCCCAGATATAACATACATTTTCCCTCACCCTTCTCCTCTTAAAGGAGCGTCTTCCTCTCTCACAAAGCAAAATCAGATTCCCAACATGTTAGAAAGGGGTGGAGGCTTAATAACCAGCAGCTGGAATGTGGTCTAGAAGCCTCTCTCAACCCGTTTGCTCTCCAATGAAACTACCTACCTAGTCTGTCTATTTTTTCGGTGGCTCTACTCCTTACCATGCCTATCTTACCAACACCAAGAAGCATCTTTATACTTTGTGAAGTTTTTTCATTCCAAGTTCCAAGGCAGCCAAGAACTATCTATAGTTAGTGAACTGTGTATTTACAGATAGCAATGTGATCATGTATATAAATTATTCACTTCTGATGGTTCAGAACAATGACAATCGCTAAAATCACAGAATCTAATAAAATATAATGTTAGGAAAAATTATTAAAAGTACTCTTAAATAAACATTTACTAATTCAAACTAATTGCAGGCAAGATAATTCTGAAAAATAAGGATTAAAAATTTCTTACAATAAAGTTTTCTAATAATTTCTAATTTCTATAATTTAATTTGTAAGTGGAATGCAACTATACAGGTCTTAATACACACCCACACATTCATTCTAGTGGGGAATAATTACATCAAAATCCTAGATTTAAATAACCTTTTATTCAAAGTAATCAATAAATAAGCCAAACTTCCTACCATATAAAGGGGAGGGGGGGTTAATATTATGAGTCATAAATGTTTATCCTCTCTGATAATAACAGAAGCCTAATACTTTAATTTTTCCTAGAATTTAATTAAAAGACTAATTTGTTTTTAAATTAAATATCCTCAACAGCAATTTTACCAAAGAGAAGACAACTTCTTCTGAGGCCACCTCTGAAATAATTCTAATATAATCAAAGCATAATTTATTCAAAGAAGGAATTTAGGCAGAGAATTTTCAGTTGCTAAAGATAAGAAAGAGGGCTTAGAAATCTAGAAGATGAAATGACTCATGTCTCTTCAGGGTTTTCAAACACACATCAAAGCACTAGACTCTAGAATTTGCTGAGTGATTTGCTAATTGAATAGCCAGCCATATTATTCAAGCATCACACTTGGGATAACCAAATTTGAGAATAACTCCTATTGCCTAGATCTCTTCCTTCCTAATTTATAGGTTCCATTTGCAAAGTCTGGCCTAATGCCGTTTTTCAAGTAGGTACACAACAGAAAAACAAATATTCAAAGCAGTACAGAATAAATTTTTAAAAATATAATCATACAATACTTTAGAGCAGGGTTTCTCAAGCTCAGCACTACTAATATTTTGGACAAGATATTTCTTTGTTGTGGGGGACTGTCCTGTGCACTGCAGGATATTTAGAAGCATCCCTGGTCCCTACTCACCAGATGTGAGTAGCACATTCCCCAGCCACTTGTCAAGATAAACAAAAATCTCTCCAGACATTGCCAAATGTTCCCCAGGGACCAAAATCAAAATCAGGAAGTTAGGAGCCATTGCTTTAGAGAATTGTGATAACACTCTATCGTAAGATGAAGATAAAATGACAGTACACAATTAAGGTCATGAGTCTACAATTATCTATGAGATTATTTACAATCACTGTCTTTTAGTATTTAGCAGGTTTTTTTGTTCTTGGCTCTTATTACTTCTATATATATCCAGATAGCCATACTGCTGTGATAATTTTCATATGTAGGTATTCCTTGTTTTTCGAAAATTCACAGTATGCCACTTAGCTTTTACAGAAGAAGATGTCTGTACGCATCTGTGCTTTATCTCTATTTATTTTGTGTATCTGTTAGCAAGATGTATCTTAAGGTATTAGAAAAACCTGCGAGAGCTTGTAAGGGTGTTTGTGCACTTAGCATAAAACTGAACATAATTAAGGATGTTGATTATGAACAAAACAAAGACATTTTATGTACATTGAACCTGGCCCACCACAGAGAGAGAAAGAAACTTGAGAAGTGCCAAAGTGACTATTGGTTCCGCTAATAACAAAGTAGCTGGCACCCAGTATAGATGAAATGAAGATTATTGCTTGAGTGATGGGTGTACAAAATGTCGTGTTCTGTTATATACTTCATGAGAAATCAGTCAAGTCTTTTCAATAAGTGAAACCACACAGCACAAATATTATTTCTACCTTATACAAGCTGTGTATTTATCATATCATTGCTGCTTTTACTATCTATTACTACTATTGTAGATTGTATGTATTATTTGGTATGTTATTTTTGGGGATTGGGAATACTCAAAATATTTTGCATATATATCAATGATAATTACTTCTTCACTTTACACCATTCTGGCTTATAAAGTTTCATAGGGATGGCTCTACTTTCGAATGGCAGGGAAAACGCATTTCTCTCAAAAAGATGACCTTAGTTGCCCTGGTCAGTGTGGCTCAGTTGGGTGGGCATCGTCCTGTGCACCTAAAGATTGCTGGTTTGATTCCCAGTCAGGACACATGCCCAGCTTTTGGGCTCAAGCCCCGGTGGGGGTGTGCAGGAAGCAGGCTATCATATATTTTGCTCTCACATCTATGTGTGTGTTTTTTTTTCTCTTCCTTCCTCTCACACTCTAAAAACATAAATTTTTAAAAATTATTTTAAAAGACATGAAATACAACACTCTCAAAACTCCATGTTTCTTCCGTGCCGTGTATCACAATTTACTTAAACTAACACTTCACTTCTCAATAGAAATCTTTGTTATACGATTTCCTGAATCAGTAATCTGAATAACACTTAAAATAAATAGACTTCTGAACATCAGAACGAATTAAACTTTCACTTGTTGCTGGAAGCCAATTCCAGCATGTCATAATTGCAAGAGTTTCATCAAAAGGTTGATGGAACTTGGGGACTCAACAAGGGCTGAGTCACATATGTTGTCACCTGTTGGGAAAGGCTGATGGCATTTCCCCAAACCTGAAAAGGATGTATTGATTGTTTGCTGCCAGACAACCCAGAGCATCTTAATCTACATGTTATTGCCTCCTACTGGCCAAACACCTGAATAGCTGTAGGCTAACATTTCCTCAAATCTGACATCGGACTCTGTAAATGAAACCTACCCTTTGAAGTACATATCTCTGCCTCGCCTCAGGACAATTTGTGTTAATAAAAAGCATGGGGTCCTGAGACGAAGAGACCTTAGTTTCTTTTAGCTAGGCTCCTGACCCCCAATACCTTTCAGAATTATATTTTGTCACTGGACTCTTAAGTTACACACAGCCCCTTTTCCAGATTGCTGAACCCTTTTTAATGCTGGAACAAGAACCCAGCAACTTGTCTATTAGGAAAAAATAGCTTCTAATGGTAAAGTTTATCAGGGATTTAAATACTAAAGAAAGGCCAATTTAATCAATATCTAAGTAAACCCAAATTCTGCAATCAACACAAAATACCACTAAAAGGAAAAATAATGGAATTAGGTTTCCATAATTGAGATCACACTAACAAAATTCAGCTACAGTATTTAAGAAACAAGAGAAATAAATGGATCAACTTATAATTCCAATACTTACTATCTAATTTCTTTCCTTCTGTAAATGTTTCCAGAGCAGCAGCATAGTTTTTTTTATGGTATTCACATATCCTGTATGAACATATTAAAAATAAATGCCACACACATGAGATTATTAAAAATAGCATTCTTTCTTAAATATATCCTAGTATTGTTTTCTAAAATAATCTATGTAACTTCTAATTCCCATTAATATCCAATTTTAGAATCCATATCAGAAGGAATTTCTTGATTTTAATTGTATACACTTGCTTATTCCAAAACATAGTTATAAAAAGGAATTAAAGAAGTTTCTTAATTAAAGGAAAGTCCCATCAACAGAAGCAAGCTGGGAAATCAACAGTAGCAGTAAAATAATACACAGATAGAGAGTTTTCATAGCATTAAATGTAGCCTTGTGTCCAGCTTGGTTGAGGAATAAATGTTCTCTAGTCAAAGGCAGTAAATTCCAAATAATGAACAGTTTAATCTATACCTTGCAGTTACTTCAATCTTCACTATTTTAAAATATACTACGTATACATCTCCTATCACATACTGCAGTTAATACCATAATAGAAACATAAATTATACCTAAAATTGAATCCTATCTCAGCTATACAATGTATGAATACAGAATTTACCATTTATATAAAGCTTACCACTAATTCATTCAACAATTTAAACACCTATTAATTGTCCAGTTCCAACAAAAAGAATAGTTATTGCATACCCTTTTCTCAGCATAGCAGTGGGATTATTTGGATTAAATTCAAGAGATTTCTTTGCATCAGCAACAGCATCTATATATATTTTAAAAAAAATTGTTATTTAGTCAGCTTTTTACAGATCCTAACAAATATTACACATAAAATTTGAATCAGGTTTATGTTTTTAAGTTGGTAAAATGGACAAGTGGTTTAAATTAGGAAAAGCTAATTCAAGATATAATCCAATAAATATTACCCTCATATCTTCCTATTAGTCTAGTATTTAACTTCCTTTTTAAGCTCTCAGTCAGTGAATAAAGTTGTGTGTTACAAAGCTCACCTAATTTTCTCATTAACATCATTCATGCAATTTGACTCAGGGTTTTTAATTTTTCCCTACTCAGACTAATTAAAGTTAAACAAGTAATAAATACATTCCTTATAAAAATGCAAATAAGAACATTTCATTTAAATACTCTGTACAACAGTAAATATGATGCTAATCTGTTAGCATATCCAATAACCACAAATAAAATCTGTATAAATTCTCTACCCACTGAAGAAGGGGTATCCATAGAATTTAAATGGGTATTGCTTAACATAGTTTGTCACATTTCAGCTACTTCACCTTGTATGAAAGACCAATTTAAAAATCCTCAAAGATAATCTCTATTTTACTTGATTAATTGTATCATGGGCAAAATTTATAATTAACACTTAAAGAAGAAACAATATATTTTGTAAAAAAGTTACCACAGTAATTCCCAAGAAGGATGTGACAATAAGCTCTTTGACAATAATATTGTGCATCATCCGGTTTCTGTTCCAAGGCCTTAGTCAGCTCCTACAAGCACAAACATATTGAGTATAAGTAATCTGTTTTTTAAAAGTCACTGAATTCTAATTAAATATGATTTTTAATCAAATAAACTATTGCCATAAGCTATTTGGAGCAAAGATAACAGAAACAAGCTAGGAGCTTTTCTTTGCAAGAGGATCAATATCTACCCCTCTCTGCCCTTTCCCCAGTAAGCCCACAGTTCCTGGCTTACAGTAGATACTCAATAAATGGTAATGATCACCTCATTTATTCTGAAGAGTTTAGTTGATATACACTGACCATCAGATTTTTCTAATACGGAGAAGACTCAAAATCATACAGAATTTGAAATGCCTAGAAAATATGAAGCTGTCCAATAAAATAAAATAAAAAAGAGCCCTGGCCAGGTGATTCATTTGGTGGGAGCAAAGTCAATGTGTGACTATTGAAATAGTTTAACTAGAATAGAATACGTGTTCCATTCCCAGTCAGGGCACATACCTAGGTTTTGGGTTCAATCCCTGGTCGGAGAGTGTACAGTAGGCAATGATCGATGTTTCTCTCACATTGATATTTATTTTCTCTCTCTCCCTTCCTCACTCTCTAAAATCAATAAAAACATATCTTCAGGTGAGGATTAAAAGAAAAAAAAACCTGAAAGTTTATCTAGAGTTCAGGAAGGTTAAAAGAATCAATAAATACACAATTAAGTTTAGCTGGCTCTCTACTATCCATTATCAATGCAGACAATCCTCCTAAGATAGTGGTTCTCAACCTTCTGGCCCTTTAAATACAGTTCCTCATGTTGTGACCCAACTATAAAATTATTTTTGTTGCTACTTCATAACTGTAAGTTGCTACTGTTATGAATCGTAATGTAAATATCTGATATGCAGGATGGTCTTAGGTGACCCCTGTGAAAGGGTCGTTCGACCGCCAAAGGGATCGCGACCCACAAGTTGAAAACCGCTGTCCTAAGAAATTACAGTATTCAGTTGAAAGCCCAGATATAATACCTCACATTTCCAAGTGATCAAGAGGTGATATTAGAGAGATTAAAATTTTTGTCACCTTGAACATTCAGTATATAAGTAGTAGCTGGAAAAATAATAATGGGAAGTATAGTATGATTAGAACAAATGAAAGCAAACAGGAACAATGTGATTTTCTACCCACTACTCACACACCCTAGGAATTTGCTAGTCTTCTTAAAAGTTAAACTATTTCAGAAGACACACACTGACTTTGCTTTAACCTAATAGTGTGATGATTTTCACATATCCCTAAAATCAAATATACCTAAACTCCAAACCGTTTTTATCATTTTCACCCTTCCTGCCCTGATCCAAGCAGTAACGAATATCAGATCCTATTACTGGGTCTCTTGTCAAAACTCTCAATGTCTTTCCAGCTGAACCAGAGCAAAAGCCCGAGTCCTTCCAATGACCTAAAAAGCCATTCTTGGTATGACTCTGTTATCTCTCTGATGTCATCTCTTACAACTGTTCCACTCAGCTCCTCCAATCTAGCCCAATGGCTCCTTGCTCTTCACACACCAGCAGGACTCTGGTAATTTGCTGCTCCCCTAGAATGTTCTTTCCCCAGATGTGTACATATTCATTTCCTCACTTCCTAGTTAGTGGCGAGACTATGCCAAAGTCGGGATTCAAATCCAGGTCTGTCTGATTCCAAATTGGACTTTAGCCATTAAATAGCACTGCCTCTTGGTAATGTTCCTTTACTCCAAGTTTCATGACATCTGATCTATGCATTATGTTTTCTAATACTTTGAAATTCCTAAGTTAAATAATATCATCATGCACTAAACTTTCAATTTTGAAAACAGCTGATAGCTTCTTACTGACCTACTGCAAACATAACCGGCAAATGTCTCCTCAACAAAGCAGACATACTATGGGTTCAAAAGGCTGTTACAGATTATATCATCAATTCAAAAACTATTTCTAAACACACATAATGTAACAAAGATAGACCAGACATTGCAGGTACAAAGATAAATAGCATTCCTTTTCTTAAAAATAAAGTCAGGTAAAAAATTATGAATTTCAAACCAATTTGCAAATAACCTTTAAAAACACAAACCAGCCTTACTGGTGTTGGTCAATAGTTGAGCGTCAACCTATGAACCAAGAGGTCATGGTTCGATAACTGGTCAGGCTACGTGCCCAGGTTGCAGGCTCAATCCTCAGTAGGGACTGTGCACAAGGCAGCCGATCAATGGTTATCATTGATGTTCCTCTCTCTCTCTCTCTCTCTCCCCCTCTCCCTTCCTCTCTCTGAAATAAAAATGCGCACGCATACACACACACACACACACACAACATCCCACAAACCAAATGTTGGCCAAGAAAGACAATTTAGCTTGGCTGGCATTGCTCAGCAGTTGAGTGCCGACCTATGAACCAGGAGGTCGTGGTTTGATTCCCCATCAGGGCACATGACCGGGTTGCCGGCTCGATCCCCAGTGTGGGGCATGCAGGAGGCGACCAATCAATGATTCTCTCTCATCATTGATGTTTCTATCTCTTCCCTCTCCCTTCTTCTCTGAAATTAATAAAAAATATATATATTTGAAAAAAAGAAGGACAATTTACGGTGACTCAGTTAAAGAAACTAAGCAACTGACTTACTGGGCTATCACTAAAAAATGTTACTGAAAAACTATTGAGCATTATGGGGATGCCAAAAGGAGAAGAGAGAGAGCAAGACGTTGAAAACCTGTTTGAAAGAATAATGACAAAACTTCCCCTACCTGGTGAAAGAAATAGACTTCCAAGTCCAGGAAGCGCAGAGTCCCAAACAAAAGGATCCCAAAGAGGACCACACCAAGACACATCATAATTAAAATGCCATAGAAGGGAGTGGCAAGAAATATTCAAAGTGATGAATAGCAAGGACCTGCAACCAAGATTATTCTACCCAGCAAAGCTATCATTTAGAATTGAAGGTCAGATAAAGAACTTCACAGAAAATAAAAAGCTAAAAGAATTGATTACCACCAAACCAGTATTACACAAAATGAACAATAAAATGGCAATAAATACATTGAATCTATAAATCAAAATAAATGAACAAGGAATCTAATGAACAAAATAACATGGTGAATAAAATAGAATCAGAGACATGGAAACATGGGCCAGACTGATGAATCTCAAAGGGAAGGGGAGGGGAGTAGAGGAGGAAGAAGTGATTAACCAAAGATCTTACATGCATGCATGCATTACCTATGGACACAGACAATAAGTTGGTGAAGGCCTGGGACAGGGCAGGAACCGGGTGGAGGGGAGCAATGGGGGACAAAAGGAGACCATCTGTAATACTCTCAACAATAAGAGTACTTTTTAATGAAAAAATAAATAAAAAGGACTATTAAAAAATGCAATGTCACCCAATAAATTGAATTTAAAAAATAAAATAAAGTGCTACTTACAGGGAAACAGTTGTTAAGATTAAAAGCAAAAGTAGTCTTGCCCTGACCAGTCTGGCTCAGTGGATAGAGTGTCAGCCTGCGGACAGTGGGGTGCCGGGGTTCGATTCCGGTCAAGGTCATGTACTTGGTTGCGGGCACATCCCCAGTGGGAGGTATGCAGGAGGTAGCTGATCGATGTTTCTCTCTCATCAATGTTTCAAACTCTCTATCCCTCTTCCTTCCTCTCTGTAAAAAATCAGTAAAATATATATTTTTTTAAAAAAGCAAAAGTAGTCTTGCTCAGACTGACTGAAAGTTTGAAGGCCTTTAGCTCTGGGTATCCCAATTTGATTCCATTTTCTCTTTTCTTTCAGCCACAGCTAATCCCCATTCATGGATGATAAACAATTATCAACCCTTCTCCCTTCCTAAGCCACGGTGGAGAAAAACCACATAACCATGCAGAACTGGTACCAATGCATGCTTATGCTAACCAGCTATGCTCTCAACAAAGTTATCCTTAGTCAGCTACTTCAAAGTCAGGTATCAAACCTTTCATTATATCATACACCCTCAATCCTACCACCTCCTCCAAAAGATGACCCTAATGTATTGAAACCAGAGACTTATCACTTCTGAACCATATGCCCTTGAGCAAATTAAATCTCTTGAGCTTCAGCTTCCTTGTTAGAAAATGCAAATATTCACCTCACAGTTGTTGCAAGAGTTATGGTAAGAGTAATTTAATTTAGCACATTTGAGTGCCTATCACCTCCCAGGCACTACACTAAGAACACAATGGTAGTAAACAATATACACAAAATTCCTGCCCCTCCCCCTTTTTTTTTGAAAGAGAAAAACATTGATTTGTTGTTCCACTTATTTATGCATCCACTGGTTGATTCTTGAAAGTGCCCTAACGAGGGATCAAACCCAAAACCTTGGCACATTGGGACAATAATCTAACCGAGTGAGCTATCTGACCAGGGAAAATTTCTTGCTCTCTTGATGCTTACATTAGGGCCCAAATTAAATATAGGATGGTCAGAGAAGACAAGAAATCTAAGGTGACAAGCATTCCAAGCAAAACATGAGCTAGGTCACAAGACAGTGAGTATATTTCAGGCAGGAACTGCCAAGTCCAAAGGCTGCTCAACAGAATTAATCATAGCAAATTCAAGTAATGGAAAGAAAGCCAGTGTGGTTAGAACAACAGAGCAAAGAAACTACAATACCTACCTCAAGGGCCTCAACATGTATCTTACATTACCTATCTTCAGAAAAAAACTTTCAAAGGTCCTATTTTGTTCCAATTTAGAGACAGGAATTGTGATCCAGAGTGATAATAGGAACTTTCCTGAGGTTACAAAGTTATTATGAAACCAGGATGTCAACCCAAGCAGTCTCATTCCATGCCCATTGTTATAATAAATTGTGCTACATTTATACAATGGAATACTACACAGCAATGAAAAAGAAGTGGGACTCACACAATATGAATGTATCCCACACATTAGATCCCACACATTGGAATGTATCCCATGTTTAAAGCAAGACAGAGTGCCTATAATCAACTGAGTACCTTGTCTACAATCCTTTTATGTTAAGTGCAAGAACAAGTAAAACTAATTGATGGTGATGGAAGTCACAACAAGGTTCGTCTTGTGGGAAAGAATTATTGGCTGGGAAGAAGAATGAATTTTGAGGATGAAAGTGTTCTATTATATATGTAGATGTGACATACACATATGTAAAACAACAACTAAATTAGTTGCAGACTTCAAATCTGTGTTATCTACATATGTCATCCTATCTAATAAAAGACAAAAAGGGTAATTGACCATACCTTCGCTACACTTCCCATTGGCTAATCAGGACGCTATGCAAATTAACTGTCAACCACGATGGCCGCTGGCAGCTACACAGCTAAAGTGAGCAGGAGGCTTGCTTGCTCCAGTGATGGAGGAAGCCAAGGTTTCCCGCCTGCCGTGGCCCGGCTCTGAGCTCCGAAAGCAACAAAGTTTCAATTATAGAAGCTAAACAAACCCCAGATACCTGCTTTCAGCAGGCCATGGCCTCAGAGCTGGGAGCAAGCAGGAGCTATTATCATCTACTGAAGAGTCAAATATTCCTTGTTGTAAGATTCCTATAACTACTATAAAAACATTCAAATGCTTTAGAGAAAAGTATTCCACAAAGTAAAAAAGAAATATAAAGCAGTTTTAATATACATAATAACAGATTCATCAGGGAAATGAAAATTATAATCTTAGCTCTTATTTATTTCTCATACCAGTGAGAATACTAGGTGTACCAGTTAATAATGTGGATTTTTTTTTCACTAGATCGAGCTACACATGTTTATATGCGATTTGATATGTATGCTATTTTGTTGTATTGACAGCAAGCTTCAAAACTTCATATGTCAAATTTCCTGGAGGTATTAATATCATAGATATTTTTACACTTGAAAATGTAGAATTTCGTGACAAAAGAAGAACATTTGAGAGAAGTTGAAGATGCTCCAACTCAAGATACTTGTGAACACTAGTTTAAACGCTTTAAAAGTGATGATTTCAATGTGAAATTGAAAGATAAAGACTGTCCAGGTCACCCGCCCAGTGCACAAATTTTTGTGCACCGGGCCTCTAATACTTCAATAAAAAAATAAAAAGTAAAATAAGCCCTAGCAGGTTTGGCTCAGTAATTAGAACGTCCACCTGTGGACTGAACAATCTCGAGTTCTATTCTGGTCAAGGAGGGTACCTCGGTTGTAGGCTCCACCCCCACCCCCAGTTGGGGTGCATGCAGGAGGCAACTAGTTGATGTGTCTCTCTCACATTGATGTTTCTCTCTGTCTCACCCCCTCTCTTAAAAAAAAAAATCAATGGGAAAAATATCCTCAGGTGAGGATTAACAACAAAAAAAGTAAAACAAATGAGATAAAGACATCAATATCCTTTAAAAGCAACTTTCCAAAGGAGGCTCTGAACCTAAGAGAACCATAACAAATTCTTAAAATAACTATCTAGCTGACACAAGGAATGGTGGAGAGAAATTCTCAGTACCTCCTGAACATGATTCTACTACTGACCCCAGAGGCCTCACTGGGAAAGTGACTAATCAACCACTTTATCTGAAGGCCTTCATATTCAGAAAATACATATGCTGGTCTAAGAGGCACTAAGGGACCGAGCTCGGGTTTCCTTTCCACTTCATCTCATGCTGTTTTCACCCCTCTCTAGTCGAATGGGCCTTTTTGCTGCTCCTTGTACAAACCAGCTTCATTCCTACATCAGAATCTCAGCATTGCCTGGAA
>NW_006300371.1:428531-439151 GCF_000327345.1 Myotis davidii | reverse complement strand
GAGGGACCCCCCCCCCCCCGCCCAGTGCACAAATTTTTGTGCACCGGGCCTCTAATACTTCAATAAAAAAATAAAAAGTAAAATAAGCCCTAGCAGGTTTGGCTCAGTAATTAGAACGTCCACCTGTGGACTGAACAATCTCGAGTTCTATTCTGGTCAAGGAGGGTACCTCGGTTGTAGGCTCCACCCCCACCCCCAGTTGGGGTGCATGCAGGAGGCAACTAGTTGATGTGTCTCTCTCACATTGATGTTTCTCTCTGTCTCACCCCCTCTCTTAAAAAAAAAAATCAATGGGAAAAATATCCTCAGGTGAGGATTAACAACAAAAAAAGTAAAACAAATGAGATAAAGACATCAATATCCTTTA
This sequence comes from Myotis davidii, assembly GCF_000327345.1. Taxonomy (NCBI): domain Eukaryota; kingdom Metazoa; phylum Chordata; class Mammalia; order Chiroptera; family Vespertilionidae; genus Myotis; species Myotis davidii. Next base: position 438,784 of record NW_006300371.1, on the reverse strand, counting down.
AAAGCAACTTTCCAAAGGAGGCTCTGAACCTAAGAGAACCATAACAAATTCTTAAAATAACTATCTAGCTGACACAAGGAATGGTGGAGAGAAATTCTCAGTACCTCCTGAACATGATTCTACTACTGACCCCAGAGGCCTCACTGGGAAAGTGACTAATCAACCACTTTATCTGAAGGCCTTCATATTCAGAAAATACATATGCTGGTCTAAGAGGCACTAAGGGACCGAGCTCGGGTTTCCTTTCCACTTCATCTCATGCTGTTTTCACCCCTCTCTAGTCGAATGGGCCTTTTTGCTGCTCCTTGTACAAACCAGCTTCATTCCTACATCAGAATCTCAGCATTGCCTGGAATGCTTTCTCCAAAGCTCCCAGCTCATTCCTAGGTCTCTGCTCAAACCTCACCTCCTCAGAAAGGCTCTACTACCACGTGGCAAATTATTTTCAGAAGTTATAGGTAGGAAAAAGATTCTCTTCTCTCAAACTACTAACCTTAGGTATGTTAGAGTATAACAAGAGAACAGGGTTTCGTTTCTTCTCCTGGTGTTTCAAAGCAAGGAACCCCTGGCTCAATTTTGTGACCCACTGCCTCGTGTATCTTTAGCTTGGGCTCTCTTTATTATTTTGTATTATTTAACTCTTGACCTTTTACTTTCTCTTATGGCTTTATAGCCATTCACTTCACACAAACACAAAGTGCTTTTTTAAGTCAGTTAAATATATAAATACGACTTAAATCACTAGCAGTCAGCGCCTCGCACACATCAACTCCAAAAAAATATTGTTTTGAGGAATACACAAATGAGTCAATAATGAACAGTGGCAGGGCATATACACTCTGCACATCGCCTGGGACATAAGCATGGCAAGGATGACTGTCAAACGAAAAAAACGAATTAAATATCATCAAGCTTGGATTTCACTTCTTCGTCTAGTCGGGTGTCATTTAAAAAAAATAAATAAACCCTTCACGGTCAACTAGAGATGTCAACTACAGAAACAGACAACGTTTTTCTAAAGACCTGCGAGGGTGAAGAAACGGTCTAGGAATGGAAGGGGCAGGAACAGGGTCTTGGTTAGCAGAGGCACTAGAGAAGAGAGGAAGAGGAGGCTGACTCTGTGTGCACGAGGCTGGAACACCGCAGAAACAGCACACACGGCCCCAGAAAGGAAGACATGTGCTGGAGGAGGCGGGGTTCGCCGCCATCCCCAGAGGCGAGGAGAGGAGGCTGGGACGGGTTCTCTCACCTCTAAGGCCGCCTGGGGGTCCTCGTCAATCAGAGCATCTGAGAAGCTCCGGCAAAACCTGCCAAGAAAGCAACGACTTCAGCAGGGCGCGCTAACCCAGGGAAGGGGAACAGGGGATGAAAATAAGTAGCAAAAAGAAGAAAAAACACGTACGTTTGGGCTGTTGCAGGTCCAGCTGCAGCCGCCGCCATCTCTACTAGTCAATGTTGTGTTGCTGCAGCTGCTTCTACGGAGGTTACCAGCTCCGCCGCCGCCCGAGGGGGAAACTTCTGGAGAGACACCAACCGAGCTTCCGCTCTAAGTAGCCAACGAGCAGCCACGCTGCGTGCCGCGGAGGGAGCGGACCGGAGGGGAGGGAAGAAGGGGAGGGAGGCGAAAAGCAGGCGCGGGGCTCGCCGGGACCTTGGAGGACCTAGTCTCCCGGCCCAGCCCCCTTCTGGTGACCAGCACTCCTACTCCCCGCCCCTCGCAGCCACGGTAATGGAGGCCTCGGCTGGCCCTCTTACGCCACGCGCCCGCTCTCTGACAGATGCCTCTGGGGTGGTAGCTTAAAAGGACTTTGGTAATAAACTGTCATCGCTCGGGAACGTGTGGCGTTTGGGGACGTTTAAATGCCTGTTAATAACAAGCCACATCGAGCTCCATTGTCACAATTCACCACAGCTCTCCTGGTTACTGGAGACAGACTAGCCTTTCGTGCCCCGTGACGTCACTTGCTGTTATGTGAAAGTTCCCGGATGGCAGCGGGTCACTCCCAGGATCTTCGCGCTGGGAACCCTAAAGAAGTCGCCGGAAGTCGTTCTGCCCCGCAGAGGCTAGAGCGCTAGACAGACCGAAGTCTTTTGGTTCCGGTGTAGGGCCCCTGTTCCATTCCTCTGAACGCCACTGGCACAGGTTTCCTTCCCAGTTAGCTTCCCAGATTAAGAAGAAAACCCTGTTCCTGCGGAAGGCACTGAAAGGAAGAAGGTGGGCTGAAGTCTCAGTGCTGCTTGACTTTCCAACCTAGTCGGTTAGGCTCTCCCTCCCCGCTCTTTGTCGCTGGCAGATCAGGTAGAAGCTTCCAGCAAGTACTCCAGCCAGGGGTGGGAGGAGCAAGAGGGAATGGGAGTAAGCGGCTCAGCCAGTAGAGACAAAAAGTAAATGAACGTGAGTGTTAGTACACCCAAAATCTAAACTAAGCTCTGGGACTCAAAGATATTAATGCCCTCCACAAACTTAAACCAATGCTGTTCTAAGTGGTAAAATGAAAGAAGGGGAATAGTCATGTGATAGCAAGGTGGGTCACTTAGGGTAATATAAGGTATAGGAATGGATTCCTCAAAGATGTGGAAGCCTATGAGCCTCAAAAGATGAATTAGAATTAGTTGATGATGGAATTGGAAAAGGTAATCTAGAATAGGATTTGCGTTATAACTATAATGTGAACTCTTTTTCAGGTGGGGGTAGTTGCTGGCTCAATTCCCAGTTGAGAGTTCGATCCCCAGTAGAGGGCTTGCAAGAGGCAGTTGAGGGATGATTCTCTTTCATCATTGAGGTTTCTAGCTCTCTCTCTCTCCCTTCCTCTCTGAAATCAATAAAAAAAAAAAAAAACACCTTTTTTTAAAAGAATGATTGAAGGGGTTCCCTCTGCCCCACTGCCACCCATGAGGCCAAAGTGGGAGAAGGGGGGAGAATGATCAAAGGGAAAAAGAGAACAGCAGTTGGGAGACCATTGCTGTTTTACAGGGGTGGGAAGGGGGAAATGCCCGTTTCTTTCCTCTAGTTCCTTTGGCTGGTCAAATAAAATTACCAGGAGGCAGACTGACAAGAGAAAATCAAATTTAATATTATGTGCATGGGAACACCACATACATGAGTCACAGACCATGCATACCTGACAGTTTCAGAGATAGAAAGGAGGATTGAGCTATATAAGACATCCTGAGCTAGGGATGAAATAAGGTGCCTTTGGGACTTCAAAACGTCATTGCAGGATGATAAAAGCGGACATTCAGTAATTAGTAGTTTGCCTTGCCCTATACTAGATAGGTCAAAAGAAGTTATCTCTGATATAGTAGGTATCGGGTAGGTCAAAAGAAGTTACTGCTGATAATCTTTCAAAAGCAAGGCCTCTAATTCAAGTTCTTCTAGGTACTTGGGGGAAGAGGGCAGAATTTTCTCTTGGGCCTGAAGCTAAAATTGCCTTTACCTCAAAGTAATCTGCATACCACTGAGGAACATCTTGGGGTGGCTTGTTCTGGACTCTAACACAGGCCAAAGTGACTCATAAATAGTTCAGTGGTTGTAAGGATGGAGAGGAAGGTAACAATTACAGAAATATTTAAGTTAAAACTTTCTGCGTTTGTTGATCTTTTATGATTGATGCTCTTTGTATCTTATATAATAAAGCTTTGCCTATGCCAAGGCCATGAAGAAAATTCTATTTTCTTCTAGATGCTTTATTATTTTACCATGCTTATCCAGGTCTGATTTACCTCAAATTAATTTTTGTGAAAGGTAGGAAGTTGAAATCAAGGTTTATTTCACCCCACATGGATATCCAATTGATTCTGTCTTATTAAAAAACACCATCATTTGCCATGTCCCCCAGTAAATTCATTTTAAGTATTTTTTATTTCTCAATAGTTTATGTACAATATTATATTATTTTCAGGTGTACAACCGAGTGATTAGACATAATATAACTTACAAAATTATCATCCCAATAAATGTAGCACCCATCCGACACCATACATAGTGTCAATATTATTGACTATATTCCCTAGCTATACTTTGCATCCCTATGACTGTTTTTGTAACTACCGATTTGTACTTATTAATCCACTCACATTTTTTGCCATCCTCCCCAAGCTCCTTCCCCGCTAGCAATCATCAAAATGTTCTCTGCATGAATCAGTTTCTGTTCTGCTTGTTGGTTTGTTTTGGGGCTTTTTAGAATTCACCCAGAAGTGAAATCATATGGCATTTGTCTTTCCCAACCTAACTTATTTCATTCAACACAATACCCTCTAGGTCCATCCCTGTTTTTGCAGATGGCAAGATTTCATTCTTTTTTATGGCTGAGTCATATTCCATTGTATATATGCACCACTTCTTCCTTATCCATTCACTTATTGATGAACACTTAGGTTGCTTCCACATCTAGTCTATTGTAAATAATACTGCAGTAAACATATAAATGCACAAGTCTATTTGATTTAGTGTTTGGGGTTTCTTTGATTAAATACCCAACAATGGGATGACTGGGTCATTTTTTGTCTTTGTTATAGCCTTTTTTAAAAAGTCTATTTTGTCTGATATAAGTATTATTACCCCAGCTTTTTTTTTTCCATTTCCAATTTCATGAAATATCTTCTATAAGATATTTCACTGTCAGTCTGTGTGTATCTTTTGATCTGACACAGCATATGTAGACAGCATATGAAAGGGTCTTATTTGTTATCCATTCAACCACTGTATGTCTTACGATTGGAGCATTTCATCTATTTGCATTTAAAATAATTAAATGTTGATAGATATGTATATTTTACCATTTTTATTATATTTTTTACCATTTTATTATTTATGTTTTTTACCTTTTTTTCTGTTCTTCGAGAAGACCCTTTAACATTTCATGTAATACTGATTGGGTGGTGATGAACTCCTTTAGCTCATTTTTGTCTGGGAAACTCTTTAGCCTTTGATTCTAAATGATAGCTTTGCTGGTAGAGTAATCTTGATTGTAGGTCCCTGCTTTTCATCACTTTGAATATTTCGTGACAATCCCTTGTGGCCTACAAAGTTTCTGTTGAGAAGTCAGCTGACAGTCTTATGGGAGCTCCCTTGTAGGTAACTAACTGCTTTTCTCTTGCTGCTTTCAAAATTCTCTCTTTGTCTTTACCTTCTTGCATTTTATTTATTTTTAATTAATTAAATTTTCTTTTGAAGTTAGAACTGGCAGGTTTTAATAGTAGATTAGATATGGTGTGTGAGGCAAATAGGAGAGTCAAGGATGACTCTAGGGTTTTAGGGAAATGATGTTTTAATTTTTTTAAATCTTTATTGTTGAAAGTATTACATATGTACCCACTTCCTACCCCCTCTCCCCTATTGACCATTTCTAGACTGCCCCAACCCCAGGCTTTTACCAAGCTATTGTTTGTGTCCATGGGTTATGCATATATGCATACAAGTTCTTTGGTTGATCACTTCCCACACACCTTCTTGCATTTTAAATATGATGTGACTTGGTGTGGGCCTCTTCGGGTTCATCTTTTTTGGGACTCTATGCTTCCTGGACTTATATGTCTATTTCCTTAACCAGGTTAAGGAAGCTTTTTGTCATTATTTTTCCAAATAGGTTTTCAATTTCTTGCTCTCTCTCTTCTCCTTCTGGTACCCCATAATGTGAATATTGCTACACTTAAAGTTGTCCCAGAGGCTCCTTACAATATCCTCATATTTTGAATTCTTTTTTTGTACTTTGTAACACTTTTATTAAGAGTAAACCAATATCAGTATTCCTAAACTGTAAAACAATGGGGAACTGAAGTAAATATTAGGAAACAGTAGGGATCCTAAATAATAGACAAAACCCCTTAAATTTTCTTATTGCTTATATACATCAATGTGTAATATTTAAGCATCACTGAACTCCTTATTGAGCAAACATTTTTCTCATATGCTGACTTCTCTTTATTTTTCTATGCCTTTATCTTTTGAATTCCAGCAATCCTACCTGAATAGCTTTATCTTCTGGTGCTATCTCCTGGGCTTCCTTTTTCCTTTTTTTTTTTTTTAAAAAAATATATATTTGTATTGATTTCAGAGAGAAGGGAAAGGAAGAGAGAGAGAGAAACATCAGTGATGAAAGAAAATCATTGATCAGCTGCCTCCTGCACACCCCCACTGGGGATCAAGCCTGAAACTCAGGCATGTGTCCTAATTGGCAATTGAACCATGACCTCATAGTTCATAGGTCATTGCTCAACTACTGAACCACACCAGCTGGGCAGTTTTTCTTTTTAAAGTACTTTGAGGGGCATCAGAGGATGATTTACGTGGAAAGGGCTATGAGGGAACCTTCTTGGATGCTAGAATGTACTTATATCAATGTGTTCAGATATAAAATTTTATCAAGTTGTACACTTAAGATTTGTGTACTTTACACTTCAATAAAATAGGAGGGAAAGATTTAAAAGAAAGAAAATTAAGGAGTCCATTTGAAATTTTAAAAAATGACAATTACAGTAGCATAAAAAATGTTAAGTACTGAAAAATAAATCTGACACAGCATTGAGACTTACAAAACATTGGTTAGAGAAAGTAAAGAACACTTAAATGGAGAGACACTTTATGTTCATGAGTCCAAAGACCAACTCATGTTGGTTCTTCCCAAATTGGTTTATAGATTCAACATGATCCCACACAAAATTGAGGTTTTTTTCATTGTAGAAGTTGAAAAAAACAGATTCTGAAATTCAAATGAAAATGCCAAAAATTTAGAATAGCCAAATAAACTTTGTAAAAGAAGAAATTTAGATAACTAATACTACCTGATTCCAACACATCAACCTTCTGTATTGGCACAAAGATAGGCAAATCAATAGAACAGAGTCCATAAATAGACCCATACATGTATGGACAACTGATTTTCAATAAAAGTCCAAAGGTAATTCCAGGTAGAAAGGATACTATTTTTATACTTTCGGATATACAAAAGTATGAAAGTGAACTTCAAACATACCCTGCACCATACAAAAATTAACTCTAAATGGATCTTGGACCTAAATGTAAAACTCAAAACTATAAAACTTACGGAGGAAAGAACATTGCTGTGACCTTGGAGTAGGTAAAGATTTCATAGACATGACACCAAAAGCCAAGTCTTTTATGACCATAAAAGAAGTTAGTAAATTAGACTTTACCAAAATTTTAAAAGTTTTTGTACTTTGAAATTATTTGCGAATCACATCTGATGAAGAGTTTTTGTAACAGAGTGAAATGCATGGTCTCTCTGAGTCCATCTTCTTTAAGTTCCCATGATCTTCAGGCTAACAGCTTCTGCTTTAGACATGCTAATCATTAGAGGAATTCTGCTTGGGACTTGAGTTTTTACAACAACAGCTCTCCTATTTTCCCTTGCCTTAACATAAAAGGAGCCTGGACTCTCTACTTTCTTAATATGAATTTGAGGACTAGATGTCCCATCTTGGTTGATGCCTACATGATCAATAAACCTCTCCTTATTCCAAATTGATGTTTTGAGTTTTAGCTTTTTGAAGTGTCAGGCACACAACTTAGAACCAGTAACACTTGTTGCTGGGGTCCAACCACGGGGGTCAAGGGGTTCCCAAAGGTGTGGATGGAGTTGGCAAAGAATGTTTTACACAGAGACAGCGTTCAGAACTCTGTAGCTCTCTTTAGTCTCTGTGGATCTTCCTGTGCCTGGCTGAGGCCACAGAGAAAGATCCTGAGGCAAGCTGAGCCTTTATTTTTATAGTCAGAGGTAAACAAAGTAGTGGTTACCGAAGTTACACTGTTCTTGTGAGTTTCACTTGTTTTTGTTCTTGTTGCACTTCCCTCAGCCCATTAGCTTCCCAGGTAAGATCTAGGGAGCGTTATAAGGTCAAGCCTAATTATGCTAAGAGGACTGTGCCCTCTAAGCTGGGACTTGTTTGTAACTTTGCCAACAGGTCAGTCCCAGTTTTAACCCTATAGCGGCTCCCCACAACTTGGATCCAGGATTTATAGACTTCTCAAAACTCAGTAATAAAAAAAGAATTTTTAAAATGGGCAAAAAAAATTTAACTGTCACTTCATCAAAGAAGATATATGGATCAGAAAAGAAACACATGAATGTTATGCCCAGATTTCAAGATCCCCAAAAGACCACCACCAGGGAGCCAGCCGAGTCACAAAGAGTCTTTATTCAAACCCGGGTTTGGCTCCCAGCCTCTTTACCGAAGCAGCAGCGAGACGAGAGAGCTAGCCCGGTGGGAAGAGGGGTTTAATAGGGGGGTTGGAGTAGGGGAGGAGAGATGACTGTGGGCCCTGCCGATTGGCCAGGTGCAAGTCGGGGTCTTCTTACACAGGATGTGGTTGTGTCTATGGCACGCACGTCCCTTGATTGTCATTGGTTAGTTTAAAGAGCAGAGGGTCGGGCTTCCAGGAAGAAGCTCCTTGCCGAGCACATGGCTGATGGCTGCTGCCTAAATATGGAGGATCCAGAGTAAGATGGAGGGCGTAGTCCTCGCCCTTTCAATGAAAAGGTACTCAAAATCATTAGTCATTAGAAAAATGCAAATTAAGACTGACCATGTTGGAGAGGATAAGGAGCAACTGGAAGAAATGCACTCCTGGTGGGAATGTAAAATGATACATCATATGACACAGCCAGACCACTCCAAGGTATTTACCCAAGAAATATGAAAATACATGTCCATATAAAGATTTGTACAGAAATATTTATAGTAGCTTTAATCTAATAGCTGAAAATGAGAAACAATCAAATTGTCCCATCAACAAGTGAATAGAAAAACACAGTATATCCATGTAATGGAATATTACTCAGCAATAAAAGGAATGATATACCCTACAATATGGATGAAACCTATCTAATAAAAAGCTAATATGCAAATCGACCTAATGTCAGAAAGACTGAGGTATGACGCTATGACATGCACTGACCACCAGGGGGCAGACGCTCAACACAGGAAGTGCGTCTGGTGGTCAGTGCACTCCCACAGGGGGAGCAGCTCAGCCAGAAGCCAGGCTCACAGCTGGTGAGTGCAGCAGCAGTGGGCAGGAGCCCACCTTCGCAGCAAAGCTAAGAATGTCCAACAGCCCACAGGGAGCCCCAGACTGCAAGAGGGCGCAGGCCGGGCTGAAGCACCGAGCCTTTAGTATCAAAATAATTATGATAGTGAAAGAAGCTAGATAAAAATAGTACATACTGTTTAATCCCATGTACATACAATCCTAGAAGATGCAAACTAATATATAGTGACAGAAAGCAGATCAGTGGTTGTCTGAGTGGTGGAATGGGCCAAGAGCCGGGAGGAACAGCAATAAGGGAGTGATTACAACGGAGCACAAGGAGACTTTTAGGGTAAGGCTCTCCAAATATATGGATAGCTTCACTGCTTGATTACAGTGATTTCATGAGTTTGTACTCTTTAAATATGTGCAGTTTATTGCATGTCAATTATAGCTCAAAAAAGATGTTTTTAAAATAAGTTCATTGCTGAGTAAAAGTTGATAATCATCAGCATACAGTGTAGGGCATGGCTATAGGGTTAAGCCTCGGACTGACCTGTTGGCAAAGCCACAAACAAGTCCCAGCTTAGAGGGCACAGTCCTCTTAGCATAATTAAGCTTGACCTTACAATGCTCCCTAGATCTTATCTGGGTAGCTAATGGGCTGTGAGAGGTGTGGCAAGTGCTGCCAAAACAAGTGAAGCTCACAAGAACATTGTAACTGTGGTGACCACTACCTTGTTTACCTTTGGCTATAAAATAAAGGCTCAGCTTGCAGTCTGGGTATCTCTCTGTGGCCTCAGCCAGGCACAGGAAGATCTATCTAGACCCAGCTTATTCTGTCATTCATTCCTTCACCGCCCTACTCAGGCTTGGGGAACCCTTGGCTGAGCAGGCTCAGCAAAATACAGATAGTATTTAGCAATATGAGACTAGAGGCCCAGTGCACAAAAATTTGTGCACTCGGGGAGGAAGGGGGGTCCCTCAGCCTGGCCTGTGCCCTCTCGCAGTCTGGGACCCCTCGGGAGATAACACCCTGCTGGCTTAGGCCTGCTCCCAGGTGGCAGAAGGCAGGCCCAATCCCTAGGTGCAGCCCCTGGTCAGGCTCAGAGCAGGGCTGATTGGGGAGTTGGGGTGCCACCCCCTGTCATGCACAGAGCAGGGCGGATTGGGAGGTTGTGATGCCATCCTCAGTCACGCTCAGGGTAGGGCCGATTGGGGGGTTGGGGCACTGCCCCCTGTCACATTCAAGGCAGGGTGGATAGGA
>NW_006300371.1:427392-428149 GCF_000327345.1 Myotis davidii | reverse complement strand
TGTCCCAAACAGAGCAGGGCGGATAGGGAGGTTGTGGCCCCACACCGTCAGACACAGAGCCGCAGGGCGATCAAGGGGTTTGGGCGCTTCCCCCTGTCATGCTGATCCCGGTGCCAGAAGGCCTCTCAGCCCTGCTGATCCCGGGGCTGGGAGGCATATTACCCTTTTACTATATAGGATAGAGGCCTGGTGCATGGATGGGGGTGGCTGGTTTGCCCTGAAGGGTGTCCTGGATCAGGGTGGGGGTCCCCACTGGGGTGCCTGGCCAGTCTGGGTGAGGGGCTGAGGGCTGTTTTCAGACTGACGGGTGACTGAAGCTCCCAACTGCTCCTTTTTTTCTTATTTTTTTTAAATTCTGGGCATGCTTTAGTTCTGGCTCCAGCTCTGAGGCCTCTGCTGCTAAAAGCAGGTATCTGGTTTGTTTGGGTTCTATAATCAAAACAATGTATAACTCCAGCTCTGAGATCCTGGCGGGCTGAAAGCAGGTTTCTGTGGTTTTGTTTAGCTTCTATATTTGTTACGATGTTTGAAACTGCAAGCTCAGAGGCTGGCAAGGCAGGCAGGGAACGTTGATTTCCTCCGTCACTGAAGCAATCAAGCCTCATGTTAGCTTCCAGCTGCCTGGTTGCCGGCCGCCATCTTGGCTGGCAGTTAATTTGCATATCTCCCTGATTAGCCAATGGGAAGGGTAGCAGTCATATGCTAATTACCATGTTTCTCTTTTATTAGATAGGATGAGCATGAAAATAGGCAAAGA
>NW_006300371.1:419239-426624 GCF_000327345.1 Myotis davidii | reverse complement strand
GAGCTGGGGGTCCCCTGCCCAGGCCTAATGCCTTGGCCAGAGGCATTAGGCCTGGGCAGGGGCGGAGCCTGCAACCGCGGGGAGCTGGCGGTCCCCTGCCCAGGCCTGACAACTCTGCCGGAGGCCTCAGGCCTGGGCAAGGGGCCGATCCGGTGATCGCCAATCGGATGGTGATGAGGGTCAACTACTCTGGCCGAGGCATCAGGCCTGGGCGGGGGGCGGAGCCAGCAATTGGAGGGGGCTGGGGGTCCCCTGCCCAGGCCTGATGCCTGGGCCAGAGGCATCAGGCCTGGGTGGGGGGCGGAGCCGGGGATGGGAGAAGATGTGGGTCCCCTGTCCAAGCCTGACACCTCTGGCAGAGGTGTCAGGCCTGGGCAAGGGGCCAATCAGGCGATCAGAGGGTGATGGGGATCGACGCCTCTAGCTGAGGCATCAGGCTTGGGCAAGGGCGGAGCCGGTGATGGGGGGGAGGGGTGGTCAGAATCCTGGGCCAGAGGCATCAGGCCTGGGCCAGGGGCAGAGCCAGCAATCGGAGGAGTCTGGTGGTCCCCTTCCCAGGCCTGACGCCTCTGGCAGAGGCATCAGGGGTGGGCAAGGGGCCAATCCTGTGATTGGAGGGTGATGGGGGTCAACACCTGAAGGCTCCCAGTATGTGAGAGGGGGCAGGCTGGGCTGAGGGACACCCCCACCACCACCCAGTGCACGAATTTCATGCACCGGGCCCCTAGTCCTATATAATAAAAGGCTGATATGTAAATTTTCCCCTCGACCAGGAGTTCAAGCAGAGGGTGGGGCCTGCAGCCAACCTCCCATATCGCCTCCCCCTGGCCAGCCAGGCCTGATCGGGGGGGCTGGCCAGACCCCACCCATGCACGAATTCATGTAGTATGTAGTATAGTTACATATTTCATGAGTATTGAGCACCTACTATGTACAGATATTACACTTGGGACTGAGGGCACTAAAATGAGTATAACATTTGCTCTTTATAATCTAGTGTTGGAATGATACATAGCAGCAGGCAGTTAGTGTGTCATATGTGCCCAAATGGGAGAAATTAAAGGGCTCATGACAGTAGTGGCAAGGTTTTAAGAGCTCAGAGAAAGCTCTCAGAGGAAGTAATGTCAAAGCTGAGGCCTGAGGAACAGGTAGGAGTTAGCCAAATAGATTGAAATAAACTGTGCCAAGCAGAGTAACAGCAAACGCAGAGATCTGGAAAATAGAGGGAGCACAGGGAGTTAAGAAGTACAGCCTTAGAGCTGTTCATTTGCATAAACTGATTCGAAACCTCTAATTTGGTATTCTAATTTTGTGCTTTTCCTAAATAAGGCCTCCTTACCCACCCAACCACCAAATTGTGTAAATTCAGGTCCCAAAATCTGGATTTGCCTTTACAGAGGAAATTGATCATTCTGTTTAGGCAGCAAAGAATCTAAATCCCCTTCAATGTTGGGGAGAAATTCCCTAAATTTTAGTTCCCACTGCAGCATCTTCTTCTATAGAAGCTAATAAACCAAACTAGTTGAAAAGTTGAACTCACTTTCTCAAATTCCCTTAGAGTTAAAGGCCTGGACACTTGACCTAGATTCTGCCAATCACATAAATTAGTAGCTAATCGACACAATGCATCAAAAATGACTGTGGTTAATTTTCTCTACATAAAAATAAAATTCCTGTTGCAGCAGAGAAAGATGTACAAAACTCAGTATTCATTTATTTATTTTTAAAGAATAGTTTATTGGGTTTTTTAGAGAGGGAGAAGAAACATTGATGTGAGAGCAGAACATCTATCAGCTGCCTCTTGCATGTGCCCCACTGGGAATCAAACCCAAAACCTGGGCATATGTTCGACCTAGAATCAAACCAGCAACCTCTCTGTTCACAGGATGATGCCCAACCAACTGAGTCACACTGGCCAGGGCCAAAAGTCAGTATTTAATGCTTGACAAGAGTGGCTACGATTTCCTCTCCAGACCAGTTGTGCAGTATAGTTTTGCAATTGATTCTAGCTTTGTGACTCAGATTGACCCTGATTCTAGTCCTCTTGTCTATTCTGTGAGCTATACAGTATTCTTCTAATAAAATTCTGAAAACCAGAATCCATCACTATTGTTAATGACCAAGAACCCAAACTGGTAGTATAATAAGCTGGGTGGAGGAGGCAGAATGAAAGGCACCAAGTAAAATGGGGACCCTGAAACAGGGCATCAAACTTACACCATCAAGTAGTGTATTCTAAAGCTGAGAAGCCTTGGAAAGCATTCTTCCTAGTGCACTAGATAGATGTGGTTGTGGAGGACAATAAACTAGGGAGCCATAGCTGATTTGAAAAAGAGGATTTGCCCATCACCTTGATGATCCTAGTCATGAAAATGGATCAAGTAATTGAGCCTTTGGCTGATCTCTCTTTGGGAAATACATGTTTCCCATAGGGATGAACATTTCTGAAAGTGTACCAGTATGTATAGAAGAATGGTGTGTATGGGTGATAGTAGGTTGTATCACTCCACCCTTATTCCTTATGATGGACCCCCAATTTTGTTTGCTGTCCATCTTCCCAATGCATGACTAAGTCATTTATGATAATCCTGTTTCTTTGGCCAGAGATTAGGTATATGACCAATCTAGCCAATAAACTGTGAAGAGATGGCTTCTTAGGGTGTTCTGGGAACGGCACTCCTGTTGCATTGAGAATAGACTGGAGGGGACAAAGTGAAGCAAAAAGAATAAGAACAATGACCATTCGATAAAATTAAAGGGAGCTCCAATCTTTGAAAATGTCTCTCAAGAAACCCAAGAGGAACAGTTATGAAGGCAGGAGGAGGACAGGAAAGAGTTGGGTACTAAAGTGAAGACAATAGAGTTTCAAGAAGAGTGAATTATAAAAGGTCAAATGCTAGAGAGACCAAGGAAGAGAAGGATAGAAATCTACCAATATGGAAATTGATTACTATTTAGAGACCTTTGTAACAGTAATTTCAGGGTAATAGTAAGGGCAAATGCAATACTAAAAATTGTTAAAGAATGAATAGAAAGTGAGGAAAGCAGCAGGGTTATAGATTAAGGAGAGTGACAGTAACATCACAAGTGCTTCTCCTTAATAAATACATATTGAATCAATGATTTCATATTCAAAGGCCAAGTACTGAATGAGCTATGCCCCTAATTCAGGAGTTCAGTATGACAAGATTATGTTAAAGGATGCATGCCTAGAGAGAGTTCCAGGGGAGGAAAAAACTTTTCCTCACCCTTCTTAATGTCCCTAACTGGGCCTAAAAATCAAATTGATAAGAACCGATTAAAGATGAAAAGAATGCAAATTTATTTAACACAAGTTTTATGTGACATGGGAGCCTTCGTAAGGAAATGAAGACTCAAAGAAATGGTTAAGCATGAGTGATTTTATACTAAGTTTGATGAAGAGTGGAAAATTGTGGGGGAAAAAGAAGAAAAGGGCATGAGCGAAGGGTAGTAAACTGGGAAAACTCAGAGTGGTTTGTTCATTGAGATCCTTCTTCAGAGATAAGAATGCTCCTTTTAAAATGATATTTTGGAAGAATATTATCTGGCATGAGAAAATTAATAAGTGAAAGTAACTTTTGGATATAGAGGTATAGGATTGAAATTTTCCTATATTTTCTGTTTCTCATATTCTGTTAATTAAAGTCTAATTTCTAACTAGAATTAGGAAACTTGTTGTGATGTCTGGAAACTGCCATTTGGCATGGCAGAAAGGAAAAAGGAGAGGATGACATTCTGCAATTCTGACTAATGGAGTTTGTTACGTGAGCATTTACTAACACCATAACTAGCAACATTTTCTGTATATTTGTTCTTAAGAAACATTTGCTTGAAACATGAGAATTTTCATATGATTTATTTAATAATAAACCAATTGAAGATACAAAAATGTTTAGAGGATTCCAAAATTTAAATTTTTGTTTAAATACAAAGTCACTCTGTAATATGAAAACATACATTAGACCTCTAAAGAAAAATGATTTTTTTCATCTACAAAAATTTATCTTTCCTATACTAGAAAATAGGCAGAAAACAATTTTTCTTGTGAAATTAAATGTACACTATTTACAGTTGAAAAGTAATCTAAAATTTATTTCAGAAACATAGATATACATATATATTATCTTTGTATGCAATTCCCCCCCACACTCATTTTTAAAAAGATCCAAAATATAAAGCAATAGTGCTTTTATAGTAACTGATCATTCAAACAGATTAACACAACGCTTGGTGGTTTTCTGGGCTTTTAAGAAAGAGTCTAGACTCTCTCAGAACAGCGGTGTATCAGTTAGCACTTAGCAATGTATGTTTACTAATGGGCCACAGTGCACAGGGGCCTAAAGAGTTCATGAAGAATTCAGGTTCATAGTAATCTTACAGATAGTAGAAAATTTAATTTTTAGGGCCATTTATTTGTCTGCAATATTTTTGCTATACTTACATTAGGAAATAAGCTGATGTTTTAATTGATATAATTCTAAAATATAGGAGTTGGAATCATGAATTTAGAACTATAAAGGAAATTGAAGACAATCTAGTCTAATCCAAATGTATTCCTTACTTTCATCAGAGAACGGAAGTCCAGAAAGAACAGTGGCTTGCCCAAGGTTATAAAACTAGTTAGGAGAGCCACTCTTAGATTGATGCTTTCATACTACCCTGCTTCTGAAACAGGTTCAGCCATCATCATGGGCATATTTCAATTTTAATGTTATATTTTACATTCATAGTTCAATATACTGTGCAGCCAACTAAAAGTCAATCTAGTGAAATCATAATTTTAACAAAGCATAAAATAGGTATCTTGCATTTGAAAGAGTCAAGACTTAACTTACACAAGTGGAATGAAAATAGTCCCTATATAAGTTTCCTGATGTCTTCTATTTAAGTACTGTATTTACAACAGAATCAGAAAAGATCAGACATTGTAAAATTTTAAAAGCAACTTTAAAAATGCTTAAGATATAACAACTGAAAAAAAATCTCAAAAGAATGTCTTCATAGTATAAAATGCCTGTTCCTTCACAACTGAATTCTGAAACATTTGGTGAACAAAGAGAAACACTTTGGTTTTCCTCCCTCATCTAACAAAGTCAAGACTAACGCTTATTATTTTTAAAAACTACAAAAAGGAACATCTTTATAATTTCATCTTAGAATCAGATAGTTTGCATTCAATTGGAAATGTTAAATTAAAAAACAATCATCCATAATTCTTTTGGAATTTTAATTAAAAAGAGTTGGGTTCCAGCAGTTCATTTTGTTTCATAGCTACCTGAGAAGTCAGTCCATTGGAATTGGAAACCACCATCACGTAAGGCTGTGGCTGCTGATCGGTTTCCTCAGTGTCTTCTTTCAAATCATCTTCAACCTCCTTTTTCTCTACTTCCTGGGTAAGAGTTTTTGTGTCTTGAGCTTTGATAACTGAAGTGATTACAGTGCCAGGTGGGTGGGCAACCAGTTGTGAACTGCGCGGAGAAAATGTCACCACAGGTGTAGCACTAAAGGATGGAGATGAAGCCACGCTGACGGTTCCATTGCAAATAGACTGGACATTACTAGTAAGAACCTGCTGTACATGGGCAGGGCTCAAGACAATCGAAGGAGGAGAGCCCGGCTTCTGAGACTGTAACACAACATTTTCTTTCAGTACTGTCATGGGCTGTGATGATGGAATGGCTTGTAAAATAAATTTCTGAGACCCAGCACCTGACGATGGATCTGTGCTGGCTATAACTGTTGTGATTGGCACTGTCTGGAGTGTTACTGTATGCAAATGCTGATTCCCAGGAGACACGACCACTGGAACTTGGGTTGGAGCCTGTATAGTCCTATTGAGATTAAGGAATAAAAGTGAGAAAATTACCATAATCTACATCATTTAAAACATTAACATTGACAAGTCATTTTGACAAAATAAGAGTTACGTATTTCAAATGCTACATCCCATATTTCCATCACAACATAATTAACATCATGCCAGACTCTGCAGTATACACTGTACATACAGAAATACCCAAGCATACCATTAGATAAAATTAAAAAACCCAAGGCTTAGTAAATAGTTAAATTCAGGCCATTAACTATGAAAGCATCTGGTAAAAAAAAAAAAAAAAAGGTGCTACAAAATGCCTACAAAGTGCCACATTAACACAAATAGGAAAACAATTTTGTTGGGGAAGGAGGAAGATGTCAAAATGTTTGGCAAGAAATTTACGTGTGAACTGCTTGAAATAAAATTAGGAATTTTAAAACAAATGTATAAATCACTCTCATTATTTTAATATCTGAAGAATAACATCATCAAAGTGCTCATCTATAATTACCAAACTTCATCTCTATATATAAAAGCCTAAGCAACCGTTATGACTGAACAACCAGTCATCCAGTCACTATGACGTGCACTGACCACTGTCAGTGCAGATGCTCAACGCAGGAGCTGCCCCCTGGTGGGTCAGTGCACTCCCACATCCAACCTCCCATGGCCAGCCACCATCCGTTTCCACCTGAGTGGCCACCACCAGCCACCAGACTTCCAGAGGCACTAGGCTCTTGGAGCCCCTCCCCCTCCTCATCCATCCCCCTTCCTCTCACCCCACCTTGCAATACCTGGCTATTTAATCAGGGTGTACACTAGGCTGGCTGCAGCAAGCAGCAGCAGTTGGGTTCTTTTATATCAAAACAGCAAAACACCAAAAAGGAAGTTGAGAGAGGCCCACTCTTTACTACTCAAGCAACATGCAAGCCTGCCTAACACCCCCTAACCATGTGCCTTGCACTAAGTGGAAAATAAATGAGAAGCAGCCAGCATAAAAAAAAAAATAATTATCAGATGAATTTTAAGTTCCTATCATCTACACTAATAAAAGAGAAACATGCAAATTAACCATCACTCCGCCAATCCACTACACCCACCAGCCAAACAGGCGCAAGTATGCAAATTAACCCAACTAAGATGACAGCGGCTAGGAGCTGGAGAGAGCAGGAGGCTTGGGTTGCCCCCGGCGATGGAGGAAGCCAAGCTTCCCGCTGGCCCTGGCCAGCCCTGGGCTCCGCTCAAGGCTACAAAGTATCAATTAAGAAGATAAATAAATCTCAGATACCTCCTTCCAGGCTGCCCTGGCCTCCACTCAAGGAGGGGCTGGGGAAAAAAAAAAGATGCTGGGAGCTTGGGTCACCAGGAGGCGTAGCCAGCCTGAAAACGGCCATCAGCCCCTCACCCAGGCTGGCCAGGCACCCCAGCAGGACACCGCCCCCTCCAAAGGGGGTGTGGGTAGCCTGAAAATGGCCATCAGCCCCTCATCATGGGGTGAGGGTCCCCGCTGGGGGGCTTGGCCAGCCTGCAAACAGCCATTAGCCCCTCA
>NW_006300371.1:405262-419022 GCF_000327345.1 Myotis davidii | reverse complement strand
AATTTGGAGTGAACTGGCCAGCAGGGGGCAATTGGGGGCAAGCAGACCAGTGGGGAGGATAGGTGGGGTCAAGCAGGCAGCAAGGGAGGCAGTTGGGGGTGATCAGGCTGGTGGGGAGGGGCATTTGGGGGCGAGCAGGCCAGCAGGCAGAGTGGTTAGGGGTAATCAGGCAGGCAGGCAGGCGAGTAGTTAGGAGCCAGCAGTCCTGGATTGTGAGAGGGATGTCTGACTGCTGGTTTAGGCCAGGTCCCTGTAAACCAGCAGTAGGACATCCTTTGAGGGGTCCCAGATTAAACAGGGTGCAGGCTGGGCTGAGGGACACCCCCCTCTGTACACAAATTTCATGCACTGGGACACTAGTCCTAGCTAATAAAGCGGCAATATGAAAATTGACCATTACTCCAACACAAGATGGCCACCTCCATGTGGACACAAGATGGCTGCCACAAAATGGCTGGCAGGAGAGGGAAGTTGGGAGGGGACCAGGCCTGAAAGGGAGGGCAGTTAGGGGTGACCGGGCCGGCAGGGGAGCAGTTAGGTGTCGATCAGGCTGGCAGGGGAGTAATTAGGGGGTGATCAGGCTGGCAGGCAGAAGCGATTAAGGGCAATCAGGCAGGAAGGTGAGCAGTTGGGAGCCAGCAGTCCTGGAGGGGTCCCAGATTGGAGAGGGTGCAGGCTGGGCTGAGGGACACACACACACACACAAACACACACTTGTGCACAAATTTCGTGCATCAGGCCTCTAGTCTCTATATATAAAATCCTAAGCAACTGTTTGCCTGGTAGCTATGATGTGCAATGACCACCAGGGGGCAGACGCTCCAACCAGTAGAGGAGGGAGCCAGATTCCTCAGGGAATCAGCCATGGGTTAGGTTGCTGCTGGGCACTGTTGCCCCGAATCTGCTTCACCTGCACCCCGGACCCAGAGATTGGTTTCAACCCGATCCCTGCAGGCCAGGCTGAGGGACCCCACTGGTGCAATGAATCTGTGCACTGGACCTCTATATTACATATAACAAATCATTACTATAATTAACTTGTGAGGGTTCTTTAGGCTGGCAGAGAGAACAAAAAATAAAGCCAAGCTTTGATAAAATAAATAGACATGGATTTTACCAGTTTTTTGATTCAAATAATTGTCACAAAATGCAGTCATAAAAGTACAATTTAACATAAAATCCATTTTGTGTAAGGTTATGAATCCCACTTATTGAATAAAGAAGGATATAAACGATATTGAGTCAATCTAATTTTAAAAGTTCACAGCTGTGAAATTTATAGTTATGATCACTGTTAATAAAAAACAAATGCAATTGAAAAAACTCAGCATCTGGACCTCAACTGCATTTCTTTTGAATTCTATAAAGCTATTTTACAAAAGATAGATTATTGCTACTTCAATTGGTTAACAGCTAGATTAGTCCCCATAAACCAAGTTAACTACTGCCAGATTATTACAGATAAATTTTAGTAAATTACAGTTATGTCGCCTGCCACATATGTGAGAAATGAAACTGTGGAGTAAAAAACAAATGTCCTAGGTAGAAAGGTGAAAAGAAGACTCAGTGCAACTCAGAAGTTCAAAGGAAGTGGAAAGACACAGGGTGACTTAGACCCCACCCATATAGGTAAGATGACCGATTCCCAAGTTCATATTGCCACCAAAGTCACCATGGTCAGGATCAGTCTACAGCAGGATATTAGCAGCTCTTGTGAAGAACTGAGATAGAAGAGAATATAAGTTGGGTAATGAATATTTCATAGGTGGGGAGGGTGTGGCGAAGAATCAAGGCCAGATGTACTAATATTATTGGGCAGGCAGGGATGACTCAGAAGGATACAGAATAACTTTGGGAGCCAGGAAACTTTTCCAAAATGCACTGTGCCTCCCTTCTCCCCCTGTCCACCTGAATCAGGATAGCTTGTGTGAAATCTGAGCCTATGCATGGTACCTGACCCTATATAGTCAGATATCATTTTTTTAAGGCTTCCCATATCAAGAGTTTATGTACATGTACATATTTATAAAATAGTATTTGGTATATAGTAAGCATACCAATTGTGTCTATAAATATGTATAGCCTTGCAGCTCTGTAAGTACTATCCTATTTTACATATGGAAATAATGCACAGAGATTGAATAGTTTGTCTAAGGTGACCAGTTAGATAAAAAGCCATCCGACTGCATAGCCTATGTTCTTGTCCATTACAACACACTGTCATTTCCAAAGTCCTCAAATAGCTTCAGCTAAAGCTGAATATTTACTATTTTATCTATTATGGCTGTGGACAGTTATAACACTTTAATACACACCTCTTCCCTTCCTCCTTCCCTCTCTTAGGTGTGGCACAAGCAATAATGTACTTGAAAATTTTCCATATTGCTAATCAGGGCTAATACTAGACTTTGTTCATATTAGAAAAAAAAAAGTTCCTATATTGAAATACCTGACTGCCATCTGCCAGAAAATATACTTATCTACAATGAAAATATATTGGTTTATTTAGGCAAATTCTAAAACAATTTTCACTAATAAAAAATTCAGCGATTAAAGGATAAAATATTATGCACCTTTTCTCAACCACAGGAATTTCTAATATTTTTCTTAGTTAATGATTAAGCTGTCAGTTGTGTCTGGTGAAATTATATTATTTAAAAAACAATAGTGTGGTGAAGGCCTGAGGTGGAGGCGAGTGCAAGATAGAAGGGGTTGATGGGGTGGGGGAAAAAAGGAACATATGTAATACTTTCAATAGTAAAGATAAATTAAAAAATAAAAATAAACAGGTTATATTATAGTTAACTACTTTTTAAAAATCTAAGCTTCTTATAACCAGCGGATAGATACTGGTATTTTAAAATTCCTCAAACTTGACAGGGATACACATTCTGAGAAATGCATCATTAGTCGATGTTGTCATGTGAACATCATAGATTAGATTTTCAACTGATGTGTCATGGTGTGCCTCAATAACTTTTTAATTTTTTTATTTATTGATTGATTTTAGAGAGAGGAAAGAAGAGAGAAAGAAACATTGACTTGTTGTTCCACTATTTACACATTCATTGTTTGCTTCTCATATGTGCCCTGAGCAGGGATCAAACCTGCAACCTTGGCATATCAGGACAACATTCTAACCAGGTAAGCTGTCCAGCCAGAGCCCACAAGGGTTTTTAAAACATGCAATACCTGGCTATTTAATCAGGGACACTGACCTCTGTCCCCTTAGATTATCAAATAAAAAAATGACAACAGCTAACACAACAATAGCTCTCTGGTGTGAATGCCCTGTCTTGAACCATAAATATATATGTCATATAATAGAGTTGCATCTTTAAAAAAAAAAAATATATATATATATATGATTTCAGAGAAGGGAGAGGGAGAGAGAGATAGAAACATCAACGATCAGAGAGAATCATTGATCGGCTGCCTCCTGCAATCCAAGCATGTGCCCTGACCAGTAACTGAACCATGACCTCCTGGTTTGTAGGTCCACACTCAACCACTGAGCCACGCTGACCAGGCTATAGTTGCATCTTACTGGTCACGTTGCATAATAAGGTTGTGTCTGATTGGTTAATTCTTGGTACCAGATATCTTTATATACCAGTATAAGTACCTGGTGTTTTTTTTTTTAAAGTCACTTTGGAGCAAAAAGGGCAAGTGATTACTTTTTTTTTTGTCAAATCAGCATAAATGTATTTTTGGGTGTGCTGAAGAATTTTAGTAATTAGTTTATGTTTGCCATGAGGTGAAAAAGGTTGAAAATTGCTGACATAAATCTAGATGATGCAGTCTACTACATACTTAGGGCTTTCGGTATGGCCTATTCCTCCTAGACTACAAACATATATACTGCATATTATTATACACTAAATACTATAGGCAACTGAACACAATGGTAAGTATTTGTGTATCTAAACATAGAAAGGTACAGTGAAAATATGGCATCATAGATAAAATGGTACATCTGTATGGGACACTTACCATGAGTGGAGCTTACAGGACTGGAAGTTGCTCTGGGTGAGTGGTGAAATAATATGAAGGCCTAGAACATTACTGAACACAACTGAGACTGTATAAATAATGTCCCACAAACCCTTCCCCTACTTCTTTCCAACAGAGTCAGAAACAGAGCACTGAAACTGTAGATGCTACTCCATGAACACAGATGTAGACTGGATTGACTGGAAAAATTGAGGAGAAATTGGCTGGGTTAGGCATAGATACTATAATAGTGACTATCAGGAGGGAGTGAAAGGTGGCCCGAGAATCAAAATCAAGATGAAGAGATAAAGGAACATAGGGGATTATAATGGCAATGTGGTTTTGGCTATTGTGGTCAGATTAAGAATCTTTGTGGTACACACACACACACACACACACACACACACACACACACACGTTTGTTTAACATGGAAAGAGCGTAGAACTGGTGACTCAATATTTTGATTTTGACAATTTGTTTTAGGTTCCATGACCCTATTTGGTACAAAAAGCTCTCTCTGGCATTGAACTGATGGAAAAAATAAAACCTATCTATACTTTTCATCATTACAACCTGAAAACATTTCCGAAGCACAGGTACAGGCTGGCTCCACACTATGACAAAAAGTGTTTTCTAAAGTGTCAGTGACATTAAATACTTGTTAAGGTAGCTCCTGTGGACCTGTGTCCTTGTACAGGATATTAGGTCCTCAACAAAGAATTTACAGCAGTGTATTCTGAATATGATCAAGCTAGATTTGGGAGGGTTGTAGCATTGTGGGTACAGGCTCCTCTGTGCTGTAAAAGGTCAGTCGCTGTCTGCCTGGACTATAATCTACACTCAACATTGAGGTGCTCTGAGTAGATGGGAATATATTGCCAAATTCTCAAATATCGCTGCTACCAGAGAAAAATAATTCCTCCTGAACCACATATCCTTTCCATTTCTTACAGGAAATTCAGCTCCATTATAATCTTACTAGTGGCCTGGTGCACGGATGCATGCACATGGAAAGGAAATTAATTAGAAGAAATATTTTAATGTCACTATTCACCCTTTCTCTATAATAGAATTTCAACCAAATTCACGATTGACAATGACAGACTGAAACACACGCTTGCGATTAGCACCAGCGAGAGCTTTATATGTATCGCTCATGGGCAAGTCAACTTAGCCTTTTAAATATACAGAATAAACTTGCTTTAGACCTGCTTTCTGATGTAGCTAAACTTTTTCCAGCCCAGTGAAACACCCCAACTTCTCTTTTAGGTAATTGTCAGCAACACAGCAGTAAATATCAACACAAAGCAGATTATCATTGTAGATCATGCAGAAAGAACAAAGGGTAAAATATTTAACTACAGCATTGTTTGGCTATATTCTGCACAGTGAGAAAACCTGAAGTCATTTTCAAGGTCCACCATGTAACCAATGAGATCTGGAGGAAAATAAAACACTAAAAGGAAATAGCTAAATAATTACTTCTTTAATGCCAGTTAGAGATGTATCATTCCTGTCCAATTAAAATGAAAAAAGTGATCTTTTTATTCCTTGCAAGTCCACTAAAGATTTAAAAGAATTCTATTTTCACAATGTGAAAGGTTTAAATGGACCATATAAGAAAGACTGAACCACCTAAGTCTATCTTGATCCTAGATAATGTTTACTTACTTCAAGATCAATTGAACAAAAATCCAGCATTTATATTCTGGAATATAAGACTGAAGTTGACAGAGAAAAATGGAGTATTACCTTAATTTTCTCCCTCTCTCCATTTCTCCCATTCTAAATCAGACAAGCCCCAAATGTCTGCAAAAGATCACTCTGAAGCAGATAGGGTTTTCTTAGTCAATCTGTTGTTTCATATCTTTCCTGAGACTATGAAGCAAATTTGATTTGATTAAGCCAACTTCTGCCACTCTGAAGCCTGAAAAAGAGGACCTTAGATTCTTGGCCTTTCTACCTGTTGGAACTTTGGAACTAACTGTTCCATAATAGGATTTTCCCAAGAAATAATGTTTATATCTTGGAACTCAATGCATTCCAAAAGGTCATGATATGTCCATTTTTGTTGCATTTTTTTGCAGCTTCTGACTCTGAAAATAGATCTGAAACCATTCTCTGGTTTTCTTATATGTGGATCCCTTATCATATAAATTAATCCAGTTATAAAAGGGTATAGTAGACTAGACTTAAATTGATAGAATAACATCAAGTAATGTCAAAGTGTAAAAATAAAGGAAACATTGATACAATCAAGTCTGATACAATCTGTTGACCAAACATTCTAGCTTGAAATCTGTATCATTTTTAAGACCACTTAATAAATAATGGCTCTGGATCAGGAACATCACATAATAATACACACTGGTAAATTTTCGTTTTCTCACCTAATACTCTGAACTGAAGAATTTAATGTTTCATCTTGCACACAACTAATTATGGCCGCTTCTCCTTCTGGGACAGCTTGTACTGGCTGCACTACATGAACAGTCCGGAAGAGCTGGGTAGGATATGCAGACTGTGTGGGCTGCACTGTCCTCAGAACTTCTGATGGCTGTGCAACTTCCACAGGATCTTTGGTTTTAGTAGCTTTAGAATTCCCTGGTTTTAGAACTGTAGTGGCTCCTCCTTTTATCCCTGGACTTGAAGATACTCTTGATCGGCCTGCTTGGTTCCTGCTTGAAGTGGTTGTTGCTGACAGTGATGGATCTGAAGATTCTATGCTGGAACTTGGATCCTCATCATCAATATAAATAAGATCTTTTGGCATTTCCTTAAACTGATACACCAAGCGCTGGCCTTCTACTTTTGCCAGAATACCCCTTTGATAATAGTACCTATTCAAAATAAACAATTCCATCAATATTTTATTCCATTAAATATAAATGGAAATAATATTCACCAAAATAAGAATTTTATAATTATGAAGTTTAAAGTTGGAAACAAACAAGAGAAAATAATTTCTAAATGAAGGGTAACTATTTTATCTAAGATAGTGTAATTAAAAATATTTTCTGAATATATGTAAAACACACATTTACTCACAGAGAGAAAAGTCCTTATTACCAACTGAATCTAAAAGCAATTTTAATTAGGGGATTGTTAATAAAGTATATGGATTATTCTAGCCTTCACTTTTCTTCCTTCCTCTACCTTTCTGTTAACTTGCTGGAATAATTCAGTCTAGTACCAAACCCAAGAAACTATTTCCCTTCCATAGTTTCCTGTAACATCTCTACCAGTTTAAATCTGATTCGGTAAACTTCATTTAGTTTTCTATATAAAATTTAATGATGCACAAATAGAAGGGATTCAAATTTTGTCAATAATTTAAATTAGATTAGTAAGCAAAAGTGTGTTAAAAACTGTAATTAAACACACAGTTCTAGTTTAAGGTTATCACATTATCACATCATGCTATTTTTAATAAATTTTTCTCAAATACATGTATATGTTGAAGAATAAATTATAAGACCAAAGAGAAACTAAAGTGAGTTAAAGGATAATATTATACCCTAGTTGAAAATTTTGTCTAATCTTATCCTTAAAGCAAAGATTTATTCTATCTTCAGATATTACAAATCATACCTGAGGTTTACATTTAAAAATGCACCCCTTACTAACTTCCTACATCACCACTATTTGTATTTTGTGCTGAATTTAAGTTTAATGGCTCAAAACAGGTCTGGCCTGTGGTCAATTTATATGTGATAATAGTTTAACATTTTCTGATCCCTTTATAAATAAAATATCTGTTGTTTGCATGAAGATCTTTTTTTGAAAGGCAAACATTTTCCCAGATTGAAATAAGATTTAAATTTATATGCACACTGATTCTATAATCAGTGTGGTTTTAGCACTTCAATAAATAAGATTAACCATTTTTTAAATTCTTTAACTTTTTAAAAGTTATCTATTTTTTTAGTATTTAGAAAGTTATATTCTTAACACAATAAACTACAAAAACTTCACATACCTGAGAGCTCTTCCCATGGTCTCATAATTCATATCAGGTTTATTTTTGTGCTTCCCCCACAACCTGGATACTGCTTTAGAATCTACCAATTTAAAAATGCCTTTTTCTCTCTGGGTCCATTTGATATATTTAGGACAAGTAGCTTTGTCCTGGAGCAGTGCCAGTAAAAACTCCCAAAGATAAATTGTGTTTCCTGAAACAAAAGCAATTTCTTTGACCAAAATTTCATTTGAAAGTGCACAACAAAACACAACTAATAGTTCCATCTGTAATTATACAAATACATAATTCATTAGTATTGATAATATAACAATTACAATTTTGGGGCCTAATACAGATATTTTTTTATTGGCCCCACATAAGGTATCTCAACAGAGCAATCTTGCCAATTAGATTTGACATGGCTTAGGGAGAAAGCACTTTGAGATGATTTTTTCTTCAAATTTGGAAGCAGTTATTAAAATACTAGAACCCCAATACAATGTAATAAAATGTCTATAAACTGAAAACCTAACCTGGCTGAACTCTTCCAAAAGACTCATTATTATATGAATGAATGGATTATTTGGACAGGTGAGTGAACATCTTTTAAAAGGATTTCTGGGCTACATTATTAACCATGCTCTTTACAGAAAATGGCAACTATATCTCATAAGCATGTGACAGCAATAAGATCCATTTTAATATGTCAAGAAAGTTGGTAGTTTCTGCTTATAATATGCAGACATTTTAAAGCAATCTGAACGTTATTTGACCCATAAGTATTATAGGAAAATTACAATAGTACTTACCCTTCCCATCTTTGTTTTTCTTCTTCACAGATATGTTTGGTGTAGTGGCTGGAGAATCTGGTCGTGGTGGTTTAGTTTTTCTCCCTGAAAGCAGAACAGCTCTGCATAAATATTTGCCCTCAAAAGTGGGAGTGGACAATTTAGCTGTAAATGCTGTTTTGTCCTTTATCCTAAATTTTAAGTGCCACTTTATACACAGATCACATATATTGGTCTCTTTAAGTGCTATTTACTAAAAAAATAATTTGAGTAAAAACAGCTTTAATGTAGGTTAGATCACAAATATATTGAAAATGATATTTTGTTTCATTTGTAAACATAAGGTTAAGTTTAAAATATTGCATCTTGTCTTTGAGTTGACAATACTGACAGTGCTTTCTTAAAATTCAAGGGGAAATTCTTGATTCTGATAAAACTTGAGCTAAAATAATCCATATAGGTTTCTAAGTTTTTTAAGGTAGAAAAAGCAGATTTTTAGCTTTTCTCTCTTTTAAATATATTGCTGGGTCCATTTGATATATTTATGACAAGTAGCTTTGTTAGTTCTGCAAATTTAGTTCTCAAATTGAAAAGTTCCCCAAACTCTAGGTATAAAAAATAAATGAAGCAAAATTTTGGTGAAACACAGTAAATTTTTTATTTTCCTATGTATTTTTAAACATCTCAATTTTCTATATATTTCTGTTTACAGCAAACAGACTTTATAGTTATCCATTATCCAATCCCTAAACATGTCCATTCCAAGAGTAGTATTAAACTATTTTGTGCAGCTTTAGTCTGGATCAACCAACTACCCTAAAGCCTTCTTGTAATCCTCTTTTGCCACTTATCTAGAATCACAATTGGTTGGCAATGCTGCCTGTGATTTAGATGGAAATGATCATGCTGTCTCATTCAGTATATGAGTAACAATAAAGAGCAAGCATAATTAGATACTTTAGTTAGTACATCTTACTCCAGCATTCTTGAGGCTGACTCTCTCAAGGGTGAACATAAGTCAGAGAGAAGAGGGTCAAAATTGTCACTCTTCAGGACCCTTTTAAGACTACCAAATGTATACATGTGGAACCTAGTCAGCCAGGTGTCTCGACTTCCATCACCGCAGACATCTGCAGAGAACCCATTCATGAGGCAGACACTTCTGGCTGATTGTGTTAATGATAACAAGTATTAGAAGCCAAGAATTCTGTTAGCTCCTATCCCTATCACTCATTTTATGCTTCCTATTTACCTGTGTGTGTTTTTCTGATAGATACCATTTTCTTTCTTTTTAAAATGTTTTTCTTGATTTCAGAGAGGAAGGGAGAGGGAGAGAGAGATAGAAACATTAATGATGACAGAATCAATGATCAGTTGCCTCCTGCATGCCCCTGACTGGGGATGGAGCCAGCAACCTGGGGCATGTGCTCTAACTGGGAATCCAACTGTGACCTCTTGGTTTATGGCTTGATGCTCAACCACTGAGCCACTCTGGTGGGGTTAGAATTTTTTTAATTAACTTTTTTTTAGAGAGAAAGGAGGAGGGAGGGAAGGAGGGAGGGAGAGAGAGGAGAGAGAGAGAGAGAGAGAGAGAGAAACATTCATTGGCCGCCTCCCCTAGATGCCCCAACCAGGAATTGGGAATGATTGGTTGCCTCCTGCACGTGCCCCAACTGGGAGCGAGGATCAAACCTGGAACCCAGGTATGCACCTTTGACTGGGATTTGAACCCACCACCCTTCAGTGCAAGGGCTGATCCTCTAACCCCTGAAGCACACCAGTCAGCGCTCAACAGGGTTTTATTTGAGGAAATCCCTTGCAGCCTGGTTTAAATGCATGATTTGCCAGAACAATTTTACAAGAGCTTCTGTCTGATGTCCCAAAGTTATTGCTAGCCTGGGTCACTTTTATGTAATTTACTTGTTTGGGAAATCCTAAAGACATTGATAGCTTAAAACCTATAAAAATAAAACGCTAATATGCAAAGTGTCCCCTTGGGAATTTGACCGGGCGTTCAATTGCTTGCTGTGACATGTGTTGACCACCAGGGGGCGGCGTAGAATATGGAAGGTGACCAGCTGAAGCTGCGGGGCGCTGAGGGAGCAAGGGAAGGAGGAGGCAGGGAACTTGATCGCCAGCCAGGCCTAGGGACCTTACCTGTGCATGGATTTCATGCACCAGGCCTCTAGTCTAATAGTAAACTTAGGTTAAGGCAAGCCTAAGATTATGAATTTTTGAAGGAAGAATTTCTTCACTCAGAGCCATAGCTTCCTTGATATCTGTCTGTGCCAATGGGCATATTGTTTTTCTCTTGAGGGTATAGCCTTTCAAGGACCCCAATTACATGCTGAGGTCTCTGTCCCAGACCCATCTTGCATTGGACCAAGACTTAAGCATCTGCCTCTACAAGGGCAATAAAACCCAATCCACCTGAATACCAAAACTGACATGTCCTTCTCAGCCCTTTACAGCCGCGGCAGTGCTAGCTCATTCTTACTGTTTTCGTTTTCCTCTTAATTTTTAAAAAAATAAATGTAATTTTTAAAAATAAATTATTGATTTCAGAGAGAAAGGGAGAGGGAGAAGAGAGATAAAAACATCAATGCTGGGGAGAAACTAAGATGGCGGCATAGATAAACACCGGGAAATTGCTGCCTCTCACAACAATTGAATAATACCTCAAAAACACAATACGGACATCATCCAGAACCACAGGAAGGCTGGCTGAGTGTAAATTCTACAACTAGAAGGAAAGTAAAGCACACTGAGAGCCAGAGGAGCTGCAGAAGTAAAGCGCAGAGGTAGGGGGCTAGGGCGCACAGAAAGGGGCTGGCACCTGAGGACGCGGCTGTCTTTTTGAATCCGGAGGGAGTCAGAAGCTCCCGACGGCTCTGATCTCCAGTGACGGGAAGTCTCTGGGGACCGAGGACTCATACGGGGAGAACCTGGACAGTCTGGCAGCGGGCGATCTTGAGGGCGGCTTTCCCTCAGAGGTGCTTGCAGCCGTTACAGGACACTGAGACTCTCGGCTGCTTAGGGCAGGGCTGAGGATCCGCCATAGCTGCTTGCTCCGCCCTTTGATTCCTTGAGACCCCGCCCCACCCAGGCTGCGACAGAGGCTTTTGCATATGAATGCCCCGGCCATTTGCAACCTGTAATTCCCTAACTGCAGCCAGGTCAGACAGACCCAGAACTTCTAAGAGAAGGCCCAAGGCCCCACAGCGCTTGCATCCTTCACAGCTGAGCCTTATCAGGGCACTTCCAAACTCCAAAAAAAAAGGAAGGGGAATCTGCAGCTCTCTTCATAGTTCCTGCTGTGTAACCTCAGGCAGAGGCTAAATTAGCACCTCCTTAGAGATCCAAGAGCCAGTGTACCCAGTGGTCAGAGTGGGACCATCCAGATCACAACTCCTCAGATCCATAAGGGACACACTCAGGGTGCAGTCTCAGTGAGCACCAAAGCCCCACTGAAGCAAGTCTTGCCCCAGAAGGGCGTCTCCAGCACAGAAGTTCTCCCACTGCAGACACAGCTGATTCTCACTGCCAATTGGCCGGGAGGTCAATTCCTCCCAGTGATACTACAACAACCAAGGCATAGCTACAACAAGACTGTGCACAAAGCCCACAAGGGAGTGCACCAAGAGTGTCCACCTCAAGTAACTGGGGAGGCTGAGCCACTGGGCCCTACAGGACACCTAGCACACAAAGCCACTCTATCAACACAGGGAAGCAGCCAAAATGCGGAGACAAAGAAACAGGTCACGAATGGCAGAAATGGAGGAAAGCAAACGACTGGATATAGAGTTCAAGGCCACATTTATAAGGTTTTTCAAGAATTTTATGGAAACCGCTGATAAATTTAATGAGTCCCTCAATAAGTATAGTGAGACCATGGAGGACATGAAAAAGGACCAACTAGAAATTAAGCATACATTGACTGAAATAAAGAATAATTTACAGAGATCCAACAGCAGACAAGAGGATCCCAAGAATCAAGTCAAAGATATGAAATACAAAGAAACAAAAAAAAATACCCAACCAAAAAAGAAAAAAGAGATTCCAAAAATATGAAGATAGTGTAAGGAGCCTCTGGGACAACTTCAAGCGTACCAACATCAGAATTATAGGGGTCCCAGAAGAAGAGAGAGGGCAAGATATTGAAAACCTATTTGAAGAAATAATGACAGAAAACTTCCCCTACCTGGTGAAAGAAATAGACTTACAAGTCCAGGAAGCACAGAGAACGCCAACCAAAAGGAATCCAAAGAGGACCACACCAAGACACATCATAATTAAAATGCCAAGAGCAAAAGACAAAGAGAGAATCTTAAAAGCAGCAAGAGAAAGACAGTCAGTTGCCTACAAGGGAGTACCCATACGACTGTCAGCTGATATCTCAGCAGAAACCATGCAGGCCAGAAGAGAGTGGCAAGAAATATTCAAAGGGATGAATAGCAAGAACCTGCAACCAAGATTACTTTATCCAGCAAAGCTATCATTCAGAATAGAAGGTCAGACAAAGAGCTTCACGGATAAGAAAAAGCTAAAGAAGTTCATCACCACCAAACCAGCATTATTGTCCTTCTCAGCCCTTTACAGCCGCGGCAGTGCTAGCTCATTCTTACTGTTTTCATTTTCCTCTTAATTTTTAAAAAAATAAATGTAATTTTTAAAAATAAATTATTGATGTCAGAGAGAAAGGGAGAGGGAGAAGAGAGATAAAAACATCAATGCTGAGAGAGAATCATTGATCAGCTGGCTCCTGCATGCTCCCCACTGGGGATCAAGCCCACAACCCAGACATCTGCCCTGACTGGGAATTGAACCATGACCTCCTAGTTCATACGTAGACACTCAACCACTGAACCAGCCGGGTTCCTCTTCATTTCTGGCTCTAGGAATTATTCCTTCTTTTTCGTGAAGTTAGGTTACTTGGTAGCTGGTAGTGATGCCATTAACCGAGATATTAAACTTAAAATATGAAATAAATTGGAGCAGTCTCGAGTAAAATAAAATG
>NW_006300371.1:393554-405246 GCF_000327345.1 Myotis davidii | reverse complement strand
ATGAAATAAAATGAAAAGAGTGTTAGACTTTAAAATGTAAGAATGGTCCTAAAGTTAAAAATTCCCTTTAACACATTCTAACATTTTTTTCTTCAATTACTTACCTGCTGATGTCCAACTAGTATTTTTCCCATTGAAATCTTATATTGGAATTTATGCTGGTGGTTTCCAAACTATGTCCTGTGGGAGTAAGCTGACCTGCCCCTATCTCCAACCTCTGAGTGTGGAAAAAGGGTTTAGATAAAAGATTGAGGCTTTTCTGTAAGATAGACCAAATATTTTAAATGTATAAAATAATCTAACTTTTTACAAAAGAAATCTAATGTGAAGAAATACCTCTTAGTTTATATTTAGTACCCTCAATTTCTTATGTAAGTTTTAATTGGTTTAGAAGTATCCTTAAACAAACATTATATTTAGATTCCACATCAAGACTTTATTGTTTCCCCAAACAAATTAACCACTCACCTTTCTTTCTCTTAGGTTGTTCTGGTGAGGAGGCTCCTGGTGAGTGTGCATATGTCTCTTGAACCTGCTGAGTTTCCATCACTTCAGGAATCCCATCTAATGTGACGGATACATGGGTGATTGGGGCAACAACAATGTCATCTTCAGATGAACTAAAAATATTATTATCTAATGGAAATAAATTATCATCAACTTTGTATTACAGATCAAAATAATTTCATAAAATAGTTTTCTGTTTCTATAAAGAATAAAATAGAAATGAAATCTTTAAATCTAGCCCCTGCTTTTTATTTCCTCTGCCTGAAATCAGATATCCTACACCAGTACAGGCGTGACAAAACTATTTCAATATCTCCCTTACTTGACTTCCTATCACCAGTCTCTCTCGCTTCTCTTTTCCACTCTTCACAGTGCTACTAAAGTTATCTTCTGAAACCCAAGTCTGATCTCACCATATTCTTCTTCTCTATAAAAACTTTACACCAAAAATTAAAAAGAAAATTGACACAGCATGCCATGTGAAGCTTCCCACAGTCTAGAACTCTAGATCAAACCTACCTTTCCAATTTCATCTCCACTTCAGCTATACCAAAACGTTTTTATCTATATCTGATTCTTTCTTATAGGTCTGTGTGTTTGGCTCAACCCACTCCTTCTACTTTGAATACCCTTTCCTGTTTCCTCTACCCTTTAAAAGCTTATTTGTCCTTTACAGCCAAGGTCAAAACTCTCTGTCCATAAAGCCTTTCTATGGAGTTGTCAGCTAGAGTTCTCTCTCCTTCCAGAAAACATTGTTATCTCTCTCATAACTTTTAGTTTTTTGTAGTTACTTACATAAATAACTGCTTTCAAAATTAAATTGTAAGACTGAGGAAAGAGGCAATATATGTTCATTTGTATAAACACTATTGTCTAATGCACTGGTGTGCATAGAGAATATCCAGTAAACATCTTGAATTGATTTACTATTAATAGTTTTGAATTTAAGTACTTTCTTGTCAGAAAAGCCCAAGAGAAGATGAATTTAAAAGCAGATAGATCAGATTGTTTGTGGTGGGATGAGGAGCCCACCCACACACCATAGAGAACGTCGAGTGGCAGAGGTGGCGACATAAAATGGGGCAGATGGAGAACTTGACTGAGAAAATAGATTTATAGGAACCTCTGAATATGAACTCGGCAACCGGAATTTGAAGTTTCACCATTCCCCTCAAACCCTTGCTGACATCCTGATGTCTGTGGTCATTAGTCACCCCTTGATTTTCCCCTTCCCTTGAAATAAAAGAACCCAAATTCAGCACTTTCTCAAGTTGGTTCTTTAGGACCCTAGTCCGCCATCTTCTTTGCTTGCTGGCTTTCCACATAAACTCACTTTCCTTGTTCCCTTGCTTCCCCCACAATAAATAAATAAAAGCAGATCAAATGCGGTAATGAATTTTATGCCATGAAGTGTTAGAAAACTTTTCAATGGATGTTTGCCTATTCACTAATGAATATCTATAGAGATCAATAAATAATAGTAGCTTGGATCCTAAACTTCCTAATACTTTCACCAATAGGTTAAGAGAAGAAATTCTGCATAATCTGCTATTTCACAACTATATAAATTACTTTTTATTCCTAAAGGCCTTACTTCCCAAAATAAAAGAAAAAAGTCTTGTTTAATTGAACACTTCTGCAAAAGTGCCTCAACTAGTACTTTACCTTAAAATGTCCTTGGGACAAAAAAATATAAAGCATGGTCTCTGTTTATTTTTAAATATTTTTCACCTAATAGAGATAGCAAGAATAACTTGTCAAAGTTTATAAACATGAACAATCATAACACATCACCACTCACTTATTCGTTTTTCATCCAGCATAGGGTCAGGAGAATCCATATTGAGGAGTGCCTCAGCAGCCTCAATAGTTTCAATTGTTTCATCTCCATTATGACAGGAAGCTTCAACTATAATACATTGAAAGAAAAGTAGAATTAGTATAAGCTACCTGTTGCTCTATAACCCATAGATTCTGATGTCTTGAACTAGGGTACATTCACTTAATACTTAGGCTTATATACTCAATTTATATCAACATATAAAATCTATATATAACTATTAAATATTTGTCTATTTCTTTTTTAAAAATCTGTATGATGTAAAAAAAAAAATCTGCAAGATGTGAGGCTTTTGGGTGAAAATAAACAAGCCCTGGCTGGGTGGCTCAGTTGGTTGGAGCATCATCCGGCACACCAAAATTGTTGCGAGTTCAATTCTCGGTCAGGGCACAACTGAGGTTACAGGTTTAATCCCTGGTCAAGGCAAGTCTAGGAGGCAACCAATCAAAGTTTCTCTTTTGCTTGGCTGGTGTGGCTCAGTGGATGAGCATCAACTATAAACCAGGAAGTCAAGGTTCGATTCCCAGTCAGTGGACATGTCCGGATTGCAGGCTTAGTCCCCCATAAGGGGGATGCAGGAGGCAGCTAATTGATGAGTCTCTCTCATCACTGATGGTTCTATCTCTCACTCCCTCTCCCTTCCTCTCTGAAATCAATAAAAATATATTTAAAATAAATAAATAAGACGAGGGACCTGGCCGGGTAGCTCAGTGGGTTAGAGCATTGTCCCAATGCGCAAGGTTACAGGTTCCAAGAATCAACCAATGAATGCGTAAGTTAGTGGAACAACAAATTGATGTTTCTTTCTCTCTCTAAATCAATCAATTAAAAATTAAAAAAGAACCTTGCTTGGGCTTGGGCCCTCCCCCTCTAAAATCAATAAGCGAAAAAATTTTTTAAAGAATAAATAAGATGGGCATTGGACTTGATTAGAAAGAGCTCAGGAGAACAGGCAAAAATCCCAGGTGTGCTACTAAACTAGTATGTCACTGGGTAAGGCATTTTGTTTCTGCAAACTCCATACCAGGGGTCCTCAAACTGTTTAAACAGGGGCCAGTTCACTGTCCCTCAGACCGTCGGAGGGCCGGACTATAGTTTAAAAAAAAAACTATGAACAAATTCCTATGCACACTGCACATATCTTATTTTGAAGTAAAAAAACAAAACGGGAACAATATTTGTATTTGCATGTGGCCCGCGGGCCGTAGTTTGAGGACCCCTGCTCCATACTATAAAATTAGGTCCCTTTCACCTCTGACACTGATTCCAACACTCTTGGAATGAACTTAGGTCTCTGTTATTCTCTGACTCTTCTTTCATTCCTTTATAATTATAGTGAATTGCCACCATTTCCAAAAAGTTTTAGTCATAATCACATTATTAAAAATCATGGTACTTCTGGTACCATTCTTCTCTATGGGTACTGTAGAACACTAATTACCCCACTATTAATTTCTTAAGTTTTTCTTAATTTTAAGTGTTTTTCTTAATTTTTTAAAAATATTAAAATATAAGTGAAAATTTATCTAAGTACATGCTAGATAACTGACATTTCTCTGCATCCCAGACAGATGCCCAAAATAGTTGCACAATAAATCCCTGAATGGCTTTTAGCCCTTAACCTCTAGAAGAGTCAGAACCAAGAAACTAAATAAAGAGCTACAAATGCCTTTTTTTCATGGATAAATTCAAGTTTCCTAAATCTGATAGTCATTATCCATAATCCCTTATACTGACTTGCTGAATTTCCCCCCTATAATTGTGATAAAAATTACACGTTAATTTAAAAAGTTTGAATATACATTTATATTCAGAAATTTCAGATTCAGAGTTGGACTGACAGTATGTAACTCAATGAATATAAGCCTTTTAATTTTACATAAGGGTAAAATAATAATATAAACATATACTAGGAGCAAAAGTTCTTTTATCTCAATTAAATGAAAGAGATTACATATTTACACATTGTCCTCTTCCCGTTCCTATTCAATCCAGACCAAGATCATTTTCTTTTTCATTACTAAGAATATAACCAGATTTCCAAGAAATTAGTAGCTCTGTAAAATTTAGCTTACGTTTTCATTAGATTATAATACTTATTACCCTAAATATTTCTTAAAGAGTTCACATTTTCTTTAGATTGAAGATCTTCAAGAATCTACAAAATGCTTACTTACTCTCAACTGGCAAAAATATTGAATGCCTATCACTCTTAACTGTGTTAGGAAATGTGGAAAATACAACAGTTTAAGACATGACCTTTTCCTTTTCTATTGGTAACTGATACTCAGATACTGTCTAAGGAAATAAGTGATTAATCTTATGGTGTAGAATAGACTGACTTTTGGGCACTCTGTACTGCTGTAGGTTAAGGTGGCTTCCTAAAAAGATGGGCTTAGACTAAGTCATTTACAATAGCTAGAATATAAGTACTTTAGGAGGAAAAGAAAGAAATTAAAACAAGAATAATAGTAGAAGGGAATGAGAATAAGTATTATTCATTTAAAGAAAATTAGCCTTAGTCAGGTGGCTCAGTTGGTTGAAGCATTGTCCTGTACACTAATAAATTGAGGGTTTAATTCTGGTCACTGCACATATCTAGGTTGTGGGCTCAATCCTTGATAGGGGCGCCTATGGGAGGAAATCAATCAATGTTTCTCTTTCATACTGATGTATCTCTCTCTCTCAAAAAATCAATAAATATATCCTCAGTTGAAGATAAAAAATAAAATTTTAAAAACAAGTAGTCTATACCATTACAAAACAAAATATACAATTGCTAAAAATTACATAACAACAGATTAGTTAACTTGGCTTTTATACATCAACTAGGGGCCCGGTGCATGAATTCATGCACCTTGAAAGGAACTGTGGGCTTCGAGGCTGGGGTGACCCCTGGTCTCTTGTCTGCTGACAGACCCGCTCCCACCGCCGCCACTCCCATGCGCTGACAGCGTGAGCCCTGCTCACAGCACAGAGCAATTGGGGCCGGCATGAGCAGCAGGTGCTAGTGGGGCCAGCACCATCAATGGATGCAAGCAGTGGCTGCTGCCTCAGGAGCAGGGGGAGGTGGAGAAGTCACTCAACCTGCTGATGGCGCTGATCGGGACCAGCGCTGGGCACCGGCAGTGGGTGCCAGCGGTAGTACAGACAGTGGGTGTGAGCGGCAGCTCCGGCGCCAGCAACAGGTGCGAGTGCAGGGTGTGTCTGCAGCATGTGGGAGCAAAGAATTTTCAGTAACCACCAGAGGCTCACCCTGATGACAGCGACTGGTGCCCTTGCTCACCTGCTCCACCATGCCGCCACAGCCAACACCCGCTATGTTCCGCGCACCACCTGGTGGTCAGCGCATGTCATAGCAACTGAGTGTTCAGTTGTTCCCCTGTTTGGTCTATTTGCATATTAGCCTTTTATTATATAGGAATATTTTATAGGATTAATTTGGCTGACTGCCTTCCCAAGGGAGGAATCTCATGATGGAATGGAAGGGATGAACTGCTGAAGGAGCAGAAAGCTGGGATAATTCCTGAATGATGCACACAAAGAAGTTCAGCTCCTCTCAATTAGAAAAAAAATTCCTAACAAAGAATATTTTCTTCCGTAAAAAAATGGCTAATGCTGCAAGTCCCCACAACCTGCAAAGCCAGAAGAGAAGCTCCTTCCAAATATGAGAAAAGTAACTGCAAAGTTCCAACCTTGTGGGTTTAGTTCCCTCCACTTTTATCTATAAACCCAAATATCTATAGGTCACATGGGGGTCAAAGAACACGAAGATAGCCAATATAAAAAGAGGTAAGGATTTCAGTCTAGCCTGGATTTTTCAAACAGCAATTTAACCCTTCATGGAGTCTTCCTCTTTCAAAGGCTTTAAAGTTTTCCTCTTAAGGCAAGCAGTCACATTTCCGAATTACTACAGAAGGAACACTAGAGAACTTGAATAGATTTTTAAATTAAATTTATTGGAGTGATATTGGACATGACCATATAGGTTTCAGGTGTGGGTTTCTATGTTATAAGACCTGTATATTGCACCATCAAAGTCAAAATTTCTCCCATCACCAAATATTAGGACCCCCTTCTACCCCCTTCCTCTGGCAACCACCACACTGTTTGTGTTCACAAGTGTCAGTTTTATATTCCACATGAGTGAAATCATATAGTTCCTAGCATTTTCTGACTGACTTATTTCACTTAGAACAGTATTCCCAAGGTCCATCCATGTTGTTGCAAACGGCAGTATTTCATCCTTTCTTATGGCTGAGAAGTATTCCATTGTGTATATGTACCATATCCTCTTTATCCAGTTCTCTACCACAGGACTTTCTTTTTTATTAAATATGGAATGTTTCACGAATTTGGATATCATCCTTGTGCAGGGGCCATGCTAATCTCTGTATTGTTCCAATTTTAGTATATGTGTTGCAGAAGCGAGCACTATGCAAGACATTTTGGTTGTTTCCCTGTCTTCACCACCATGAATAATGCTGCAATGAACATAGGGGTGCATATATCTTTGTGAATACTTGATTTCCAGTTTTTCAGGTATATACCCAGAAGAGGGATTGCTGGTTCATATGATAGCTCTATTCTCAGTTTTTTCAGTAAACGCCAGACTGCTTTCCATAGTGATTGTATCAGTCTACATTCCCACCAGCAGTGAATAAGAGTTCCCTTTTTTCCATAACCTTCCCAATAATGGTTTGCAAATTCGTTCTGTGATGGAGCTCATAACTCAAATTACTCGTATGTCAAATCAATAGTGAACGAGTGAAACACGTGATGCTGGGCTGATGTGGCATTCACTGTGACGTTTGCTGCGCCAGCTAGCGGTGGGGTATCTGAAGCTGGCTCATAACCCGAATTTTAACACGCAACTCAAAGCAAAAAAATCAGCCGAGAGACGGCTCATATCTCGAAAAATTCGTTAGTCGGGACACTCGTAAGTCAAGGCCCCACTGTACTTCCTTAAAGCTTAACAGGGCAATAGAGTAATGACCTTGGAATGGAGATAATGAACACCCTAACCTTTGGAATAGAATGGATAAGATTAAAATCAACTGGTATAAATACAGATGTAACAGGAGAATAAAGACAGAACCTGGCTGGAGAACCTGGCTAGAAAACCTGGCTAGGCTGCTGATCACATGAACGCTGTCGCTGTGTCATTCCTTCTTCACCGACTCCGTCCACACCTTTGGGAAACCCTGGACCTGCTGGGGTTGGACCCCAACATTTGTTATTGCTTATCTTGTTGATAACAGCCACTCTAACAGGTGTGAGGTGATATCTTGTCATTTTGAAATGCATTTCCCTAATTGCTAGTGAGGTTGAACATCTTTTCATATATCTATTGGCTGTTTTTATGTCTTCTTCAGAGAGGTGTCTGTTCAGGTCCTCTGCCCATTTTTTTGTTGGGTTATTTGTTTGGCGCTGAGTTTTATGAGTTCTTTTTTTTAATACAATTATTATTAGAATTTTATTTCAAAACCTATAATTAAGAATCTATGGTAATGGCATAGACAAATAGCAACACTTGGATTCATCTTCCTCAATATGATAATAATTGATAATTACACTTGCTAAGAAAACCAGAATTTAAAATAGTTTATTTCCCAACTTAGGACAAAACATTTTTCTAT
Source organism: Myotis davidii (assembly GCF_000327345.1). Classification (NCBI taxonomy): domain Eukaryota; kingdom Metazoa; phylum Chordata; class Mammalia; order Chiroptera; family Vespertilionidae; genus Myotis; species Myotis davidii. Next base: position 397,260 of record NW_006300371.1, on the reverse strand, counting down.
AAAAATTTTAAACTGCTCACTTCTAAAGGCTATAATTTCAGGTAAAAGCTAGATATTAATGATATTATTAAAACCAGGGTAGAAAATGGCTATATTTTATGAGGAAATTAAATATCATTTACATTTTTTCATTTAACTTTATAGTGTCTGTCATTAATTACGAACATTAACTTTTTATTTTAAAGAAAAAAAAATTTAAGGTAATACTAATTTACCATTGGCTGGATGAATTATTTTAGGCTTCTCTCTCATTCTCCAGTGGGTTTGGTCATTTTTATTTTAAAAATACAAAATAGAAGTATTATGGCTTTTATTAATGTTTTTATACTCACTTTTTTACATTAATCAATCAAACATCTCATTCTAGTAATTCTTAATCAGTTATTGAGTTACATAAATTTATGTAATTTACTTGGATCAAATTACTGTTCTTCTTTCCAAATAAGGAAAACCTTCTCTCAAGTTTATTGGGCCACATTACCCACAAACATAAGCTCATGCTGCTTAAAATGCTTGATGATTACAATTCTAATTAAAATAATCAGAAAGTAATTGTTCTATAGTAAACATAATAGGATTTATTTTATGACTTTCTTCTAGGTGACTGCAGATATTCTTCTAAGACATATTCTTCATATCTAATCATGAGACAAGAATCATTTTTAGCCATAATGATTAATGAAGGTAACCAATAATCTTATGAACATTATTGGCATATGATTCCTATTCCTCTCGTATTGTTCCCTCAAAAACACAGATAAAATGATACAATGCTAAGTATGTTTTATATGAATTCTATCACTCCATTTAAAAGATGAAAATTCTTATCTTTTAAAATAATAAACAAAGGGATGTCTGGCAATGTTTTGGTGATCTTCTTTTCCCTTCCTACACCTTCATACTCAATCCCTTGAAGGCTAAATTAATCCACTGGCTGCATTGGGTTGGGGTCACTCTGGTTTATATCTAAGGCACAGTAAAAAAACAGGACTGAGCCAGATATCTAAACCCAAGGGACCTCTAGCTGCATAAAGACTTCCAGGCTTTGGGTTGTCAAAGAATTGGGTTATCCTGAAATTTGAGGTTTTATTCAAATAACACATTTTTGCGGAGCACACATACCTTTTGCCTTAATGTTTCCCAATGCATATTTATATCACTCCATATAGTTTTTTATATATTTTTGAAATTAAACCTTTGTCAGAGCTGCTATTTGTAAATATTATCTCCCATCTGGTTGGCTGCCTCTTGGTTTTGTTGTCAGTTTCTTTTAACCATATATATATATATGGTTATATATATATATGGTTATATATATATATTGATTTCAGAAAGGAAGGGAGAGGGAGAGGTAGGAACATCAATGATGAGAATCACTGATCGGCTGCCTCGTGCTCGCCCCCCACTGGGAATTGAGCCCATAACCTGGGCATGCGACCTGACTGGGAATTGAACCGTGACCTCCTGATTCATAGGTTGACGCCCAACCACTTAGCCACACCAGCTGGGCTTGTTGTCAGTTTCTTTTGCTATGCGGAAGCTTTTAGTTTGATATAGTTCCATTCATTTATTTTTGCCTTTGGGATCAAGTTCATAAAATGTCCCCTACAACCAAGGTCCATAAGTTTGGTATCTCAAAAACTGGTAATGGAAGAAGAATCTCCACATAGGTAAGAGCTCATAGTCCAATTATTTCCAAAAATTTTAAGTAACACAACCTTTTTTCAAAAAACCTTTTGTGGCACTTCAACATATAAATAGATAAAGGTAGTATTTTATTATTGTATATTTATTGTATAGATTCAAATTTATTTCAAACTTGATATGAAATAAGTCAATGATAAAAATAAAAGTATTCTGATAAACATTAACATTTTAATTCAAGTGTTATAAACAGCTGCAGTTATTAACATAACTTTCAAACCCATAAAAATAATTTTTTTGTTATTGACAATTTCAAACAAAATCAAAATTATGGAATATAGTATAAAGAATTCTCACATACTCATTCTCAGCATCAATCATTATCAACACATGATCAATCTTTCATCTTTATGCCACTCACTGCCCTCAAGGTTTACTTTCAAGGAATCCAACACACCATATTTTATCTCTAAATATTTTAATATATGTATCCAAAAGATAATGAATCCAAACCCAATGCTATTATCATATTTTAAAATACTAACAGTAAATATTAAAAATAATTCCTTAATGTAATCTATAGTGCTTCCTAGAACTCAATATGTATAGTTTATAAAGTATTTTATTCCCATTTCTCTCTTCCCCTGTAGTGCTTCTAAAGTACAGTACTCTTCCCTCTCCCACTCTGGACTAAGGAGGGCTACTACAAGGTTCTTTGCTTTCTCGAGACATTGCTCAAACAAGGATGGAAAAGTTAAAGCTGGAAAATAAGAAAGGGGAAGGAGAAGAAACATGCAAAACGCAAATCTGTTTTTCAAGATATGTTTTGACTTATGGATCCATTCCATACCAGTTCTATTTTCCAGGAAGGAAGGAAACGGTCTGTTTCTCATCATCAGCTATCTTCAAGTCTAAGCCTAAGAGAATGAAACCCTAAAAGGAAGAAGCAATTCCTTCTGCTTTCCTAGGCTCTATTTCTTCTTTAAGGACTAACAACTTTCCTGAAGACTAAAACCAGGAATACCCTGGTTCGAAACCTACAGAAAGTAGTATAGCATTCCTTAAGGCAGTGGTTCTCAACCTTCCTAATGCCGCAACCCTTTAATACAGTTCCTCATGTTGTGGTGACTCCCAACCATAAAATTATTTTTTTTAAATATATATTTTATTGATTTTTACAGAGAGGAAGGGAGAGGGATAGAGAGTTAGAAACATTGATGAAAGAGAAACATCAATCAGTTGCCTCCTGCACACCCACAACTGGAGATGTGCCCGCAACCAAGGTACATGCCCTTGACTGGAATCGAACCCAGGACCCTTCAGTCCACAGGCCGATGCTCTATCCACTGATCCCAAACAGCTAGGGCCATAAAATTATTTTCGTTGCTACTTCATAATTGTAATTTTGCTACTGTTATGAATCGTAATGTAAATATCTGATATGCAGTATATATTTTCTTTGTTACAAATTGAACATAATTAAAGCATAGTGATAAATCACAAAAACAATATGCAATTATATATGTGTTTACCGATGGTCTTAGGCAACCCCTGTGAAAGGGTCGTTCGACCCCTAAAGGGGTCGCAACCCACAGGTTGAGAAACACTGCCTTAAGGCATCAACAATTCAGAACACACTGCAAAAATGTTACTAGCTATACAACAGATATATGCATAGTGGTGGTCATTCAGTTATACAAAACTGATAGATCACAGCTAGCAATGAATAGACACCTCTAACCTGATTAATATAATTCCCTTATCCATAAGGGAGAAACAAATTTAGATTTATCAAAAAACTTTCACTGGGTTTCTCCAAACAAAAAATATGAATATATAAGAACATGCTTGAGGGAAACCAAGATGGCAGCATAGGTAAACACCGGAAATTGCTGCCTCGAACAACCACTTCAAAAATACAACTAAAAGACAAAATGGACATCATCCAGAACCACAGGAAGGCTGGCTGAGTGGAAATTCTACAACTAGAAGGAAAGAGAAAAGCACACTGAGACTCAGAGGAGGTGCGGAAGTAAAGGGCAGAGGTACGGAGGTGCACTCG
>NW_006300371.1:392966-393398 GCF_000327345.1 Myotis davidii | reverse complement strand
ATCCAGATTACAACTCCTCAGATCCATAAGGGACACACTCAGGGTGCAGTCTCAGTGAGCACCAAAGCCCCACTGAAGCAAGTCTTGCCCCAGAAGGGTGTCTCCAGCACAGAAGTTCTCCCACTGTAGACACAGCTGATTCTCACAGCCAGTTGGCCTGGAGGTCAATTCCTCCCAGTGATACCTACATCAAGAATAACTACAACAAGACTGTGCACACAAAGGGATGCACCAAGAGTGTCCACCTCAGGTGATTGGGGAGGCTAAGCCACTGGGCCCTATAGGACACCCAGCACAGAAAGCCACTCTATCCACACAGGAAAGCATAAAAAATGCAGAGACAAAGAAACAGGTCACAAATGACAGAAATGGAGGAAAGCAAACTACTGGATATAGAGTTCAAAACCACACTTACGAGGTTTTTCAAGAATA
>NW_006300371.1:391284-392677 GCF_000327345.1 Myotis davidii | reverse complement strand
GATGATTTCTCAACAGAAACTCTGCAGGCCAGAAGGGAGTGGCAAGAGATATTCAAAGTGATGAATGCCAAGAACCTACAACCAAGATTACTTAACCAGCAAAGCTATCATTCAGAATTGAAGGGCAGATAAAGAGCTTCACAGATAAGGAAAAGCTAAAGGAATTCATCACCACCAAACCGCAATTATATGAAATGCTGAAAGGTATCCTTTAAGAAGAGGAAGAAGAAGAAAAAGGTAAAGATACAAATTATGAACAACATATACACATCTGTCAACAAGTGAATCTAAAAATCAAGTGAATAATAATCTGATGAACAGAATATACCGGTGAATTTAATAGAATCAGGGGCATAGAAAGGGAGTGGACGGACAATTCTCGGGGGGAAGGGAGTGTGGGGGGTGCAGGAAGAGACTGAACAAAAATCGTACACCTATGGATGAGGACAGTGGGGGGGAGGTAAGGGCAGAGAAGGAGTGGGAACTGGGTAAAGGGGAGCTATGGGGAGAAAAAAGAGGAACAACTGTAATAATCTGAATAAAGATTTAATTTAAAAAAAAGAACATGCTTTATACAAAATAGACAAATTAAGTGTTGTTTATCAATGGGGGCTCAGTTACTTGGCCTGTGACTTTAGGTAAATCATGTAATTTAACCTCTCTAATTTCAGGGTTTTTTTCTGTTGTAAGAATTAATTGAGACAGTGTATTTTTTAATCAATTATGTTAATACTAGAGATCCAATTCATGAAATTTGTGCAAGGGGCTTGGCCCCCGCCTGCTTCAGCTTCATCCAGAAGGTCGTCCAGAAGGACATCCGGTCTAATTAGTATACTACGTTTTTATTATTATAGATGACACACTAGGGAGACAATGCCATTTTGATGATATTGTTGCCCAAAATACATTGATCTCATTCCAATGAAAACACATCACACAAAATTAAGAGATATTTTACAATGTCTAACCACTTTTCCTCAAAAGTGTCAATGTTATGAAAGACAATGACAGACAGAGGAAATTGTTAGACTAGAAGGGACAGAGAAGAAATAGCTAAATTCAGTATGAGATTCCAGATAGAATCCTGGAACAGGAAAAGGACATTAGTATGAAGTGGGTAAGATACTGATAAGATCTAGATTCAACTAATAATATTGTGACTAATGTTAATTTTGTAGTTTTTAATTTAAGAATACTTAAATAGCCCTAACTGGTCTGGCTCAGTGGATAGAGCGTCAGCCTGCGGACCGAGAGGTCCTAGGTTCGATTCCGGTCAAGGGCATGTACCTTTGGTTGCGGGCACATCCCCAGTAGGAGGTGTGCAGGAGGCAGCTGATCGATGTTTCTCTCTCATCAATGTTTCTAACTCTCTATCCCTCTCCCTTCCTCTCTG
>NW_006300371.1:382444-391248 GCF_000327345.1 Myotis davidii | reverse complement strand
AAATAGCCCTAACTGGTCTGGCTCAGTGGATAGAGCGTCAGCCTGCGGACCGAGAGGTCCTAGGTTCGATTCCGGTCAAGGGCATGTACCTTTGGTTGCGGGCACATCCCCAGTAGGAGGTGTGCAGGAGGCAGCTGATCGATGTTTCTCTCTCATCAATGTTTCTAACTCTCTATCCCTCTCCCTTCCTCTCTGTAAAAAATCAATAAATATATTTAAAAAAAGAATACTTAAACAATTTCTGCTTCTAAATATTGACCTTCTCAAATACTTCCAGCATGTAAATGTATAATAATACCAGCGCATGCACTGATTTCTAAAACTGAAGAAAATAGCACTAGCATAGTGAACGCTTCAACTCTGAAAAGTCCTAGTTCTGACTGAATCAGAAGAGGAACCTCAGCACCTTATGCCACATTAGGATCACGGCCTCCTATTTTGCTTTATGTGATGGCAATAAAAAACAAAAGAAAACAAAACTTTCCTTTTTCCCTACTAAGAACTTCTCATTGTTATCAGGAATATAGAGCTGGGTACATAAGTGCTCAAAGAAGACTTGATGAATTGGTTTGGTTTGGTTCCTCTTGCATGCATCCTTATTTTGTCACATTCTTCTCAATATACTTAGGGAAGAAAGGAGAGGTGAGGAAGCACTAAGAAACTTAGGCAGATGAGAAAGAAAAAGTTAATTTCTTTTTCCCTGCAGGGCTCTAGCTTCTGCAGGTAATAGAGTTATTCAAAACCAAGTTAGGAACCTTGTATGCCCCCCCCTCCAAATTATAGGGCTCAGGCATTGCCTAAAACTAGGCTGAACTAAGGTGCTGCTGGAGGCACACACACCTACCTGTAAGGGTGATGTTGTCATCATCATCATCTATGATTTCTTCTTCGGCAACATCCAGGGAGCTCTCAGTAATCATGTCATTGGGCTCTTCCACACAAGCTAGACCCGCATAACTATTGAGAATATCAGCACCAGGAACATGCTCCACAATTACGGCAGGAAAAATAGCTGGATCACCAAGCTGGGAGAGGTGAGGGGAAAAAAGGATCAACAAGAATTTTCTTTTGTTAAATGTAACCAAAAATTATTTTACACTGAACATCAATTTCTTTTTTACATCATCAACTACTCGTCCTTGACAATCCTTCTAGGCTGCTGTGAATATTAAGACCACATAAACTTTCATAATTAATCTTGAGTCTTAACAACCAAGTTTTCACAGGAAAAGTATACTTTTAAACTACTTTAAATTTACCATATCATTATTGCATGAGAAGTTGCATACAAATGTCCGATGAAATAAAATCTCAACAAAAGTTTGAAAGAAAAATATCTGTGAGTTTAAATAAATATTACACTGTCACTTGGCATACAGGCTGTGTTTAACAACCTCTTTTGACTCAAATGGGAAAATTAACTTTCATTTTCTTTCTAGTTATAAGATCTTAAAATTTTAGAACTGAAACGACTTTTGAAGTATAATCTAGTCCAAGTCACTTCATTTTACAGATGAGGAAGCTGACCCAGAGAGGATTTTGAAAAACCTCAAAAATCAGTTAATTGTTTATGCAAAGAATTCAATGTTGAATGTGAAAAAAGTTTTTTGAATGTATTGATACAATGTATACATGAATCATAATGTAATAATGAGGGCTGTCTATAAAAGAATTACTTTTCAAATAGAGTAAAAATACTTTGACATTTATCAACTCTTTTTATATTGTTCTACCTGTCACTTTGTAATGGTATTATTCATTTGCCACAGTTTCATATTAACATTTCTCTGCAAATCATCATCCTTCAAACCACTGGTATTCAATAAACAACTTATTGATGCAAAAAAGAAAAATCAATTAATTAGTGACAAATCTCATTAAGTTACTATCTCCTTTTTAAAAATAATTTCAGGCTTAAAAAGGTTATAAAAGAATTCCCCTACAAACTTCATCCATATTCCCTAAATTTTAACACTTAGTCATGTCTATCATTCTCTTTCTATATTATTATTTCTACATCTATATATTTTATGATTTATTTGAAATCAGTAGACATATTGATCCTTTAACTCTAATTCAGAGTATGTTTCCTAAAAACATGAATATTATCTTATAAAAAGATAGCGCAATGATCAAAATCAGAAAAGTAACAGTGAAATAGTACTATTATTAAATCTACAGGCCTTATGCAAATTTCTGCAATTGTCTTATTAATGTCCTTGTCCTTTTTAAAAAATGAAAAAAAAATTTTTTTATGGTTCAGGATCCAATCTAGGCTCATAGGTTTCATCATGTTTATAACAACCTCACCCTTTTTAAAAATCTTTATTGTTGAAAGTATTATATATGTCCCCTTTTTTCCCTCACCGCCCTCTCTACCTCTAGCCCACCCCCACTACCCCACCCCAGGCCCTCATCACCCCACTGTCTGCGTCCATGGGTTAAGCATATATGCATACAAGGTATGACAACTCTTTTAATCTGGAAAAATTTCTATGCCTTTCATCTAGAGCAGTTCTTCAGTTTTTCTTTCTTTCATGCTCTTGAGACTTTTTAAAAAATGTTTTTATTGATTTCAGAGGAAAGGAGAGGGAGAAAGAGGTAGAAACATCAATGATGAAAGATAATCATAGATCAGCTGCCTCCTGCTTGTCCCCTACTGGGGATAAAGTCCATAACCCTGGCATATATTACTGACCTGGAATTGAACCGTGACCTCCTGGTTCATAGGTCAATGTTCAACCACTGAGCCACGCCAGCTGGGTGCTTTTGAGATTTTAAAATGTCCCCCAATTTGGGTTTGTGAGATATTAACTCATGATTACATTCAGTTTGCATTTTTGGCAAGAATGCCGAAGAAGTAATGTTGTGTCCTTTCTGACACATCATACCAGAAGGTTCAAACCAGCTATTTGTCCAATTACTAGTGATATTAACTTTTATCACTTCATCAGGGTGATTGTCTACCAGGTTTATCCACTATGAAGTTATTATTTTCTCCTTTGTAATTAAGTATCTTAAGGGAAGATAGCTCAAGAGTATGTATGTAACTATCCTGTTTCTTAAACATATCCCCATAAAGTATTATCTTCTTAAATGTAAGAAAAAGTTACTGCCCACAGATAATTTCAGGTACTTTATTTTCCTTGAGTAAGTCTGTTATATTAAGAATGCTATTTATGGCTTCATTGTAACTAAGCAGCCTCAATTTTTAAAAATGTATATGTTCGTAGCACTGTACACTGAAGTTAACTATTACTTCTATTGTAAAAAGTTAATAGCCTAAATTTATTACATGATTAGTGTAGGTGCTAAACAGATATTATCATTGCTTCCTTGAATGCTATGCTCTGAAATTTATAGGTAATAACCCTAAAATATATTAGGATCATTTTATTTCAAAATGTTTCTTCCTATTTCAGAAAAGAGGAAGTTAGAAGTAAACTGGCTCTCAAAATCATAAGTTTTAAGCAGAAAGTAGCTCAAAGATTACACTGTCTCTCTCTCTCACACACACACAGTAAAGTATCACATAAAGTGCCCAAAGCATAGTTGATTCTGGCTTTCCCTTTCTCTTTTTTGAGAGTTGAATACTGAACATGCAATACAACCTAGTACGAACAGCATGCGATTGTTAACACACTTCTCTCCTTAAGAGTTCAAGTTAAGCGCCTAGTATTCTAACAAAGCTGAGTTAATTTTTACATGACTTCAATTTATACTGAAAAACGCTATGTACTAGGTAAGAATAGGGCTTACCATTTCCATATATTGGCAGATTAGAAATTAGATTAAGAAATTTACCTAGAATCACCCACTAAGTCAGACATACAAAGATGCAATTCACATGAGCAGTCCTCACCTAAATGAAACCAAAGTATTTCTCCTTACCCAAATCTTGTTGGCCCCTGAAATTTGGGTTAAGTGTTAAGAGTGTGGCTATTACAAGGCATTACTCCAAAATTTTATCCGAATCTACAGTTTCAAATAACTACAGATATCTGCTACTGTTCTTCCTGGTCTACTCCACTAGCTATAAGTGAATTGGAGGAATTGATTATCTTCCCGAATTAATAGGTCTCAGGAGCCCCTTGTCACATACCATTATACTCAAAGCCACTTCACTTCCACTATTACTGTTCCTCCCCAGAGGAAACCACTGTTACCAGTTTTTGTTCTATCACAGAGACAGTCTATAGTCAACCATATACTAATTTGTTTTAAATAATCATTTTTCTTTCAGTTTAAATATTTTAATAATTTAAAGCTATTTAAAGAAAAATGTCAAACACACAAAAGTAGAGAGAAAAAAATAGTTTCCTTTGAAACAAAAGCTTAATTAAAACTGAGTCCAGCCCTAGCTGTTTGACTCTGTGGACAGAGCGTTGGCCTGTGGACTCAAGGGTCCTGGGTTCAATTCCGGTCAAGGGCAATGCCCAGGTTGCAGGCTCAGTCCCCAGTAGGGGGCATGCAGGGGGCAGCCGATCAATGGTTCTCTCTCACCATTGATGTTTCTATCTCTTTCTCCCTCTCTAAAATCAATAAAAACATATTTAGCAAAACAAAAAAACTAAGTCCAGCCTTAGCAGGTTTGGCTCAGTGGTCAGAGCATCAGCCCTAGGACTGAAGGGTCGTGGGTTTGATTCTGGTCAAGGGCATGTACCTGGGCTGCAGGCTCAATCCCCAGCCCTGGTTGAGGTGTGTGCAGGAGGCAACCAATCGAGTGTCTGTCTCTCCCCTTTCCTTCCACTCTAAAAAACAATGGAAAGCCTGGCCACTGTGGCTCAGTGGTTGAGCAGTGACCCATGCATGAGTCAAGAGGTTACCAATTTGATTCTGACTCAGGGCACAAGCCTGGGTTGTGGGCTTGATCCCCAGTAGGGGTTGTGCTGGAGGCAGCTGATCAACTGATGATTCTCTGTCACCATTGATGTTTCTATCTCTCTCTCCCTCTCCCTTCCTCTCTCTCTAAAAATCAATAGACATATTTTTTAAAAAATAGGTAAATAAACATAAAAATCAATGGAAAGAATATCCTTTGGTGAGGATTAACAACAACAACAAAAAGAATGAGTCCACAAGGCCCAGCTGGTGTAGTTCGGTGGTCACGGTTTAATTCCCAATTGGGGCACATGACCGGGTTGCAGGCTCAATTCCCAGTAAGGGCATGCAGGGGGCACTCCACTGATGCTTCTATCTCTCTCTTCCTCTCCCTTCCTCTCTAAAATCAATAAAAACATACATGTTTTTTAAAAAAAGAAAAGGTCACATGGTCCTATGATTTAGAAGGTAGCAATATGTGAAAAACAAAGATTGTGAATCAGGAGACCCAGGGCCTTTTCTCTAATCCTACTGTCATGACCTTATTTCCTCACTTTACGTGAAAGAAGAGCACTAGCTGGTCTTGGAAAGGCACTTCCCAGGTTTTCTTTCGTTAAAATGTAAAGGTTTAGATCCTAAGTTTACGTTTAAGTTTCTAACATTACAACAGAAGAGATTATTTTGTCTCTGGACAAAATGGAGAGATGGAAGGAGTAGCATGTACCCTGGACATATACCTGCCTTTGCTATTGCTACTAGCTAACATTTATTAGCACTTAATATATGCCAAGGATTCTGCTTGTTGCTTTACATGGATTACCACCTTGTTTAACCATCACAAATTCCTATGAGGGAGATACATTGAATTATCTGGAAATAATTTACCACAAGTCATATAGCTAGTAAGTGGTAGAATCTTAACTTAAACTGACTACAGGATCCATTTTCTTTACCTGTACATTATTATAGTCAGCCTTAAACACGGTGAATTTTATATAAATTCACTGACTATAATAATGAGAGAGAACCACTGATCAGTCGCCTCCTGCATGACCCAAATTGGACGATCGGAGCCCGCAACCTGGGCATGTGCCCTGACCAGGAATTGAAACATTCATAGGTCGATACTCAATCACTGAGCCACGCCAGGTGGGCAAGTGCATTTTGTTCTGTTGGAATATTTACTTGGCTGTTTAGAAAGACAGAATAGGTAAGAAATTGTATTGAGATATGACTTTCAATATTATTTTTGAAATAATATTGTCCAATCCAAACCCACTATTAACTGTCTTATGGGTATACCCAGTTCCTCCGAGGTCCCAGGGACTTCCCAGGATCATTCCCAAATTAGCCAAGTATTCTCCTTCTAAGATACCTGGTCCTCTCATGAAAAGCATAAGCCATTCTTTTCTAGTCCACTGAAATAAAGATATATATTCAAAGTTGTTCATCTCTAATTTCTCAAGGGTCCTATTAATTCATATACAAGAAACAGACCTACTCTGAATCTTAGGTAACACACCAACCTTATATACAAAAATAGAGCTGACTCTTGAACATTGGTTTGAACTGCACAGGTCCACTAATATGCAGGTCTTGTTCCATAAATAGCCGGCCCTCCATTTCCCCAGGTTTCACATATATAGGCTCAACCAACTGTGAGTCGAGAATAGTCAAAAACAGTATTTTTTTTATCTGTGGTTGAGAATCCACTTATGCAGACAGCCGACTTAAGTTATACACAGATTTTCGACCTCACAGGTGGTTAGCGCCCTTAACCCCCATGTTGTTCAAGGGTCAATTGTATATCTAAGAAACCACTCTCAGATGACTGGAAAGATCTCCTTTCTCTATTACCATAAATGGAAGGAAAATACATACTCCAGAAACTCTAGCTACTGATCTGGGCTCATAATAAATGCCGGCCGTTTAAACCGATTGATTTGCAACTGACTAAAGTCTGAGTCAGGAACCTAAGAACTTCATAACCACTCACATTCTAAAATTCCTCATAGAGAAATGATTCTCTTCGTGCACCGTCTTGTTGTAGTTAAGCCTTGATTGTTGTAGGTAACACTGGGCGGGATTTGACCTCCAGGCCAACTCGAGAAATGATTCTCAACCTCTTAAATGAAGGTATGGTAAAATGTCAAATGCTGAGTTTTCCTAGATTTAAATTTTGAAAATAAAATATTGGGACTTATGTACTAGTTTGCTAGGGTAGCTGTACCAGGTATCACAAAGTATGTTAGGTGGCTTAAATAACAAAAATTTATTGTCTCACAATTTTGTTAGCCATAAGTCTGAAATCAAAGTGTTGGCAGAGTTGGCTCCTTCTAAGGGCTATGAGGGAAGGATCGGTTCTAGTCTTCATTTTCACTTGGTGTTCTCCCTGTATGTGTCTGTATCCAAATGGGAAATAATCGAAAAAAATGCTACGCTGTGTCCTATGTATTAGGGCTGTGATGGCTGCATCTCGACTGAACATGTACAGACATTTTTTCCTTTTCCCCTAAACAATACAGTATAACTACCTAACATTTACATTGTATTAACTATTACAAGTAATCTAGAGATTATTTAAAGCATTCGGGAGGATATGTGTAGGTTATATGCAAATATTATGCACTTTTATATAGAAGCTTCAGCATCCTTGGATTTTGGTATCTGGGGGTGGAAGAGGGAGCCTGGAACCAATTCCTAGTGGATACTGAGGGATAACTATATTTCTAAATTGAGATTAGATATTATTCTTCAAGTTTCTGTGCTGAAGACCATACCAAGCCTTATTCACCCACCTTGTTTTTTTCTACATCATTTCAACCAGACCCCCTTTCCAAGATTTATTAAAAAAATTTTTTTTCAGAAAAAAAAATTTCAGGAAGGTCAAAGCTATTCATAAAATGGCCATATTCCTAATACTTAGCAATAAAATCAGTTATCTCCTTGTAAGACATGAGTTAACACCTTGTGTTAAGTCATCACTGATGTCCTAAGAAAAATAGTGCATTTCATTGGGTTAGCTACTTAAAAAAATAATTCTCCAAACCTCTCCTCATTAAAAACATCATTTAAGCATCTTCTCTCCATTGTCTTTTTTACTTGAATCTGGGAACCTCAGTAAACTCCACCAGTGGTTATCAACCTTGACATATACTTGTAAACATCCCAAACTATCTATACCTGACCCTAATTTGGATCAAATACATCAGAATACTTAGGGATATTTGTTACTGGGCCTGATATTAAAGCTTTCAGATCTCAGGAGCTGACCCTTGAACACTAGTTTGAACTGCACAGGTTCACTTATATGCGGGTCTTATTTAATAAATAGTCTTAGAAAGACATTGCTTTCAAATGATTTCCTTCATCTTTGATTTAAAAAATAAAAATACAAAACCAAAACCCAATACCTTATTCTATCAGGACACAATCTGACAATATTTAACATGGAGCAAATTTACTAAAAATACACATTGTGAAAATAGAATGTAATAGTAAGTGCTCAGACTCTAAAGTCAGAATGACTTTCAAATAGGCCCAAATGCACATACATGCCCTGGGTGTTTGAACTCAGGTGAAATCAATGTGCATGCAGGGTTCAGAACCACTGCTTTAAAGAATTCAGGGAGAAACCAAGATGGCACCATAGGTAAACTCCGGAGTTTGCTACCTCGAACAACCACTTCAAAAATACAACTAAAAGACGGAACGGACATCATCCAGACCCACAGGAAGGCTGGCTGAGTGGAAATTCTACAACTAGAAGGAAAGAGAAAAGCATACCGAGACTCAGAGGAGGCGCAGTGCGTAAGTAAAATACTAAGGTGCGGAGGTGCATGCAGAGTAGGCTGGCAGCTGAGGACACGGTTCTCGTTTTCAATTAGGAGGGAGTCTCAGGCTCTGAGCTCAAGTTCTGGGCGAGTCTCTGGGGACCCAAACTCATGTGGGAGAAGCGGGACTGTCTGACAACGGTTGGAACT
>NW_006300371.1:367157-381864 GCF_000327345.1 Myotis davidii | reverse complement strand
GTTGAAAACCTATTTGAAGGAATCATGACAGAAAACTTCCCCTACCTGATGAAAGAAATAGACTTATAAGTCCAGGGAGTGCAGAGAACCCCAAACAAAAGGAATCCAAAGAGGACCACACCAAGACACATCATAATTAAAATGCCAAGAGCAAAAGACAAAGAGAGAATCTTAAAAGCAGCAAGAGAAAGAAACTCAGTTACATACAAGGGAATACCCATATGACTGTCAGCGGATTTCTCAACAGAAACTTTGCATGCCAGAAGGGAGTGGCAAGAAATATTCAAAGTGATGAATGCCAAGAACCTACAACCAAGATTACTTTAACCAGCAAAGCTATCATTCAGAATTGAAGGCCAGATAAAGAGCTTCACAGATAAGAAAAATCTAAAGGAGTTCATCACCACTAAACCAGTATTATATGAAATGCTGAAAGGTATCCTTTAAGAGGAGGAAGAAGAAGAAAAAGGTAAAGATACAAATTATGAACAACAAATACACATCTATCAACAAGTGAATCTGAAAATCAAGTGAATAATCTGATGAACAGAATGAACTGGTATGGGATGATACTCCAACCAACCAAGTCACACTGGCCAGGGCAAAAGCTATATTTTAACAATTGTTTTTTTTAGCAATAATAAAAATCAAACTAAGTTTTAGCAGGAGAGAGAGACAGGTCCCCAAATTTCAACATTGTTCACTATACAGCTGCCATGTGGTGTGGTTGATGACAGTTGTGGCAATACCATCAAGTTAAAATGAGAAGGAAAGTGACCAATTTGTAAACAGGACAATATGTTATTATCCTAACTAGGCTTGCTTGCTTCCTCAACATACCATTTTCCAAGACCTTAAGTAGATTTGTAAGAAAGTATGGGCCATTTTTCCAAATCTACTAAATACATTTATTCAATAGGTTTTTGGATATAAAAGCAAAAGTACTTTCAAATAACTTGATCTCCAAGCTTCTCTAACAGGGCTCAATCTGGCATGCAGTTGTGAAACACCCTGCCAAGATCCTCTATGAAATAGCTTAAGGAGAAATAGCTATCAAATGTTTTCCTGAAAGAAAAGGAGGTTAAATACAATCTAAAATTTTCCCTAGTGTAGATATTACTTCTTTAATATAGGTGCAAAATAAGCATACTTTCAAGTAGTTTTTACCATGTTTTACCTCAAGAAAAGGCAATACCAAAAGTGGCATGGAGGCCTTACTTGTCCCATAATTTTCAATAGCTGTCCCCATTCCAAGGTCGACCAATACACATGCAAGCTAAACAGTGCACCTGCTATGTAAACATATTTCTGAAATGAATTCTTGTGCCCTCTCTTCCAATCAGAACGCTGCCCCAAAGCCTCATTCTAAGACACTGCTTTGAAATGACTTCCTTCATCTTTAATTTAAAAAACAAAAATACAAAAACCCAATACCGTACTCTATCAGGACACAATCTGACTATATTTACTATGGAGCAAATCCACTAAAAATACACATTGTGAAAACAGAATTAACAGTAAGTGCTCAGACTCTAAAGTCACAATGACCTTCAAATAGGCCCGAATGCACATGTATGACCTGGGTGTTTGAACTCAGGCAAATTATTCAGCCTCTCCAAGCTTCAGTTTCCATGTCTACCTAAAATAAGAGCAATACTATCTTCTAAAGCTGGTGTAAGACTTAAATAACATGTGAATTTATCATTTGTGTACTGTATGGCATATACAAAGCATTCAATAAAATACTTTGATAATCAAAGTCCTTAATATTTGATTTATAGAAATAAACACTTAGAATTTGTCTTACTACTTATATGCAGATATCATCACATAGTATGTACATCTTAAATAGCATCATAAGTAAATTATATCTCGATAAAAGTGGGGGAGGCTTGGCTTACTACAATCTTACAATGACAAGCACGATTTGTTTTTTGTTTTGGTTTGTTTTTAAGTTTTTTTAAAATTTTTGTATTGATTAAGTTATTACATATGTGTCCTTATCCCCACATTACCTGCCATCCCCCCTTGTTTTGTTTTGAATGAGAATAGTCTTTTCAGAAAACTAGTGAACAACACCATCTGCTCTAAGCAACAACCATTTAGCTTCAACCAAAAAGCAAAAGCTGGATACATATGCATGTTTACTTTGTGCAAATTTATCAAACTGCACACTTATGATTTATACATATTTTTGTATTTATGCTATACGTCAATAAAAAGTTTAAAAAGCAGATATCCATCTAATGGGAGAAAAAGAACTTCAAAATATCTTTAATTCACTAATAGGTATATACATACACAAAATTAGTGTGATGGGTAAAAAAAAAAATCAAAATTAAAATGCTTTAATCAAGTTCCCATGATATATTTTTTAAATTATTATTAAAAATAGATTAATATGTGAACATATTTATATCACAAGGATTATTACAACATTTTTGTCCCTTCTCCATATAGTTCCCTTCCCCAACTGTAACCAATTTCCAAAATACAATTTAAATGATTTCAGGAATTGATGTATTACATAAAACAAGCCAGGATTGTGCAACAGATCTCCAAGATTCAGCGTAAAGTTTTTATGAGAATTCACCCCACACCTGTCAGAATAGCAACCATTAATAAATCAACAAACAAGTGTTGATGAGGATGTGAAGACAAGGGAACCCTCATGCACTGTTGGTGGGAATGCAAACTGGTGCAGCCACTGCAGAACGCAGAATGGAGTTACCTCAAAAAGTTAAAAATACAACTGCCACATGACCCAGCAATTTCACTTCTGGGAATACATCCAAATAAACCTAAAACACATTTTCAAAAGAATATATAACCCGGATTTCTGTAGTGTAGTGGTTATCACATTCGCTTAACAAAAGAATATATACATCCCAATGTTCACTGCAACATCTACACTAATAAAAGACAAGATGCTAATTGACCATACCTTCGCTACGCCCAAGCCACGCCAACAAGCCAATTAGAGAGACTATATGCAAATTAACCCAACCAAGATGGCGGCCAGCAGCCATGGAGCTGGAGCAAGCTGGAGGCTTGGTTGCCCTGGTGATGGAGGAAGCCAAGCTTCCCGCCTGCCCTGGCCGGCTGTGGCCTCCATAAAAAGCAACAAAGTTTCAATTATAGAAGCTAAATAAATCCCTCCCCGCCAGCCGTGAGCTGGCTGTAGCCTCTGTTAAAGGCAACAAAGTTTCAATTATAGAAGATAAACAAATCCCAGATACCTGCTTCCAGCCTGCCTCCACTGGGAGCTTGGGTGGCTGGGGACTGTGGCCAGCCTGCAAACAGCCATCAGCCTCTCACCCAGACTGGCCAGGGACCCCAGCAGGACCCTCCGCCCTGAAGGGGGTGTGGCCAGCCTGAAAACGGCCCTCAGCCCCTCGCACCCCAGCAGAAACCCCCACCCTGAATGGGGTGTGGCCAATCTGAAAACGGCCCTCGGCCCCTCATCCAGGCTGGCCAGGCACCCCAGCAGGACCCCCACCCTGATCCAGGACACCCTTCAGGGCAAACCAGCCAGCCCCCACCCATGCACCAAGCCTCTATCCTATATAATAAAAGGGTAATATGCAAATTGACCCTAACAGCAGAGCGACTGGGAATCACTGGTCACTGTGACACACACTGACCATGGACATCCCCCGAGGACTCCCAGGCTGCCAGAGGGATGTCTGACTGCCAGCTTAGGCCCAATCCCTCAGCGAGCAGGCCTAAGCCAGCAGGTGGTCATCCTCCGAGGGGTCCCAGACTGCGAGAGGACACAGGTCAGGCTGAGGGACCATCCCGAGTGCACAAATTTTTGTGCACTGGGCCTCTACTCCTATCTAATAAAGAGTATGCTAATAAGAATATGCTAATAGACCCTCATGTTGTCTCAAAGATGGCTGCACCCACAGCCAATAAGAAGAGAATATGCTAATTACTGCCCTACTCTCAAAGATGGCAGCGCCCACAGCCACAAGATGGCCAGCAGGGGAGGGCAGTTGTGGGAGATCAGGCCAGCAGGGAAGGGTAGTTGGGGGCTATTGGGCTGGCAAGGGAGGGCAGTTAGGGGTGACCAGGTTGGCAGGGGAAGGCAATTAGGAGGCGATTAGACCGGCAGGGGCGGGCGATCGGAGGCCTGGTGCACAAAAATTCATACACTCCAGGAGGTCCCTCAGCCTGACCTGCGCCCTCTTGCAGTCGGAGACCCCTCGGGGGATGTCCACCTGCCAGCTTAGGCCCACTCCCACGCCAGCCGTGATCCCGGCCTCTGGCTGAGTGGTGCTCCCCCCGTGACAGTGCACTGACCACCAGGGGCAGCTCCTGCATTGAGTGTCTACCCCCTGGGGGTCAGTTTGCATCAGAGCAAACAGTCATTCTGCTGTTCAGTCGATTTGCATATTAGGGTTTTATTATATAGGGTAGCCAAGATATAGAAGCAGCCCAAGTGCCCATCAGTAGATGAGTGGATTGAAAAAAAAGCTGTGGTACATTTACACAATGGACTACTACCTGGCTACAAAAAAAGAAGGAAATCTTACCCTTTGTGACAGCCTGGATGGACCTGGAGAATATTATGCTAAGTGAGATAAACTAGTCAGAGAAAGATAAGTACTATACGATTTCACTCACATGTGGAATCTAATGAACAAAATAAACTAACAAACAAATAGAAACAGACTCATAAAGAACAAACAGACAACTGTCATAGGGCAGGGGATTGCCGGGCTAGGTGAAAAAGATGAAGGGATTAAGCAAAAAGATAAAGGGGGTGGCGGTAGGTAGAAGAGGGTAAAGGGGGAATAAATAGTGATGGAAGGAGACTTGACTTGATGTGGTGAACATGCAATACGATATATAGATGATGTATTATAGAAGTACATACTTGAAACCTATATAATTTTATTAACCAATGTCACCCCAATGAATTCAATAATAATTAAGTAAAACAATAAATTTTTTAAAAGTATTCTTCACAACTAATATTTATTATCTCCTACCTTTGCTAAAATTCTGTGGGTGTAAAGCACTTATCTACATATACCAGGTACTTTGAAAAATTCTGTCATTAAGACAGCTTAATTATCTGCAAATAAGAATACTTCTACTGATTAACTTAATTTCTCTTTATGGAAGCGCATCCTTTCTAGTCTTTTTTTTTTCTTTCATGAAAAGCAGTTTTAGCATTCAGTCAGAAAAATCTATGTAGCTGCAGTACATATTGCACAACCCATTGGCCTAACATATAAAACGTATTTTCCTGACTAAAAATGTAGTACATGAGCCTAATATTTTCAAAATTTTAACATATAATGTATTTGAGAGAAACTGAAAATTCTATTTATCTCAGTTCTAATTACTATAAAAAACAACTTACTTAATATTCTTACAGGTTCCCTTTACCCTTCAAGTTTCTTTTATCTCATATCTCTCCTAGCATAATGGTTACGAGTTTGGGCTTTCTTAAGTCAAGACTCAATTTCAATATAAGTTTATTGAAATTGGTTTCAGTTTGGGGAGGAGAACTATATGGACAGGGGACAAATATGTCACTTTACAGTGGTATTTATAAGCAAAATTTTATTCCTTCATCAATGTTCCTGAGATTCCTCTGTATAAAGGTTTTCCTTATTCATAAAATGAGGATAATAAAAACTGTTACACTGTGTACATGGCTATTATGAGGGTCAAATGAGAAATGCTTTTCACCCACAGGAGGTTAGCAAAGGTAAGAGATAATAAATATTAGCTAATAAACTGGAACAAAGTATCTTCAGATTAGCCTATTATTCATGTGTGCACCATTTTGCCAGGTTTTGTTTGATATCACTGTTATGTTGGCTTTGTAAAAATGAATTAGAAAACTTCTTTCCCTTAAGTGAAACTATTTAAATAATTCATTGTAACTTAAAATAACTCACCCATGAAATTCTGGGCTTGCCAGTTTTTGCATGTGGTGATTGTTCCCTGGCAATTTCCCTGGGTTTTGTTGTTATTACTAGTGCATTTTCTATTACTAGTGCATTTTCAGCAAAATACCAAATATTAATTGCTACCATTCCAAAATTTTAAAAAATACTTTAATGCAGTACCTCAAATAACATATCAAATCCTCACACAGTTCATCATCTCTTAATAAAAATATAAATGGACAAAACAAGTACTGTCAAGAGAATAAGGAAATAAACAGCTAATAAAACAAATTATCCACTAATATACTCTAAAAGAATGTTATTAAATTAGAATTAGAATCCATATAACTTTAGTAAATAAGTATTTTGAACAATACCCTGAAATCCCTTGTAACCTTGCCTTCGGATTCTATTACAGAATTCTATCATAGTTCTTCTACTTAGCAGTAAATGAGATAATATTCTACAAAAGAAAATGGAAAGAAGACTTCTGGTCAAGATGGCAGAAAATGTAGTATTTGCAGCTTCCCACAACCACATCAAAATTAACTATAGAACAGTCATCCTTCAGAACTGCCTGAAATCTAGCTGAACAGAAGTCCTACAACTAAGGATATAAAGAAGCAACATCATACTGGTAGGAGGGGCAGAGATGCACAACTGGCTGGTCTCAAACCCATACGTCTGGTTAAAAATTGGGAGGTATATCTTGGCTGCAGAAGTCACTCCTGAGGAGCAAGGAGTCTCAGCCCCACATCAGGCATCCCAGTCCAGGGATCCAGTACCAGGAATAGGAGTCACCATAACTTCTGGCTGAAAAAACCAGCAAAGAATGTGATGGAGTGAGACAGAGGGGTGCTGGAGTCCCAACCATTACTCTTAAAGGGTCCATGCACAGACTTACTTAGACTCCCTCCCTTGTGATGAGCTCCAGCCATGGGGCAGCAGCTTGAAAGGCACCAGAGACATATGGGGAGGAACCCAATTGTCAGGCATCAGGGCTAAAGCTGGTGAGACAAAAGTGCTGGCAGAGGCCACTGTTCCTTTTCTGAGCCCTCCCACACAGATCTGGCAGCCGTGCCATATCTGAGTCTCCATCAACTTGGCTCATACTGTTCGCCCTGCCCAGGTGATTCCCTGAGACCCCACCACTTGCAACTTGTGGGCCCACCCAAGCTGTTTCCAGTGGCTTTTCCATACCAATGGTCTGTTTTGGCTCATGCTTCAGACTATCCTAAAATCTCTCAAATAAGCAGCATCTGGCGTCAGCACACCCCACACATTGTAAGTCAGGGATGGGGAACCTTTTTTCTGCCAAGGGCCATTGGGACATTTATAACATCATTCGCAGGCCATACAAAATTATCAACTTAAAAATTAGCCTGCTATATTTGGTCAAACGTTTAATTAACTCACCCCTAATGGCTTGGCAGGGCCAGACCAAATGATTACCTGGGCCTTATACAGCCCATGGGCTGGACATTCCACATGCCTGTAAGTGGTTCCAGGCCCAGCACTAGCAGAAGCTAGCCTTGGTTCACAGCTTGGCCTTGCCTGGGCATCTCCAAGTCCAGTACAAGTAGCAGCCATCTGCAGATCACTTTGTAGCTCATGCCATTACTCTTAAAGGGTCCATGCACAGACTTACTTAGACTCCCTCCCTTGTGATGAGCTCCAGCCATGGGGCAGCAGCTTGAAAGGCACCAGAGACATATGGGGAGGAACCCAATTGTCAGGCATCAGGGCTAAAGCTGGTGAGACAAAAGTGCTGGCAGAGGCCACTGTTCCTTTTCTGAGCCCTCCCACACAGATCTGGCAGCCGTGCCATATCTGAGTCTCCATCAACTTGGCTCATACTGTTCGCCCTGCCCAGGTGATTCCCTGAGACCCCACCACTTGCAACTTGTGGGCCCACCCAAGCTGTTTCCAGTGGCTTTTCCATACCAATGGTCTGTTTTGGCTCATGCTTCAGACTATCCTAAAATCTCTCAAATAAGCAGCATCTGGCGTCAGCACACCCCACACATTGTAAGTCAGGGATGGGGAACCTTTTTTCTGCCAGGGGCCATTTGGACATTGATAACATCATTCGCAGGCCATACAAAATTATCAACTTAAAAATTAGCCTGCTATTTTGTTCAAACGTTTAATTAACTCACCCCCAATGGCTGGGCAGGGCCAGACCAAATGATTACCTGGGCCTTATACAGCCCATGGGCTGGACATTCCACATGCCTGTAAGTGGTTCCAGGCCCAGCACTAGCAGAAGCTAGCCTTGGTTCACAGCTTGGCCTTGCCTGGGCATCTCCAAGTCCAGTACAAGTAGCAGCCATCTGCAGATCACTTTGTAGCTCATGCTGGGTGGCCCCAGGCAGAACACAGGTGGCAACTGATCTTGGCCTGCACCTCTTGGGAGGCCCTAGAGCCGTACACCTGGTAGACAGCTTTAGACCATGTCAAAGTACCACCCAATAAATAAAAAACTCTACATGGAGGTTAGTTTCTCTCTGATTTTTTGTTGTTGTTAATCCTCACCCGAGGATATTTTCCCATTGATCTTTAGAAAGAGGAAGAGAGAGGAAAAAACAGAAACATCGGATGTGAGAGAAACACATCGATAAGTTGCCTCCTGCATGCATCATGACCAGGGCCCAGGCTAGGGGAGGAGCCTGTAACCAAGGTACATGGCCTTGACCAAAACAGAACCCAGGACCCTTTGATCCGCAGGCCCACATTCTATCCACTGAGCCAAACCGGCTAGGGTTTTCTGTTTTCACACACACACACACACACACACACACACAAACAACCAGTTTCAATCCACAATAGAGAGTAGAAAATAAATGCATCAATGTGACTACCAACCAGATTTAATAAATGTGATCACTGTCATTTAATGGTTTTTACTTATTTATAATTTCAGTAACAATTTTTAAAAATTATTTTGAGGTAGATTTCACTAAACATATATGCCATGAATATTTGTTTATGGTCTTGGAACTATAGTGATATGGTCACATTCCCATGCAATAAGTGAAAAATGTGGACAAATAGCTCCCAGAAAAATATATACTGTAGTCAAGAGACTTATGGGATAGAACATCACTTCTCATCATCCAAAGGTCTTCTGATATGATAAGGGCCATACCTGAGCACATATATATCCCACATCATTTTACTAAGAGGAAGAAGAAAAATCTTTAAGAGGACTCAACCAATAAATGTATGATAAATGATGTTAAATGTTTTGAGAGATATTAAGGGGGAGTAGGCACTCCCTTTCTTGAAGTAGTTGAGCACTTATCTAGGGAAATTAGTGATAAGTAATACATGAACAAAAGGATAAGGTTAATTCCTAAAAGGATGATTTTAGAATAAAGTCCTGGGACAAATATGTTTTGTCCTAAGATCTTGAAAGATGGATTAGAACTTAAAAAGGTAACAGGTATGAATGTGGAAGATCAAACAATGGGGAAACAATAAAATATTTGGGAAAATTATACTATAGGCTGGCAAAGTTAATGTAGTACAAAGAAGGAAAGAGCAGCCCTGGCAGGGTTGCTCAGTTGGTTGGAATGGCATCCCATACACCAAAAAGATTGTTGTCAGGGCACATACCTAGGTTTCATTTTCGAAACCCTGTTGGGGTACATATGAGAGGCAACTAATCAATGTTTCTCTTCCACAATGATATTCATTCTCTCTCTCTCTCTCTCTCTCTCTCTCTCTCTCTCTCTCCCACTTCCTCTCTAAAATCAATAAACATATCAATCATCAGGTGAGGATTTAAAAAATAGAGTGTGACATAGTCACACTATGAAAAGCTTCTAAGCATAAGTTAAGGTGTCTAGATTTATTATATAGTCAGGAGAAATCCATCAAAAGTTTTGGTACATTCTACTGTTCTAGAACACTTCTTCATCTGCTATATAAACTGAATATTCCTTCAAGATCCAGTTCAAATTTAACTTCCCTAAGTTGCAAAGCAATCAAAGGCTCCATTCTCTGTATCCACAGCACTCTGGTCTTACCCGTGTCACAATGAGTTCTGATTCCCAAACAGTACATGAGAATTACTGTGAAGCTTGTTAAAACACACACACACACACACACACACACACACCAAAAAAAAAACAACCCAAAAAAACAAGGCACTGTTTACCGTTTAGACCCTCTGCAGTCTGAGCAAGCCAATTTACATCTTTTTTTTTTTTAATTTTACTATTTATTACAAAGGGTATTACATATGTGTCCATTTTTTCCCCCCGCCCAAGACAGTCCCCTAGCCTCCCCCATCCCCCAGTGTCTTATGTCCATTGGTTATGCTTATATGCATGCATACAAGTCCTTTGGTTGATCTCTTACCCTCCTACCTCCCGCCCCCGAACCCTCCCCGGCCTTCCCGATGCAGTTTGACACTCTGTTTGAGGCAATTTACATCTTAAGAAGGAATGTCGTAAGACCACCTTCTTATAATGTGATGGAATTCTATAAAATATTTGTTTTTACTTTCCCAAGCATGTCATTAAGCTTCTCACAAGTGAGTTAAGTCTGCTAAGCAAAAATAACTGATTTGCTAAGACATACTTTTAGAACCAATAACAGAAAAAAACATGATATATCAAGTGATATATCAAAATTGTAAAAAGCATTAAACAATCAATTGATTTTCATTAAATTAAATTCTGAAATATTTGAGCATATAGTCAAGTTTCCTTCTCTCTAGAAACTTGTCCTCTCAGCCTTCAGCTTTCTTATTTTCATACAATCACCAGGCAAACATTCAATAAGGTCAAACTGAGGTGCCTTTAAGTTTACTACAATTCAATTCTGACGGTGTTGCTTTCCACAAAAGTACCTCCCTCGTTCTCAGCTACAAATATTCCGTTGAGAATAGATAGCAAAAACAGATTTTTAAGTGTCTTGTCAGTACCAACAATGTTGACATTTCCTTTTCAAACCCCACCCCTAATCCCTGCCCAAAGGAGTTTTTCCAAGGAATTTTGAGAAGAGTATGAAATGATTTAAAAGAAAATGATCAAGGTGGTGGCAACCAGACATTAATGTCAGTTTCTTTAGACAACTACAGTTACAACCACAGACCATAACTGGAAACAGGAAATATATTCTAATCGGGGGCCTACAAACAGTGATTTTATAAAGAACCAATCAATAAAGCTAATATAGGACTATAAAAAGAATAAATTATCTTAAAAGACAGAAATAATTTTAAACTTTGAAGAGTTAAAATCCCAACAAAGTCTTTATGTAACTTAAAAAGCTAATTCTAAAATTTATTCAAAACTCTACCCCCCAATTTTTTTGGTGGGTGATATCCTATTAGATGTCAAATCTATGAAGTGATACTTATGAAAGCAATGAAATAGTGGCACAATAAAAAAGTTAAATGAAGTAGAATACAGCAGCAAGTTCAAAACTGAAATGTCTACATATGGTAATCCTATCTAATAAAAGAGAAACATGCAAATTGACCATACCCCTGAATGCTTCCCATTGGCTAATCAGCAGGATATGCAAATTAACTGCCAACCAAGATGGCGGCCGGCAGCCAGGCAGCTGAAGCGAACAGGAGGCTTGCTTGCTCCAGTGACAGAGGAAGCCAAGGTTCCCGGCCTGCGGCAGCCCAGCTCTGAGCTCCAGATGTAACAATGTTGCAATTATAGAAGCTAAACAAGCTCCAGATAGCTGCTTTCAGCAGCTGAGGTCTCAAGCTGGAGCCAGCCTCAGAGCTAAAGCCGGCTCTCAGCTGCAGTGACAGCCATAGAAAGTAAATAAATCCCAGAATAAAAAAAAGAAAAAAAAGGAGAGGCTGAGAGTTTCAGTCACCCGCCAGCCTGAAAACAGCCCTCAGCCCCTCATCCAGACTGGCCAGGCACCCCAGTGGGGACACCCACCCTTAAGACGGTGTGGGCAGCCTAAAAACAGCCATCAGCCCGTCATCAAGGCTGGCCAGGCACCCAAGCGGGACCCCCACCCTGATCCGGGACACCCTTCAGGGCAAACCAGCCAGCCCCCATCCGTGCACCAGGCCTCTATCCTATACTACAGGCAGGGCAGGACAGTGCAAGCTGCCATCTGGGCCCCTTGTGCAGCCCTGAGCAGCAGAGCATAAGCCCTGCCCCAGCCAGGACCCCTGTGCCGCCTAAGCCCTGCACTGTTAAGCCCGGCCCCCTGCCGGGACCCTATGACTATTGGAGAGCAGGAAAGTGCTGCTGGGCCCTGGGTCGCTGTGGTGATCCGGCCATCAGTAAGTAGAAAAGTGTGGCCTATAGGCAGCCCCCAGCTGCACCTGATCCGGGAGCAGGAAAGCCCAGCCTGCCAGCAGCCCCAAGCTGGGCCTGCTCTCCGGTCGCCATGGGGACCCAGGAGCAGGAGAGCAAGCTCGGCCTGCGGGCAGCTCCAAGCTGGGCCTGCTCCCCGGTCGCCATGGGGATCCGGGAGCAGGAAAGCCTGGCTTGCAAGCAGCAGCCCCATCCTGGCCATAGCTCAAGGGAGAGTACAACATGCAGTGGAGACCAGGAGCCTGAGAGATCAACACAGAGGGGCTCTTGCTCCAAGCCTCCATGGTGTGGCTGGGGGCAGGCCCCCAGCATACAGACACACACACACACACACACACACACACACACGGGACGCCTGCTCCGAGCCTCTGTTGCCAGACTGTGGCCATCAGTAGGACATCCACTGAGGGCTCCCGGACTATGAGAGGGGCAGGCTGGGCTGAGGGAACCCTCACCCCCCAGTGCACGAATTTCATGCACCGGGCCTCTAGTCCTATATAATAAAAGCCTAATATGCAAATTGTCCCCTCGACTGGGAATTCCAATGGGTGAGGGTTGGGCCGGCTGGCAGCCCTCCCCCCTGGCT
This sequence comes from Myotis davidii, assembly GCF_000327345.1. Taxonomy (NCBI): domain Eukaryota; kingdom Metazoa; phylum Chordata; class Mammalia; order Chiroptera; family Vespertilionidae; genus Myotis; species Myotis davidii. The sequence continues at coordinate 369,067 of NW_006300371.1, read as the reverse complement.
GGCCCCACACCCTACTCCCCCCCGACACTGATCAGGAGCGGGGCTGGCCGGCCAACTGCCCGTGTCCCCTCCCGCTGGCCAGCCCAACCCCGTCAGGGCCAATCGGGGCTAGATGGCCGGACCCCACCCATGCACGAATTTGTACACTGGGCCTCTAGTTTAGTATATAACAAAGGTGGCAGCCTAAGTGTGAAAATCACAAAACATTCAATAAATGTGAAGGGCCAACATCTCCATTTGTGGGGGAGTCCTCAGATCCCTGTATCTCCTCTGTATATATAAAAGCCAAATATACAAAGTGTCCCTCGGGAGTTCGACCAGGAGACCATGAGTTTGATTGCTCGCTATGACATGCACTGACCACCAGGGGACAGCATGGAACGAAGGAAGGCCCCAGCCAGCAGCTGGAAGCCAGGGAAGGGAGGCCCCAGCCAGAAGGCCCCAATCAGCCCTGATCACCAGCCAGGCCTAGGGACCCTTACCCATGCACGAATTTTGTGCACCAGGCCTCTAGAATCCTATAAAAGTAGATTTCATCTGAACTGAGAAGTAAAACACAAAAGATATGCTAGAAGAAAATATTAAGAGACTAATAATTTTAAGGGTGAGGAAAGTTTAGTAGACATTAAAAATGGTAAATTTTCTACCATAAATATTTAAAATTTCTACAGGGCAAAGGGTATGTTAAAAGATGGTAGGGACAAAATATCAGCCTCATGTCACAAAAAGAGTTAATCATTGCCTGTACAATGAATTAGTTAGAAGACAATGAATACTGAATTAGTTAGAAGACAATGAATACTGATATAATAGCCATAATATATAAAAAATTACTGGGCAAAAGGATATTAGTAAGTAATTTTAAGGAAATTCAAATGAAAAGTACTTATAATTAACAATTCAACAACCTCACTGCTAGTAGTCAAGGAAATGCAAATTAAAATAGTAAACTATAATTATTACCAAAAAAGACTGACCAAAAAGAAAATTCTGATAGCGATGGTTTAGGAAATATACTATTGGTGGTAGTAGAAATTGATATAGCCTTTTGAAAGAATGATTTGATAATATGTTTCTGCTTTTAGTAAACTTAGTAAATCTACTTTCAGAAATCCTTTAGAAATAATCATATAAGTGTTGCAACAACTTTATACTATTACTAGAGGACCAGTGCATGAAATTTGTGCACAATTCGGTCCCTAGGCCTGGCTGGTGATCAAAGGGCGGGTTCCAGCTGACCTCTGGGCCCTGGGCAGAACATGGGCCCCACGCACCCCCCTCCGCCTGAGTTACGGCACCATAGCACCTGAGTCCTCACATGGAGATGTGGTGAGCACGGCCAGACGCTGCAGGTAGGGCACAGTGTGGACCTCTGGGTTGCCCTGCAGTGCTGCACAGAAGCCAGGCGGGCAGCGCACTCTCTCCTGGCTGGCCTCACAGACCGCCTCCTGCATGAACCCACAGGGAGCTCAACTGGCCCCTGCGGTCCCAATGGCTGTGGCCTGGCTCACCTGGAAGAGGCCACATGGGTGTGGGATGGGCTCCTCGCAGGCGCCCGGCATCTGAGCATGGCGGCTTCCCTGGCACCCAAGCCCTGGCATACCGGAGTAGGGTAGCAGGGGGAGTGAGAGCAAGCTTGACGGACACCCCGCATTCCCACCACACCTCCATCCCCATCACCCCGCCTCCGGTAGCCAGGGAGAGGTCACAGCCCCCTACCCAGGGGCCACAGGAGGTTGGTCACTGCCACCCACCCCCAGTTCCCCGTCCCAGCCCGGGGCCCGGCCCCAATTGGGCAATCAGGGCCTGCCAGCCGCTGGTTGCCATCTGCAGGGTGATGGGTCAGGGCCGGGCCCCTACCTAGCTCCCTCAGCACCGAGTGCCAGGCAGCGCCCCACCCCCCTCACCCC
>NW_006300371.1:362075-367145 GCF_000327345.1 Myotis davidii | reverse complement strand
ACAACTGGGCCCCTGCTCGCACCTGCCTTGGCCTGGAGCCACCCACTCACCTGCTCCACCATCCCGCCACAGTCCCACTCTCATAGGGGCCCATCAGGGCAGGCAGCACCTCCAATGCCTCCCACTGCCAGTGCCACATCGCCAATGCCCTCCATGTTCCGCGCCACCCCCTGGTGGTCAGCGCATGTCATAGCAAGTGGTTGAACTCCCAGTTGAGGGGACAAGTTGCATGTTAGGCTTTTATTATATAGGAAGGATATAATTATACACACACACAGAAAGTTGCAATAAAAAAATGATAGTACTGGGTAAATATTAGCTATGTGCCAAACATGGTTCTAAGAGCTTTACATACATCAATTCACTTCATGCTCACAACAACCCTATAATATTAGATCTGTTATTATCATTTTCATTTTGTAGATAAGGAAACCAAGGACCAGAGAGGTTAAAGAACTTGCTTAAGGTCACAGAGGTGGCATGAGGATTCAAACCCAGGTGTTCTGACAGCAAAATCTGAGATTTGAACAGCAGTCAAACTAGGGTGTTTACTTTAATATTGTTTACAATAGCAAAATACTGTTAATAGACAATTGTACATGATCAGAGGCTGGTAAAGTAAAAAATGATTCATCTGTCATGTGAAAAATAAATGATATATTAAGTACAAACAAACAAGTCACAAAAATGGCTTCACATACTTTCATTTCTATCTTAAAAACAACTTCTGGGTGCAGGTTTGTATATACACATAGTATTCTTTCATTTAGGCCTTTGTCTAAAAAAATTAAACATCTAATAGTCAACACTAATATCTTGGGGGCAGAATAGAATTAAGGAATGAGGAGGAAAAGAGACTTGCACTATTCTACATATTTTCATATTAGGTGACTTTGTTTTATAATTGGCATTGTATTATTTATTTAATTAAAAACAAATTTAACAAGTGAAGAAACAAGCTAGTAGAAGCAGTTAGATAAGATGCTAATAAGACTGACACTGCTGGATCTATCCCCATGTGAACCAATTAAGTTTACTTTGCCATAGATTGAAGAACTCTAAAACTGACCAATTGTTCCAAACATTGTACACTGATTATAATACAGTAAGATTGTCATATATCATTGCAAGAGTATTCAACATCCTTAGTGAGAGTCAAACTGCTAGGGTTCAAATGCAGCTCCACTATTTACTAGCTGTATGGCTTTAGGCAAGTCACTGAACCTCTCTTCATGTCTCAATTCCTCATTATAATAAACAGATAATAACATTTGCCGTATATGGTTAAAATATTTGTCAAGTCCTTGTAATAATACCTGCACAAAACTAATATATATTCCTTTTGTTAGATAAAAATAAATAACTTTAGACATGTGCATTCCGATATTAAGGCCACCATCTCCCTACCCAAAGACATTAGTAACCTCTCCAAGATAAACTAAAATGTACCATACATAATAAGAGGAAATATTATTTTATAAAACTTTTTTAAGGCTATATAGGTACATGTATGAATACTGTACCATAATATAAAATACATTTCTCATAGTCAAAAGTGTGTCAAAGCTACTGCACTGGAGCACACCAGTGAGTGGCTAAAAGCTTTATCATCTGCAACCACATCCCGAGAACAAACCTTACCACATCAAGCCTGGGATCTTTCATCTGAAAGGGCTGCACAGTAAACACTATTTTCAAACCTTAACATACACAAAAATGTCCTGCTTTAAAGCAGATTCAAAACACTTTCTCTTCCTAAAATATTTTTTCTATTATCTCTAGATTAAATCCAGATAACTATTAATATTTTAAAACATATTTTTATTGATTTCAGAGAGAAAGGGAGAGGGAGAGGGATAGGAACATCAAGGATGAGAGAGAATCATTGATTGGCTGTCTCCTGCATGTCCCCTACTGGGAGATTGGGCCCACAACCTGGGCATGTGCCCTTAACCAGAATTGAACCTGGGACCCTTTAGTGCGCAGGTTGACACGCTATCCACTGAGCCAAACCGGCTAGGGCAACTATTAATATATTTTTAATTGGGACCAATCAATCCTCTCCCTCAAACTTTTTGCCTCCCTACCCAAACTCATCTTGATTTTAAGGCACCTTAATCCAAATTCCAATCTTTTGTAGGTTTATTTATAATTTTTAAAATTCTGTCATTTCAATACACAATACAAACAGCTAAGAAAGTATAATGCCCTGCCAAAAGTGAAAAATTTATCTTATTACCTGTAGTAACTCTGCTTCTAGAATAAAAACATGATATATTTTAATTGATCTATTAAAGTTAAGTATTTGAAATTAGGTTTATTTCAGTATATAAATCAACTTCATTAGGCCTATTTTAAACCTACCAGTCCTCAAAATATTTTTCTCACTACACTGAGTCTCTCTTACACCATTTCTCCCACATCATGGCCATATAACCAGTTTAAAATGAAGTAAATTATAAAGTCCCAAGAACCCCCAGACTACCCCCACCCAAAAAAGGAAGGCTAGAATTAACTTAGATCCTTTTCTTAATATCTCCTGGATCCTTCTTACATTCTAGAAACAGTAATTTGTTTATCTTGTATAAATTCAATAAGAACCAATTTAGAAATTCTTCAGTTCAATCCCTTCACTCAAAAGATGATGAAATCTAGATCTCGAGAAGTAAAGTAACTTCTTCAGAGATACATGCTTTGGACTGAAATAACATATGATTATAGGACTGCTAACATCTTTTCATCAGCTTGAAAAAATAGCCCAGGGTTATAAATATTAATTAACCATATACATTAAAATTACGTAACTGCAAGCAACTATTACAATCCATCATGTACTATTAAATATTTTACATGTTTTGTTAATATGTCTTCTAGAACTTTTCAAATAATTACTTAAGGTATTTAAATTTCATTTTACAAAAAACAAGGTTAACTCCAAAAGTATTACTTCCTTGTAACCACATCACAGTTAAGATTCATGAACAAATTAACTAGTACTTAAAATATAAGATCACAATTACTTCCATATTTTTAATATCTAGATTTCTATATTAATAAAGTTTCTCATACTTTCATTTAAAGTAAGTAATTTCTGATATAAATGGAGAAATCACAATAATAAATTTATTAAAATCCAATTTTTTTCTGGGTCTCATACCTGTTGTTCATCCTCCATGACGTTACTAGCAAACTCAAATACTAGGTCGTTCTGTTGGACAACAGCAGCCATAATAAAGCATTCCCCTTAGATGCACATGAGAAAAATTCCAAACAGGTTCAAGTATCAGGCAGCAGAATCCAGTGACAATTTGATTAAAAAAAAAACACACAAAAAAAATAAATCTGTGAAGTTACTGTATACACAGGTTTTCTTCAGGAAAGGAGCTTCAAATTTTCTTGGTTTCTTTAGAAAAAGTGTTTCAAATTTTCTGGTATGCTATTCAAACTGAGGCAATTTTTCTGAAATTTTTCTTCTCCAGAACTTCTTGGCCTGAAAAACAAGTTTAAGTTAGTTACGAAATCATATCCACTTAGAATATAATAATTGATACCAAGGGCAGTGTCTCCAAAGTATTTTTGTTAATATTTTTAAACAAAATCAACATGACTAATGAACACACTTTTTTTTTAAAGTTAGGTACATAATTTCTTTTTTTTTTCCTGCTAAGATAAAATCACCTCTCATTACTGAAAATAAAGCCACTCTCTCCACCCCCAAGTTAAACTACTGTTAAAGTACCAAATATTTAAAAATATACATATATCCACCTAGCAACAACTAGGTTTATAATTACAATAAAGGGCATATAAACAATTTTCTTCTTTCCACTAAGCCAGCAAACCACCTACATTGGAAATGCTACTCCATGAGTAATTTCATAATGTATTATTTTTGCCTCAATAGAAACATTCAGACAGTATCTCTATTAGATCTAATATATAAGGACTTAAAAATCTTTCTAATACATTTAAAGTTTAGTGAGTACTATTTTAAGAGCTTTTAAAAAACTAAGCAGAAATTAAAGCCCACTCTCTGTTCTTTAAAAAGGTTTCTGATAAGTAGAATGCTTTACCATGCTTAAGCCTGTCTTCAGTGGCTTCTTTTTTAATGCACTGAAATGTATCCTTATCTCTAGCACAGGGTTGCAAGCAACAGGAAGGAAACAGCACTTGACCACGTCATGGCAAATTAGAACATGCAAAGAACTGCACTTTACAATAGTAGAAAAACAGAAGCACAACTTAAGAGTGAAAACAATTTCACAGAGGAGGGAGAAATACTTAAAAAGTACTGTCCAAAGATATTTGCCTGTTTTTAAAAAAAATTATCACTACTAACAAAAGTAAAAGGAAAATTTTAAAAGTTTATCTTAATTTTATTAAATATTGTATCATATGCTTATAGCCATAAATGAAAATGAAAAGACAAAATATAAAAATATATCATATTAAATAACATCTAATTCTTTGAAACAGCATTTACAATTTAACGCTAAAGAGACAAGTTCAGGAATGAAACTGAGCTGCTGAATGTGTTTCCCTGAAAACTTAAATCCAGCTAGCATGTGCTAGCCAAATCATATATTCAGTTTCCTAATTTCAGTAAAGTCAATTCCCTATATATTCTGGATTCTAGAGGTCATCATAGATGACTGTGTTGTCCCTAACTAGGTATTAAAATAAAATAAGGGTTAATAATTCAATTCAGGTGATATTTCTACTGACTAAACTGAATTCTAACCCAGCAGTTTTACACATTCACCCATCCCACCCCTTTCAATAATGAATTAGCTCCAACATTAGGTATTCTTAGCACATCCGGGTAGTTTTTGAACAATGCATCATATCTAAAAGAGAGGAAAAAGTGCTTTGACCTAAATTGATCATAGACAGACATACACACTTAACACATACATTTGATCTTAGACAAACATTACTTATAATCTTTTCCTTTAAATCACCACCTAACCCAATTCTTCTATACTAGGCTTGCCTCTCCGAATGGTCCTCCACATAGAAACTACAGCATCTCTTGCCTTCCTTCTCAACTTCTGATATTTCCATTCCAGG
>NW_006300371.1:351016-362060 GCF_000327345.1 Myotis davidii | reverse complement strand
GCCTCACCCATTTCTCAGCAACCATTCAAATCTTTTCCATTCTTAAATGCTCAAATGAAGTACCATTTCTTTCACAAAGCTTCCTAACCTCTGTGTCTTGACTGATATAGACCTTCAAAAATACAGCACTTAACTAAGCCCATGCCACAAAATTAACATTAACTTGTACATTGTCTCACATTTGAAAATTACGTCCCCCTAGTTAAACTGAATAAATGTTTGAGTGCCTACTATTTGCAAAGCAATGTCCCAGGTACCAAGATAATTAAAGAAAAACTTCTCTTGATTCTCTGGGTAAGTAAGCATTGTCTAAAATTTTTTCTGTACCTACCAAATTGTGTGCCCATAGTAATAACAGAATTATATTAATGACAGACACTGTTTTAAAAATCAATCACTAGATATTTAAGCTATTTCTATATATATTCCTTATAAACAATGACTGCAGTATCTTTGATAATAAGGAAACCATTATCCTAATAAAAAAGTTTCTCTGTAAAAGGTTAAATTCCAAAATCTATTCCAAAATCCATTTGTTCACAAATACAAAGTGACACTGTACCAATGACTAATATGAACACATCTATGTAAAGTTAAGTTTCACTTTCTTTTCTACTGCAATACGTACTTTTTCTTGCTAGCACTTCCAAACTGCTACTATCCTTTAATATTTTTTAAAAATCTCTAAAATAAGGATAAGCACTCAACATACACCTTACAGTACACACTAACAATGGACAGCAATAAACTAAAATTGAAATGGACTGCCCATTTTCATTAAGCCATGTTAGGATAGAGACACCTTTACTCTGATCGGTAGCTTTTGTTCATCTATAATAATAAAACCGTAACATGTTAATTAGACCAGACAGACGAACGACATCCCGCAGGTGGACATCCTCCGAGGGGTCCCAGACTGCAAGAAGGCATAGGCCGGGCTGAGGGATTTCCCCACCCTCCGAGTGCACAAATTTTTGTGCACCAAGCCTCTAGTATAAATATAAAAGCCTAAGTGACTGGCCAACCAGCTGACTGGCTGGTAGCTATGATGCACACTGACCACCAGGGGGCAGACGATCAATGCAGGAGCTACCCCCAGCCCGCAGGCAGGCCAGCAGGCAGGTGCCAATGGGGACCCCTGATCACCTGCCAGGCCTAGGGGCCCTACCCGTGCATGAATTTCGTGCACTGGGCCTCTAGTTTAAATATAAAAGTTTATAAACTGAAAATATGTCAGTAAAGAAAAGCTCTTCAACTATTTTATTGGCTTAATTAGGCCTCTGATCCTCTTTTTTCACTCCCTTTTTTGCTCTTCCTCTTCTCTGAGTAGTTATTTAACCTACACCAAAGGTGGTTTTTCAGAAGAAATTTTCTAATTCCTGATCCAGAGGTATCACCTATACATATTAAAGGTACTTAAATAACAAAGCCTTTAAAAATAACAAAAGCCCTGTGGATTAAAATGTTTTTGGTAATAGATAAGAGTGAAAATCCAGATCAATAATTCAAGTTTTCATGAGTAAACTGAGTCTCTGTGCCCAAAGTCCCAGTTTGAAAGCACAACAGAACTACAACTAGAATCCTCATCCCTTAAATCAGGACTCTGTCCATGACTACAATATAAAGTCTTGCCTCTAATCTACCCAAATCTTTTATGCTTAGTAGTTTAGAACACAGATTTCTAAGTAAATACAGATATAAAATGGGGAAAATACAAAATTCCATCTCAAGTTCAGCTCCTGATCTCCAAATCCACTCTCTGAGTGGTCTATTAGATAAATCCACCTCAGTGTCCCCTCAAAGTCAATGTGTCTAAAACATGTCCAAACTGAATTTATAATTTCATTCTTTAAAATTGCTCTTGTATGAATATACATGGATATTCAAAATGAGGAGAAATAAAGGCCTCTGCTTTACTCTACAAATTATAACGTCTTCAGTAAATTTAAAATTTGCTTTAATTTACTAACCACTAGTTATATACAGTATATCTGTGAACACTTTGCTGTGTTAATAGTTTTCAAACACATTTCATTTTCAAAGGGTCACTTAGTCTTCAAAAAGTAAGAAAAAATATAAGTGAAAATTGTTCATTCAAGAGACATAAACAGTTAACTTATTTGCACAGTTTTGCGAGGTCATCTAGTTGGGCATCTACCAAGTAATAAAAACTTCCCTATCTGTCTCTCTGAGTTTTAACTAGGTCAGGACCATATTCTTATTCTTCAAGGAGATATGCCAGAGGAATGTCTCAGCAATAAGTTTCCTAACTTCCTATCTCCCAAAAAAGCTTCAGATTTAAGGTAAAATAGTAAAGCAAGCAAATCAAGAGTTTAAGCTCTAGAGTCAGACAACTTGGGTTTGAAACTTCTGCACTGTGACCTTAGACAAGTAAGTTAATGTCGATCTCTTTTGCAAAATAGACATGAGCCACAGTTGCCTCACTTTGTAAAATGGGTATAATAGATAACACCAAAATCTAGAATTGAAAAGATAAAATGCAAAATGCATGTGCAGAATGCCTGGCATATAAATTTCACTCAATAAACATTAGCTTCATTATAGTCTAAGTATAGTGCAAGAGATATAACAGGTGCATTCCAGGTAACTAATTATTCCTTACGTTTCATTTCCACACTTCCTGGGAGTCTTCTTTACCACAGCTATTTGCCAGACTCCAACAAAGAACTCCAGAGCCCATTAGCAACAAAAGTATAATTCTATTCCAGTGTCTAAAAAATTTGACAACTATTTGATAAACCCAGATGCTTCAGGGCTAAGACCTCACCCTGTCTGGCAAGCTTCTCTTAACACAAGAGTTCCATTATGTCTGTTCCAAACAAAATGAATTTACTGGATTGTAAACACAAAATCTTGAGCCACATTAGCTACTATAACCAATCAAATATTTAATTTGTATTTAATGTATTTTAGAAGATTTCAGGCATTATAAAAAATATACGACCGGCCCTAGCTGGTTTGGCTCAGTGGATAGAGCCTCGGCCTGTGAGCTGAAAGGTCTCAGGTTCAATTCCAGTCAAGAGCACATGCCCAGGTTGCAGGCTCCATCCCCAGTAGAGCGCGTGCAGGAGGCAGACAATCAATGATTCCCACTCATCACTGATGTTTCTATCTCTCTCTCCCTCTCCCTTCTTCTCCGAAATCAACTAAAAAATACATTAAAAATAAATAAATAAAAATATGATTGTCAAAATCAGTTGTTAATACTTCAAACACTTGTTTTCTTAATCCCTGACTGAATGCAGATTTAGGTTTTCTGCAAAAGGGTTTTAAACACAAGCCAAGGTCTAAAAACCCATTAATTAATAACTATATTAAAAATCACTGCTACCCTTTGGAAGCAACTAGGCCACCAACTCATTATACTCAATATAAAAACTGATAAATAAAAAGAACCAATCAAATAAACAAAAAAAGCAAAAGAGTTTTATCTAAGACAATTATGGTCCAAAGAAGGTAAAATTCACCAGTTTAGAGCAAAGGAATGACTACCTTTAATTTGAATGACTTCCTCTCATAAAGCATTCAGATAGTGTGTGTGTGTGTGTGTATTTATTTATTTGGAAGTATCTAGAAAACTGGAATTCTGTAATAACCCCAGATGCCAAATACCTGAACAGAAAGTATTTTTACATTAAGTGGTAATCTAATAAATAATCCTTATCACCATATAGATATACCTATTATAAGTAGGTATATTTGGAAAAAAAACATTAATTTTAAGAAATGCAACAGAAATTAAAGAAAAGTAGAATAAGAAAAGTCAGAGAAAAGAAGCTATGAAAATAAGAAGCAAACTATAAACTGTAATGCCTGGAATTCTTGTATAATAGACCATAGTTAGGCCTTTTTGTTTATTTTCTAACATGGTAGAATGCTTTATATTAGCTCTCAGCAAAAATGAAAATAATAAATAAGTGGTATCAAAATAAATTCTGTACAGTCTTCCAAGAGCCTGCCTATTCTAAAAGTATAGAATCATACACGTTTAGAGCTGAAAAAGATCTCAGAATTACTTAGGACAATGCATTCATTGAACAGCTAATTTATTTGGGCTAGAGCATTCTGACTTGCCCAAGGTCAAACAGACAGGTAATGGCAACAAAAGCAATAGAGGTTTTAATTCCTAGTCATGCCCTTTTCTCTACATTAATAGAATTTGTTAGTATTTTTCTTTTGCAGAATATCTGGAAAAATAAGAATTCCCTTACACAAATATATATAGCAATGGTCTCTATATTTCATGCAAGCTCTTGATTTCCGTTAAATCATTTTCAATCAGATTTTTACCTGAAACAACTGAAGGAGTTTGTAGATTTTTCTACTATTGATTTAAATCTTAACGTTTTACTATTATTGTTCTTTCCCAAGTATTATCATATCAAACCATCTTGCTTTACAGTCACTCAGCCTAAAAAGGAAAGGAAACATTACTAAGCCTTTTTATAAAACTACCCCAACTTAGTAACTCTTCAAAATACTTTAAAATTCTAGTGACATTTTTTCTTGCTAGTTCTTTAAATACACATTACTGTCACTTACATTTAAAAATTTGTGGATATGGGAAAAAAAGACAGCCATACCAAAGTGTGGTTAGTTATGAAATCAGATTTGAACTTCCCCAAAAAGGATAGTCTCTCAGTTCCTACTAAGGAAACAAACAAAAAAAGAAACCAGTTGTAAAATAAATCTCACTATATAGCCCTCTCTAAATCATGTGCTCTATACACAAAATAGAACGGGGAAATACAAGTTAATGTCACTAGAGAAACAAATCATAACTTAATTCAAAAAGAAAATGTTTCTATACTCCAACCTTTAAATTAAAATTATTTTAAATATTCAAGGAATTTAAGAAAAAAAATTTAAATGTTTTAAAATGTGTTCTTGGAATCCATATGAGTACTATATATTACCACCAATATATTTTAAGTAACTATTCTGCTTTAGGCATCTTTCATTGCAAGTGTGGGAGGCAGGTAAGGGGAAGTTAAGAATCTAGAACTTTTTCAAAGGCAGTTTTATTTTTGTGTGAAGGAAGCACAAATTTATGTTTTTTAAATAGGAAGTCTCAGTTAGACTTCTGGTGACATATGCAAAACTGAAGCAGGTCTTGGAAACCTGAATAAGCTCACCTTATTTCAACCATGTTAGAGTAAGACAACAACAACAAAAACACCACAAAGTCAACATAATCAAACCGAACTTCTCTCTATGCTTTCACCTTTATGCTGACTCCCAGATGAACAGTTCCAGGACTCAGAGGGCAGACCTGAAATTCCAGTTCTTTCACATTGTTCTCCACTTTCCATCATTGGCCACTTGGGCCTACCTGGTGTCAGATTACACTCTGGTAGCATTTATAGCACTTGCAGAACAGCCAAACAGATCACATACCTAGACCTGTCTATACCTGTGGTCTCAAGATTAACTCTTCTTTTGAGCATGTTCTGAAAACTAAAGAATTTAAAACCAAAGAGAAATATTGAATGGTAAGCAGATACTGCTTTAATTTTGGCCATGAAAAAAGTTCAACTTCTTCCTGAAAAGGTTGAAAATGATAATTTTCACAATGTTATTAATTGGTGCTTTTTATTTTGCAAATGAATTGCCTGAAGAAACTTCTATCATCCTAAATCAAAAACACACCTATCAAGGAAATACAGACATGCTAAAATATGCTTATCTACAAAACCTATATGGGTATTTAAAAAGTTTCTCTCTATAACATACAAGAATCAACCTAGAAGAAAACTGTTTCATTTCTATGGTTATTTCCCTATTGAATATTTTCATTTTCTTAGAACATATGCTCTAGTGCAGTGGTTTTCAACTGGTGTGCAATAATAATTTTTAAGCCATGCAATACCTGACTATTTAGTCAGAGGCACTGACGTCTTTTCTCTCAGACTGTCCAATAACAAAAATGACAACAGCCAACACAACAACAGCTATCTGTTGTGATTGAATCAAAATAATGTCTTTTTGTCAGATTGGTAAAAATATTTTTTTTTGGTGTGCTACAGGATTTTAGTAATTATGTATGCCATGAAATGAAAAAGGTTGAAAATCACTGCTCTAGTGCAATGATTTCCCCCATCTGAGAACATAGCAGATTCTCATTAGTAATAGTGTTTCACTCTGGCCCAAATTGAAGGGGAAAAGCTAGAGATATGTTGTTCAAGTCCCCTAGGAGATTTTGCTACATAACATAACTCCCCCAACTCCCATATTACACAATACTCTTCTAGAAGAAACTCTATTACGTCATAAGAATTACCCCTCTTACGAAGAAACACACCATAAGCTGAAAGCAAAATATAAAAATCATATAAACAGCTTAATGGCCATGGATTTACATTATTAGGTGATAGTTGCTGTTCCATGTATTCAATTGATGATGGGTCCTTACTAATTTTACTCTAGCTCCCCTCCAGTGGTTCTTCACCCTACAGGAAGAGTAATTTACCAAAAATGAAAATACAATAAACTCACTCCTCTACTTAAAACTAATCAGTGACTTCCGTTACCTATAGGAAAAACTTCAAATCCATTAACAGGGCTTAAGAGGCTCTTCATGATGTTGTAAAAGGTATGAGAAAAACATGGCCAGTCAGATTTGAAAACAGGATATCTGAACAACTAGTCTGTAAAGGTGGACAGGAATCTTCTTTAAAACAAGCTTAAAAGTGTCACAATTTTAATACTCTTCACTTCCATCTCAAAATCAGGTATTATAGCATTTCTGTATTTTATAGTCTCTCATGGCCCCCTACCCCACCCCAGTATTAAAGAAGCCAAAGTCAGCCTTGCCCCTGTTCCCCCTAGAACCCTATATGTAGTGCCCTTTTCCCCAGGTTTCTGTCCATGCTCATTGCCATGTTCAATCCAGATTTCTCCATGTATTCATGGATGATCATAATCTTTTGTATCTGTGATCATAGGGTTCGCTTCCAAATCATAGTGGGACCAGACTTAAGGATGTAAACTCCAGAGAAGCAAAACATTTTCACCTTTTCCCAAGTTACCAACAAATTGGATAGACTTTAACATTCCTTGTGCACAAAACTACTGACTCCCCATATGTGAGAATGACCTACTATTTTCAGAGTGCAACCTTTTTCTTCTTTAAATAATAAACTATCATCCTGGCTGGTGTGGCCTCAGTTAGTTGGAGCATGGTCCCACACACCAAAAGGTGGTGGGTTCAATCCCAGTCAGGGCAGGAGACAACCAGTCGACATTTCTCTCTCACATGGATGTTTCTTTTTCACATTGATATCTAAATAAAATAAAATAAGTAAATAAATAAACTATCTATACTAATAAAAGCCTAAGTGACCCTCGCACATGATGTTGCCACAAGATGGCCACGCACAGCGAAGGCTGGGCCCAGTGGCCGGTCTGCACAGTGAGGTCTGGGGATCCCGTGGCTCCGCACTGCGTGGAGGAGGCCAGTCATGGCAGGGGAGGGCAGTTGTGGGAGATCAGGCCGACGGGGAAGGGCAGTTGTGGGAGATTGAGCCAGCAGGGGAGGGCAGTTGGGGGCGATTGGGCTGATAGGGGAGAGCTGTTGGGGGCGATTGGGCCAGCAGAGGGGCAGTTAGGTGTCAATCAGACCAGCAGGGGAACGATTAGAGGGCAATCAGGCTCGCAGGCAGAGCGGTTAGGGGCAATCAGGCAGGCAGGCAGGCAGGCAAGTGGTTAGGAGCCAGCCAACCCGGATTGTGAGAGGGACGTCTGACTGCCAGTTGAGGCCTGATCTCACAGGGGATCATCCCCTGAGGGGTCCCAGATTGGAGAGAGTACAGGCCAGGCTGAGGGACACCCCCCCCACCCGGACAAATTTTGTGCACGGGGCCACTAGTTTTACGTAAGTTTCCAAACAATTTCTGGTGCTCCATGTGAAGATCCTTAAAATGGGATTCTTCCTACAATCATCTTCATAACTCTCTGGCACTTACCTAAGATTATAAACTCAGTGGCACCAGAAAACTAGAAGTAGCAAAACTATAACATGAGAGATGAAAAGAAGTAGAAAGCAGGGTTAGTATTGTAACATATACTTAAAATACAGATATGTAGTAATTATAAATAATACATGTTAAGTATATTTTTGTATTGCACAAATCTTAGAACTAAACGTTAAGTGCTATTCATAATATGAAGATTTATAATACAAAATAGTTAAAATTTTAGGTCTTTAATTTTTCATAATTTCTCAATCAATTTTTAAATCATTTGAATCTATTTCAGTTACTGTTAACTAAAAAGTGTGTCAACGCCTCTTGCTTTAGG
Organism: Myotis davidii; assembly: GCF_000327345.1. NCBI lineage: Eukaryota > Metazoa > Chordata > Mammalia > Chiroptera > Vespertilionidae > Myotis > Myotis davidii. The sequence continues at coordinate 353,741 of NW_006300371.1, read as the reverse complement.
TTTTCTCTGATAGAAACCAGTTTTATTATACTTAATTGATATATACCAAAAGCTAATCAAAAGATCCCACAGTATCCATGTTCTAAAGAAACTATGCTTTTACTGATTGACTGGATGGTAAAAAGTTGATGAATATTTATTGAACTTCCCCTTAGCTCAGTACTATGGTAGAAAAAGAGAAAGAGAATGCATGAACTTGTTACCATGAAGTTTAAAATGTATTTCAGGAAATAAGATCATGACACACAATTTAATACCAAAGGTAGTATTTCATTAAGTGCTAAAGCTGGTCAGTCCTGCCAGCATTTCAGAAGAGGGTACAGTCATACAGACCAAGAAAATACTTCCCAGATACGGAAGGACCAAAACTCAACCTTAAAGGAAAGTAGGATGGGGATAGTAGAGAAGGGAGGGGAAGTGGGAGTGGTTGTGGGAAGGGGGAAGGGAGAGGGAGGAGAGGAGAGACTGGAGACAGTACCTTGACAAGAGCTAGGAGTTGATAATAGGAAATGTAGAAAATGTGATTAAATAAGTAAAGCAAAACTAAATTATGGAGAACCTTCAAAGTCAGGCAGTGGAATTTAGGCTTGCTTTGGGAAGTAGAAAGTTCCTGGAGGGTTTCAAATCATATTGCAACAGAGTGTGGTCCCTATGTTTACAAAGCCCAGTGCAAGTCACGGTTGGGATCTGGTAACTACCATCCAAAAATGATGAGAACAGCTTAAACAAACATTCCATAGCTTTATTGCTACACTGATAGCCTCTAGCCACTAAGTGTATGCTGCCTCCTTAAATTCTTCATTAATTACTTATAATAGGACTATCAACAATGGCTTTAAACTGCCTAGAGCATGGAAAATTTATTTAAAACAAACAAAAATAACTTAACTAACTTAATTTACTTCATAACTCTCTTCATTTATATTATCATTCATTAGTTTTTGTTCTTTGCCTACAGATTAGAAGGGAGAAAGAGAAAAATAAGGTTTTCAAAAAGATAAGACTCATTACCATATAACATTTCTTACAAGTTATTCAGCTGAACATCAAAATTGCCATACATCCCTTTGGATACTAGTGAAACTTTGAAATACAAGAACTAGTTGCATCTATAGATAATTGTATCTTGTCATTTTGTATTAAATATTTTGAATAGATAATGGTGATATAGTTACTCAGTGAAAAAGATGTGATATCCATGACAAATAAAAGTTTCTTAACCACATAGAGACTGCTATCACCAACATTCAAGGAATTTTTACTTTCTTCCAGGATGATGTTTAGAGAGATGAAAGTATCTAGTTGAGCAATTAAGGCTGCATTAAACCTGATGCTTCTTTAGAGGCATTTACTGCTTTATGGCATTGCCTTACTCTTGGAAAATTTAAGAATTCAAAGTTTAAGAATTCAAAGCCTTTGTAGATATAACAAATACCCACTCAGTACCTAAAATATGCCAGACTCTAAATGCTAGGAATACAGCAGTGAACTAAACAGACCAAAATTTCTGCCTTCATGGGATTTCTAATCTAGTGGTCCTAATCAGAACAGTATGTTCCCCCTCAAAATATTCTGCATTTAAAATGTGGGATTCTCAGGCAATACAGATTGTTATCTCACAACCTATGAATATAAATTTCTGCCAGTCTCCTTCTAAGTCTATCTCCCATGGTCTCTCAAACCCTGACAATTGGACACAGAAATGTGACCTTTTCTACCATAGTAGAGAGTAAGAGCTGTGGGAGAAATGCTTTACCTTTCAGACATCATATAAGTACATAAGGAGAGGGGAAAGGGAAATCTGAAGGGAGGTGGGATAGATCAAGCTAAATCCAAAGGCAGATTTCCTCCAGACAATGTTGATTAACCTAGAGCAGCGGGTTGTGACCCCTTTGGGGGTTGAACAATCCTTTCACAGGGGTCGCCTAAGACCACTGGAAAATACATAAATAATTACATATTGTTTTTGTGATTAATCACTATGCTTTAATTATGTTCAATTTGTAACAATGAAATTGGGGGGTCACCACAACATGAGGAACTGTATTAAAGGGTCGCGGCATTAGGAAGGTTGAGAACCACTGACCTAGAGGTACCTCAGGGTCCCTATTTCACTTTAATTTTTGTTGTTGTTGTTGTTGTTGTTGTTGTTAATACCCGGGGATATTTTTTCCATTGGTCTTTAGAGAGAGAGGGAGGGAGAAAGAGAGAGAGAAGCATCGATGTAAGAGAGACACATTGATTAGTTGTCTCCTGCACGTGTCCCCCCAGGGCTGGGATCGAACCTGCAACCCAGTTACATGCTCTTGACTGGGAATCCAACCCTCAACTCTTTGTTTCACAGCTGATGCTCTAACCACACTGGCCAGGGTTCACTTTAATTTTTAATCAGACTTTGAATGAATTGAAATTTAACAACAACAATTAAGTATATTGGGAGTTTTTAAAATCCCCTTTACAAATATAAACACTTCAAAGAAGAAGAGAAAATTCTTCCTGTATTTGTCTTTTCCTATATTGGATGGCCTTCAGAAAATCTTATCTGTGCTGTTTATATTCTTTTATTTATTTAGCAAGCACTCACTAGAGATCTGTCTACCAGATAGGAAAGAGACAGTGGCTAAGACATACATAGTCTTTTCCTATGGGCAATCACAGTCCATCACATAATACAGCAGAAGTGGACACAAAGCTTTTTCTCCCATGTTTTTCAGCCATTATTTAC
>NW_006300371.1:324741-350934 GCF_000327345.1 Myotis davidii | reverse complement strand
CTCTGGGGGTGGGGGGGGGGGGGGGGTCCCCCAGACTGGTCTGTGCCCTGTCACAATGCAGGAGCCCCACGATCCATCACCCCAAAGAGGTAGGCCCCGCCCATCCACTGGGGGCTCCTCAATGGATTGCCCTAAAGAGGTAGGCTGGAGCAGGGGGACGCCTGCGGACACCCGGGCTGGGCCATGGCGGAGGCCTGCAGACCCCTGGCACAGGCTCATGGAGGCCCCTGCCATGGCCCTGCCCTTGGGCCGGGCTGCAGCAGAGGACTGTGGGCCTCCATGTGCCTGCAGACCCCCAGCCGAGCCAGCGGTGGAGGGGCCTTTCCACTGCCTGCGGACCCCTGGCCGGGGCTGTGGCAGAGAGGCCTCTCCGACGCGCTCTGCCCTGCCCCTGTCCCCAAAGCTTCAAGTCTCCGCCCACCCACACCTGCTGCACACACAGCCTGCTGATCGGTTGTTACTGTGATGGCGTCCTGACCAATTTGCATATTACCCTACTATTAGTACAGATGCCCCATCTCTTAAGATTACAAACTTCTTCGGAGGAAAAGACACGTTTTTCTATACGTTCATTATTATCTAACATCATTTAAGAGAATATTGAGAGTACATTGTGTTGAAAGTCAAATTAGGCCACATGATCCAAGGTCATTTACTTTTGTTAATAAAAAAATACTTACTGAAATTCTTAATTAAAATGGCAAAAGATTCGAGTTTTCAAATATAGTTTTTAGCATTTTATAGAATTTCACATGATATACTCACTTGCTAGAACCAACGAGTTCTAGGCTTCACTGACTATCCTCACTCAATTGACACATGCACATGTATTTTCTTAATCAAACAGAGAAATTCATCCACATCACCAACAAATGGCACAAAAACAGTAAGCCCACATGTAAAAGGGCACTCAAAAATCCTTATGAACTGTTTTCCACATGTCTAGCCAAATTACGGCTTAAATAAACAAAAGAATTACTTAGTTGATTCTTTTAAAACTCCTTAAAAATTAAATTCATATAGCTTTATAATTTTTACTTCTATCTTTAAGAAGCATATTTAAATCCTTAGATTTGACTTTATTTTTCATTTGATCATTTAAATTTTATTTTTAGAAATAAGATAGTAACATACCAATTTTCAGCTGGCAAAACTATTAATACATGAACTTTTTAAACATATATCTAGAATAGGCAAGTCTAAAAGTCTTCCTTGCAAAAAAATCTTGCTCTGTTGATAATAAGACTGCAATTTAAAGCCAAAAATCACTGAGGTACATAAGACTTAGAAACAAGAACAGAGAATAGTATAGGGAGAAGCAAAAGGTGTTAAAGGGAATCAATCCCTCTATTCAGTGAAGAAATCAGAACTGCAATAATGATCTAGACATTTTCTTCAGATTAATTTAAAGATAAAATACTTTTTTGATGCTCAGCAATCTAAGAAACTAAAGTATTCTCAGCTACATGTTTTTTCAGTGGGCCAATATATAGAGTGTCCCCCCAAAATATATATACATACTTTTAGTAACTATAAAGGTAGTGTTTATTAAAATACATTTCATTTTCAAAATTGAGCTATCAGCTGTTACAGTGTATATACATTTTGGAGGGATACACTATAAAATCACCACTTTTAACTAGAATGGAAACACTAATAATTTCACTAAAATACTAGATTTCTATAAATAGCAAAAACAAACAGGGAAGGGCAGAAGCAAGAGAGAAATCAAAATGAAATTATGTCTTACAATTAAACCATAAAGAAATACTGTAGAAAAGAGCCACATTACAGTTCTTTAATCAGCCTGTTGATTCTAAAATGAAGAAATTGGGCCATGTATTTAGTCATCCAATAAGTATTTATGAAATCTACTATATGCTAGGTACTGGGTATACAAAAATAAAGTAGTTCACTGCCTAAAAAAGAAAAAAATATGTAAACAGATAACTACAGAACAATGTAAATAAATAAGTCAATCAAGTGATGAAGGAGTAGAGAGAAAGGAAGAAATACCTGTGAAAACCTGAGAAAACTTTTTGAAAAAATTACACGTGGGCCATTTCATTAGGAAGACATAACATCTATTTTTTAAAAGTAGAGAGGATGTGAGGGGGAAGTAGTGGGGGCAGGCGAACATTCCAGGTAGAAGGAGCAAAGGTATACTTAACAGCTTAAATCATTGAATAACAGGTGAAATAGCAATTTAATGAAAAACAAACAAACCAAAAAACCCACAAACCTTTTCTTTTTAAAAGGACACAAGATCTAGTATTAGAAGAACTGCATTCAAATCCTAGGTCTGGCTGGGTCAGTTTAGCTCAGCTGGTTGAGTGTTGTCCCATGCACCAAGAAGCCACTAGTTTGATTCCAGGACAGGGCACAAGCCCGGAGTTGCAAACTCGACCTCCACTACGGGATGTACAGAAGGCAGCCAATCGATGTTTCATTTCACTGATGTTTCTATCTCCCTGTCCCTTCCTCTCCTCCAAAAACTCAACAAAACCATATTTAAAAGGAGAGAGAGAAAAAAGAAAATCCTAGTTCTGCCATTTACTAATTATATTTTATTGTCTAAGTCAACCCCTATGACTTCCTTTCATTACCTTAAAGTTGTACCATAAAATGCTTTAAAAGTATTAAAGAATCTTGATACACCTAAATACAAAAATAAATGCTTAGAATACTAAAATTTCAAGATCAAAATATTAGCTTATCATTTCAATTGAATATATACCATATACAAACAGCCAATCTTTTACAGCCTATAAAAATTTCACAAAAGTAAACACATTCTGAATTATGCAAAAGTTGTATTTTCTGTATATAATACATCTAATTGTAATCTATACATTCCATAGAATACAAAATAAGCCTACAACACACCCAGAATTAACAAGTGACAAAAGTTTAATGAAACAAGCTTTATACTTAACTGGTCTCACTAATGAGAAATTAAAGCAGCAAATGTACATCTGTGTCTCTGTTCCTTTCATCGTGGTTTAACTGACAGGAAGCAGAGAACAAGATATGGTATACAAATGTCAAGTATTTCCTGCCTTCTCTGCTACATCTTTATGTCTTGTTTTATAAATAGTCCAATAGGTTATATGAAAATGTGTCAACATATGGTGTCAGAAACATAACATACAAATGGTGAAGAGTGTTTATGAAAACAACAAATAAAAAAGGTATTTTAAAGTTGGGATCCAAGTTCATAAGGTATACAAAGACTCCAGTTTAATGAAAAAGTGTCCTTAATAGTAAGTACCTTACAAATTAAGACTTGAAAATCATAAAGATGGACTAAAAAAAAAAAATCTAATGTTTGAATAATAGAATAATCCCTCAAACTAGTTCACCCAACTGGTTAGATAAGTAACACCTGACCACTCTCCCAACCCCTGCTCTTACCTCTCAAAAAAGATAAGTACCACCTCCACCTACCCACCCCCCCAAAAAGCCTTTAAGCAACTGACTCAAAACAAAGCAGAACAGATAGCTTGCCTCTTTGATCTTTGGTCATTTTTACCAGGGCTTGTCAGCACTCTTCTGATGATAATTTGTATCCCCCAAACAAACTATATCTCTACTCCTTTGCCCACTTCCGTGTGTATCCCAAACTTGACTCACATCATTTATTCATTTATGTTCAACTTTCAACTACACACAACCAAATAAAAGTCTATTTTCAAAAGGTAAATAAGTCATGGGTAATATATAACATGGTGACTATAGTCAATAATATTGTAGTGAATATTTAAATGTTGCTGAGAGTAAATCTTAAAAATGCTCATCACAAGAAAAAACTTTTGTAGCTTTCTATGGTGACAGATGGTAACTAGACTTATTATGATAATCATTTCCAGTGTATACAAATATCAAATCATTAGGTTGTACACCTGAAACTAATATAACATTATATATCTATTATTCTTCAATAAAAAATAAAATTTAAAATTTTTTAATTTGAATTTTTTTAATAAATGAATTCCACTATTAAGGCATTTTAAGTAAATTTCCAATTAATTACAACTAAAACAGAGGTGCTCATTTTTCATTATGCTAGCTGCCTCCCAAACTAATAATTTTTAAGAAATCACCTCGGGGAGAACCGAAGATGGCGGCATAGGTTAACACCAGAGATTGCTGCCTGAAACAACTAAGTCAAATTAAGCTTGATCCAGGGAAAGGACAACGTCCAGAGCCACAGGAGGGCTGGCTGAGTGGAAATTCTACAACTAGGAGTAAAGAGAATATCATATCCAGACTCAGAGGCGGCACATAAATCTTAAAAATGCTCATCACAAGAAAAAACTTTTGTAGCTTTCTATGGTGACAGATGGTAACTAGACTTATTATGATAATCATTTCCAGTGTATACAAATATCAAATCATTAGGTTGTACACCTGAAACTAATATAACATTATATATCTATTATTCTTCAATAAAAAATAAAATTTAAAATTTTTTAATTTGAATTTTTTTAATAAATGAATTCCACTATTAAGGCATTTTAAGTAAATTTCCAATTAATTACAACTAAAACAGAGGTGCTCATTTTTCATTATGCTAGCTGCCTCCCAAACTAATAATTTTTAAGAAATCACCTCAACTCATCACTTATACTTCATATTCTATAAAAGTTGGGAACAATGCAACCACATTCTCCATCCATACTGGTCAATTCTTACCTAAGCTGTAAGTTGTAACAATTATAATTTCACCAGGTTTAGTGCAATTCCTCTCTTAATCAATATCCAAAAATGAATCAATATTTTATTGCACCTAAGCCTATGTTGAGCTTCCTGGGACATCTCTTTTCTAAACAGAACTTAATATACACCTAATAATCATCTTTAAGCATGGCAACATGCTCCTAAAATAAGTAACGTTTCTTAAATGAATAGCTTGGAAAAGAATTTCATTTTTACCTAGTAATTTTCAATGGAAGGATCTAATTCGTTCTTTTTAAGAGCGTAAAGTTATTACTATTACTAGTACCTTCATAGCATATCTTCAGTGTACTTCTTTCTGCTCATATTTATTACCTTAACTGTCCCAAATCTCTAGGAATAAGTGTTCCTGAATCCTGAGGAAAGTGGCCATTTTCCTTACACAGTAGCTTCCTTCCCACTGCCTCTGGTTCTGATAGTCAAATTACCCTACAGGGTGAGAAGTCTCAGAACAGTTACATTGAACCTGTGTCCAACACCGTCTCAACAATCCAATATGCTAACAATGGTGTGCAATTAATGTATTCTATCAAGGGGAGATAAGTACTACATCTTCCTTACAGTGTATTCCCCAAATTAACAGGTTGTAAATTATCCTCTAACAATACACAAATTTGTCTCTGATCCATAGATCTAAAGATCAAATATAACGTTCAGCTAAGAAAGTTCACATAAAACATTTTGAATAAAATGATTTACACAACAAATCTTCTGTTTCTAAATACAAATTGTTTCAAACTGCCTCTCAAACTAAAACACATATAACAGTAGTTACAATTAATTATTCTAATTGAAATCTAAAATCTTTATGTTGTTTTTCTTTATTCTTTAATACATAAGTGTGTGTTTTTGCATGGTATATTTTAAACTTTATATAAATAGTATCATACTGTATATATTCTTCCAGCATACTTGAACACGTTTCTTTAAGATGTAAATTTTTTAATAAATACAAAGTTTATTTTGGAAAGTAAGTAAACATTAAACATTCTCTAGAACTTAGTGATTAGAAAAATATTATTACTAAAGATAAGTCATGATTATTAGGCTTCTAAAAAGAGAAATATCGAAGATGCACAAAGCAGACTTCCAGTCAAGATGGCAAAGTAGATAAACACCGTGCTTACCTTCTTCCACTACAACAAAATTCTAACTAAACTACGGAACAACCATCAATGAGAACCACCTGAAGTCTAGTTAAACAGAACTACTATAACTAAGGTTATACAGAAGAAGCCACGTGGAGACTGGTAGGAGAAGTGGAGACAATGGGAGAGCTTATCCCACACCCACAGGTAGGGGTTAAAAATTGGGAAAAATATCTCAGATGTGGAGGTCCCCCATGAGGAGTAAAGGGTCCCAGCCACAAACCAGGATGCATAGCCCAGGTTTCCAGTGCATGAAAGAGAAGTCCCCATACTTCTAACTTAAAAACTAGCTGGGATTATGGCTGAGTAAGACTGAGGGCCACTGGAGTCCCAGGCATTTCCTCTTAAAGGGCCCTCAACAGATGTACCTCCGAATGGACTCACCTGTTCTGAGCTCCAGCACTGGGGCAGCAGCTGGAAAAGCATCAGGGATATATGAGGAGGAACTGAATTGTCTGGTGTCAGAGCGAGGACTGGAGGAGCAATTTTCTCCCCAAAAGAGGTGCTGACAGATGCCATTGTTACTTTGTTGAGCCCCTCCACCACCCAGCTGGCTCGGGAAAGTGCCAAATCAGTCTCTACAACCTGGTTTATACCATTAGCCCTACCCTGGTGATTCCCTGAGACCCAGCCCCACCCAACTTGCGGGTCTACACAAGCCACTTCCAGCAACTTCTCCATACAAATGGGCAGCCCTGGCTTCTGTTTGTGAACTTTCCTAAAATCTCTTAAAGGTTCACAAACCCCAAACAAGTGGTGACTAGCCTGAGCATATCTTGTACCTCTTACCTCACAGCACCAAGCATTAGTGGCAGCCTGCCTCCATTTGCAAATTAGCCTTTCCCAGGCATCTCTTAAGACCAGCACAAGCAACACTCTTTTCAAATCAGTTATAGATCACATAAGGTGGCCCAGGCTGGGCACAAGTAGCAGCTGACCTTGGCCTATTCCAGAGCTGCTCAAGAGGTCTGAGAACCAACATACCTAGTGGCCAGCTTCAGACCACATCAGGGCACCACCCAACCACCTAAACAAACAACACAATCAAAGGTTAGACTTGGCAGGCACCAGAGATGAGACTTGGCAGGCCCTGCTAAAGCAACTCCTGGTCCATGGAGTCAGATCTGCCCAATAGCTCCTCCATTATAGTCACTCAGCATAAAGGTCAATCGCTCTCACTAAAGTGCCAACAGCAATCAAAGCTCAACTATAACTAGAGGGCACACACAACCCACAAAGGGACACAACTGAAGCACCCAGATGAGATGCCAAAGGAGACTGTGCCACTGGGCCCCACAGGACACCCACTACACAACGTCACTCTACCAAGACCAGGAGACATAGCAGCTCTACCAGATATATAGAAACGAACACAGGGAGACAGCCAAAATGAGAAGATAAAGAAACATGAACCCCTCCTTCCCCCCGCCGAAAAAGAAAAAAACATTACCCAAATGAAACAAAACAAAACTCTAAATAAAGAACTAAACAAAATAGAGACAAGCAATCTATCAGGTGCAGAGTTAGAAACACTGGTTATAAGGATGCTCAATAAACTTAGGGGAAGAGTAGATATACTCAATGATTACTTTTACAAAATTATAGAAAGCAAAAACAGAGATAGGAAACATTAAAAAAAGAATCAGTCAGAAATGAAGAATACAATAACTGAAATGAAGATTTGATTAGAGGAAATCAATAGATTAGATGAAGCAGAGGACTGAATCTGCAATTTGGAAGATGAGATAGTGGAAACACCCAATTAGAAGAGCCAAATGAAAAAAGAGGATAGTTTAAGAAGCCTCTAGGACAGCCGTGCGCAAACTACGGCCCGCGGGCCGGATCCGGCCCGTTTGAAATGAATAAAACTAAAAAAAAAAAGACCGTACCCTTTTATGTAATGATGTTTACTTTGAATTTATATTAGTTCACACAAACACTCCATCCATGCTTTTGTTCTGGCCCTCCGGTCCAGTTTAAGAACCCATTGTGGCCCTCGAGTCAAAAAGTTTGCCCACCCCTGCTCTAGGACCACATCAAGCACACCAACACTTACATCATAGGGGTACAAGAAGAAGAAGAGAGAGAACAAAACGTTGAAAGTCTATTTGAAGAAATAATGACTGAAAACTTCCCTAACCTAGTGAAGGAAACAGACCTACAGGTGCAGGAAGTGCAGAGAGTCCCAACAAGATGAACCTAAAGAAGTACACGCCAAGGCACATCATAATTAAAATGCTAAAGGTTAAAGACAAAGAGAGAGTCTTAAAAGCAGCAAGAGAAAACCAGTTAACTACAAGGGAGCTACCATAAGACTGTCACCGATTTCTCAACAGAAACTTTGAGGCCGAAGGGATTGGCAAGAAATATTCAAAGTGATGAAAAGCAAGGACCTACAACCAAGATTACTCTACCCAACAAAGTTATTATTTAGAATTGGAGGACAAAAAAAGAGCTTCCCAGACAAGAAAAAGCTAAGGGATAAAGGAATTCATCACCATCAAAACAATATTACAAGAAATGTTAAAGGGATCTCTCTAAGAAGGAGAAAAGTAATGACCAAAAATATGAATAAAATGGCAATAACTATATACCTATAAATAATTACATGTAAATGAATTAAAATGTCCCAATCAAAAGACCCAGGGTGGCTCAATGGATAAAACAAGACTTGTGTACTGCTTAAAGAGATTCACTTCCGATCTAAAGACACACAGACTGGAAGTAAAGGGATGAAAAAAAAGATATTTCATGCAAATGAAATGAAAAAAAAACAGAAAGCTGGGGTACCAATACTTATATCAAACAGAATAGACTTTAAAAGAAAGGTATTACAAGAGACAAAGAAGGACCCACCAATTTCACTTTTGGGTATTTATTCTAAGAATTCTAAAATGCTAATTCGAAAAGACATATGCATCCATATGTTCATTTCAGCATTATTTACAATAGCCAAGATATGAAAGCAACTTAAGTGTCCATCAATAGGTGAACGGGTAACGAAGAGATGGTACATATGTTATACAATGGAATATTACTCAGACATAAAAAGGAATGAAATCTTGCCATCTGCAAACAACATGGATTGGCCTACAGGATATTATGCTAAGTGAAATAAGTCAGAAAAAGAGAAATACTATATAATTTCACTTATGTGTGGATTCTAAAATAAATGAACAACAAAATGGGGAAAAACTCATAGATAATGCAGAACATTTTAGTGGTTGTCAGATGGGAGGGAGTTTGGGGGCACGGGTGAAAAGAGGAAAGGGATTAAGATGTGCAATTGCCAGTTATAAAAACAGTCACAGGGATGCAAAGTATACATAGGAAATATAATCAATAACATTGTAATAACTATGTATGGTGTCAGATGGATTCTAAACTTATCAGGGTGATCATTTTATAAGATATAAAAATGTCTAGTCACTATGTTGTACACTTGAAACTAATATATGTCAACAGAAATTAAAATTGAAAAAAATGTAAATAGCATGCACAAAGCACCCTATGTTCAATGATGCTTCTCACAAAAAAATTTTCTGACTTTCTGCAAAAGATAGTTCACTTTAGAGATGCCATATTACTACAAAGCACATAAAAATTATTGAAACCAAGGCCAATTCCTTTTACTGTGATAATTAAACTTCAAAGTTATTGCACAGAAAGCCCATAGACTGGAAGAGGCCAGTAACTGCTTTCTTCCGCCTGCTAATTTCCCATTTCTTAATCACAAAGTCACCAACTATATGGAAATACTGAGGCTCAAAATGGCACTTTCACTTTCTTTGAGAAATGTTGCTTTTCTCATTAGATAGGCACCAATAATAGAAAAATACTGCTTACATGTAACATAAACTTTAATAAAATTATATTCTATGACATAATTATACGTAAGTACCATCATTTATTTAACCAATTCCTATTTTTGGACATTGGGATTATTTCCAATGTTGCCCTATTATAGTGTAACATTGTAATCCTCTCACAATGTGATCCTTGGACCCACAGAGGCTCCAGAAACTCTTTCAGGGAATTTATGAGTTTAAAACTATTTTCATAGTAATACTAAGGTATTATTTGCCTTTTTTTTTTTACCATGTTGATATTTCCACTGATGGTGCAGAAGCAAAGGCTTTTGCCTTTGTATGAATTGAAACTGTGTCACCAAACCACACTAGTCATTGTATTACCACTAGGTGATTACATTTTCAAAAAGGTAGTTTCACTTTTTTTTTGTTAAATCTCAACCATTAAGTACACCTTTTAATATTCTTATAAAATGGAAAGTACAGTATACATAAAGTATTTCTGTCAAATACTAAAACAGAATCGTTGTCTTGAGGGAAAGCACTAATACTATTATTGTTAATCCCACTTCTAGGAATATATACCAAGAATTGTGAGCTAAATTAGCTGCTTTTTTCATGGAATACAATTTTTACTTGAAAAAAAAAAACAACTATTGATTGAGAATTGCATATTTGGCAGATATTTTCTCAAAAATACAGTGCATCTATCAATTCAAGGATAACAATTAACAGTATCTCTGACCAATGATAAAATGTAAGTTTTCAACTAAAAAGCAGAATTTTGGAAAACCTGTGCCCACTACTTTGAGCTTGTCAGCTTTCCAATATTTAAAAGATTTCTGATAAGCTTGATGTGATATTTAAAAAATACGATTTTTTAAAATGTCTAAAAATTCTAAAATGTCCATGGGTTATATTTCTAAATATAAAAATTCTTTACAAGTATAGGCTATTATTTATTAAACTAGAGGCCTGGTGCACAAATTAGTGCATCAGTGGAGTCCTTTGGCCTGGCCCTTGGGATCGGGCCGAAACTGGCTCTCCGACATCCCCCAGGGGGTCCCAGATTGCGAGAGGGTGCAGGCCAGGCCAAGGGACCCCACTGGTGCACAATCAGAACTGGGAAGGGACGCAAGAGGTTGGCCAGCCAGGGAGGGACCACAGGAGGGCTCCAGGGCATGTCTGGCCAGTCTCGCTCAGTCCCAATCGGCCGGATCTCAGCAGCAAGCTAACCTACCGGTCGGAGCATCTGCCCCCTGGTGGTCAGTGTACATCACAGTGATTGGTTGAGCAGCCTTAACATATCATTAGCATATTATGCTTTAATTGGGTGAACAGACGACTGGACACTTAGCATATTAGGCTTTTATTATATAGAATACCCTTTAAGGGATCCTCTCTCAGAAGAATAGAATATTGAAAATTCTCTGGGTTACATTTTTTTCCTTGGTAAAATAAAGCTATTAAAAATAAATTCAATTATGCTTTCCTCATCTCAGTCGATCACATAGAGCACTTTGAAGACCACTATCTGTCATTTTTCCCAATATTTATGTACATTAGATATTTTTAAAAATAGAAGTGAATTATTACAGTACGTATATGTAATTTATGAGTAAAGTTTCTATATTTTGTTTACTGCTATATTCTTCAGCTTCAATAATAATGTCTAGCAGACAATAAATAATTGCTAGATGAATCAATAAAAATATGATAAGAAATATAGGAAACCCCCAGACTATACTGACTTACAAGAATTCAACTATAGCCCTGACCGGTTTGGCTCAGTGGATAGAGCGTCGGCCTGAGGACTGAAGGGTCCCAGGTTCGATTCCGGTCAAGGGCATGTACCTTGGTTGTGGGCACATCCCCAGTGGGAGGTGTGCAGGAGGAAGCTGATCGATGTTTCTAACTCTATATCCCTCTCCCTTCCTCTGTGTAAAAAATCAATAAAATATATTTTTAAAAAAAGAATTCAACTATAAAATCCTATGACTTCTACTTTCATTTGTTCTTCTTTTTCTCTGCCACTAGTTATACATACATACATTGCGGGAAGTATTTCAAAAAAGAGAGGCAAGAAATGATTATGAAAGCAAAAATCTGGATTAAGATCCATGATTTCACTTCTTATAACAATTTTCACAATTACATTATTAAATTTTGGAAACTTTACATAAAGATTCCACATCAAGCTCAAATGGCATGGTTCAGTGGTTGAGCATCGACCTATGAGCCAAGAGGTCATGGTTTGATTCCTGGTCAGGACACATAGTATTACTATGATGTGTTGCAGGCTCCATCCCCAGTGTGGGGTATGCAGGAGACAGCCAATCAATGATTCTGTCACATTATTGATGTTTCTCTCTCTCCTCCTTCCTTCCTCTCTGATATCAATAAAAATATATTTTTAAAATGATTCCACATCAAATTTATAACAAAAAAATTTTAAAACCCTTAAACGTTCAGGAAGGCATGGGAGAGCATATTTGCCAATGTTATATCCCATAAGGGCCCAATCTCCAAAATTTACAGGGAACTCATACAACTTAATAAAAGGAAGGTAAACAATCCAATCACAAAATGAGCAAAGGACCTAAACAGACACTTTTTGAAAGAGAAAATACGGAAGGCCAAGAGACATATGAAAACATGCTCAAAGTCACTAATCATCTGAGAGATGCAAATCAAAACAATAATCAGGTACCATCTCACACCTGTCAGACTGGCTATCATCAACAAACGACAAGTGCTGCCAAGGATGTGGAGAAAAAGAAATGCAACAGCAGGGATGGAACTGGAGAGCATTATGCTAAGCAAAATAAGCCAGTGGGATAAAGATAAATATCAAATGACCTCACTCATATGTGGGATATAATGATCAACACAATTTGATGAACAAGAATAGATCCAGAGACAAATGGCAGGGGAGGGGGGATTAGAGAGCAACCAAAGGACTTGTGTGCATGCATATAAGCATAACCAATGGATACAGACACTAGGGGAGTGAGGGCATGTACTGGGGAGTGGGCATGACCAGGGAGAGGTCAATGGCGGGGGGAAAGGAGACATATGTAATACTATATGTAATATTTAAACAATAAAGAATTTAAAAGAAAAAATAAACTTTCAGTTGGAATCAGAAATGTTAAGCTATGATTTTAAAAATGCTTCTCACTTTGCTCTCACTATAATGTTTTTAGCACAAAAAGATATTTTATACTGTTAACCAATAAAATATTTAGAAACCTTTTTTTTAATTCAGGAAGAAATTGCTTTGGTTATAGTAAGAATCTTAAGGAAAACAAGATGAAACACTGATTATGTCAATAAATTCAGATAGATGCAAAAGTCTAATTTGGGGAATTAGCTACTTAAAGTTTATCAGTGACAATATATTTTTTCATAAATTTTTTGTTCTAAAATGTGTTTTTAAATATTTGAATGTGGGATGATTCTAAAGACTAAATTATTTCTAGCAAACTATAGCTCCAACTTGTTAATGGATCTCAACTGGATGTTACCCATCAGAAGGATGCCTAAGAGCCATCTTGTTAGTTATATGGGACAGACACACGATTTTACGTAACTTAGTTCTGAATCTAATTAATCACATTCACTGAAATAGGCAGTTAACATTTTTTACTGATATAGAGTTTATTTACCATTTTTCAAATCAATTTCATCAAATTACACATTTCTGTTATTTATTATGTGAAACAACAATTATTTTATTTCTAAGCAAAATTTATTATGAAATACTTCAACTGAAGAGAAAGAGAATACACTCTCATACCTATCACCCAGCTTTACATTAATATTTTACCATATTTTGTCTCAGATTCTTAAGGGGAAAAAAAGTCATATATAGTTAAAGCCTCCTATGTATCCCTCTACAATCTCATTTTATCCCTCTTATATTCTAAAAATGATGTTGCCCCTGTCTGTCCACCTTTACTATATATGTATCAATAAGAGTATTATTTTATGTACATTATTTGGACTATATGTATCTATTTTATTTTTAAAATTTTTTATTCAAATTATGTTTGAAATAATTGAATCATAGTTAACAAATGACAGACACTCAACTGTTTAGTAGTCAAATACACTGAGTGGCCAAATTATTATGACCACCTGACGTTTGTAGGCAAATTAGCTATAATTTCGTGCTGAAGTTTCTAGAGGGCCAGACCATTATAAATAGGGAAGCAGGTTGTTTACCTCGACAGTAGAAGTAATTTTTTTCTGAAGATATGGGTAAACAACGCGATTTAACAGCCTTTGAATGTGGGAGGTGTGTGTGTGTGTGTGTGTGTGTGTGTGTGTATGCAACTTAATATGAAATGTATCAACTACTCATCTATTTAGGGTTCTGAAGGGTTTTACTCCCCTCCCCAGGGTACTAGAACACAGTAAAATGCTCAATGGGTAAAAAGTCATCAATAGTAGGCATTTTGTTCCTAGGAAAGATAATGGAAAAACTCTGAATCATCATAAACTACCTATTTTCTCCATACTCTTTGTAAACTCTTCACATACTTCAATGTGATGACACTGCCCTAGAGAACTCTTGCACGTAAGTTACAGCAACCAAGTTCAAGAATGTTCCCAAACTGGAAACAATCTAATGTCATCAACAAGAGACAATGAATACACTCTGGTATAGGCAGACAATGGAACACAACACTGCAATTAAAATTAAAATAAGTCCCACAGAATTGAACGAAAGAAACAAGTTACTACAGAATATATATGGTGTGATTCCACTAACAAAGTTCAAAGGGGTAAGACTATAATGAATTGTCCCATTATAATACTAAGCATCCATTTAATATTTTGATATAAAAATAAGATGCATATAAACTAACAATTAAGCCAACACCTCATTTTTATAGTTTTACTACAAATTTTTTTAGTTTCACTGTTATAGGACTATTTTCTAAAACACAGAAAATAACCAAATTTCTTTCATTTACATTTTTATATTGTACCATACAACTTTGCACAACCACAATGACCACTATATGACAGAGCATCCATCACATAGATAATAAACTTTACATGGCTTTACATCATGTAAGGTCATACTCATGACTGCTACCTTGAAGAACTTCTAATATATAGAGTAGAAGACAAGGCAAGGATAGATCCAAGAAAACACAAATTTTATAAAATAAAAGAACTTATATAAGAAGTGGCTGCCTCTAGGCAGCAAGACTGAAAATAGGAAGGGATAGAGGAGAAAAGCCACTTTCCCTTACAGGCTCTTCTATTAGATTTTAAACAATGTACATATATCACTTCATAAATATACTAGAGGCCCACTGCACAGATTCGTGCACCAGTGGGGTCCCACAGCCTGGCCTGAGGGGATCAGGCCGAAACTGGCTCTCCGACATCCCCCGAGGGGTCCCAGCTTGCAAGAGGGTGCAGGCCAGGCCAAGGGATTCCACCAGTGCACGACCGGGAGGGACCATGGGAGGGCTCCAGGGCATGTCTGGCCCATCTCGCTCAGTCCCGATCGGCCAGACCCCAGCAGCTAGCTAACCTACCAGTCAAAGCATCTGTCCCCTGGTGGTCAGTGTGTGTCATAGCAACTGGTCAAATGGTCGAACAGTCAGACACTTAGCATATTAGGCTTTTATTATATAGGATATTTACAGTTATATTTTATTGATTTCAGGGAAGAAGGGAGAGGGGGAGAAAGTGAGAGAAGCATCAATGATGAGAGAGAGTCATCATCAACTGCCTCCTGCATTTCCCACACTGGGGGTTGAGCCCAAAAGCCTGGCATATGCCCTGCCTGGGAATTGAACTGTGACCTCCTGGTTCATAGGGCGACACTCAGCCAGGCAAAATTTTTAATATAAAAATTATTAAATCAATCTTCATACAAACTCCAAGAAGCATTTACATTGTTTATAGCTCCCTTTTTTAATGCTAGCAATTAAACTCAGGCTACAAAATAAAGAGTTAAGAAAGAGATAATACCATACTGCTCAGCAATTAAATGAAAGGGAAATTCTGAATTCCTATAAGGGGAAGAGAATGAAAGTGAAAAGGGAAGTTTAGGGACAGTTTTCTGATTATGAGGATGGCTTTAATTCAGATATTTATAACTGGAAGAAAGGAAATCAAAATGGTTCTACACAAAAATTTGCACAACCAAAGCTCAGCTGTATAGTTAGTTTCTTCCTCTCTGACAACAAAGCAAAAAGAGTGGGATCTCTAGACATTTGTAGTATAGCTCAACAGTCATTTTTACTATAGTACAGACTACTGAACAAAACACAAAGGTAGAGATGACACAAAATATTTTTCTCTTTAGATTTCCCATACTAATGGGAGAAAAAGATTGCACCAATAGCCCAAAACTGCTCTAATTATTTGAGTTGTCTCACTGGTATTACTAATTTAACTTCCAAGCAAAAGAGCAAAATACAATTTGCTGGTAGAAATATAATTGATGAAAAAAATTATTTTCAGACCATTCAACTGATGGGACTCTTCTTCCCACTCCTACAGGAGTCTGTAAATATCTATGTCCATTAGATGGGATGTAATGTAAGGCCAATCTACAAATATGCAATCTGTGATATAGTTAAATGTCCAGAGAAACCTAAATAATGTTATCCAAGTATCACATGGGGGAAAATATTACTCCCTCCCTGACTCAAACAATTACAAATAATAATAGTGTATTTCCCTGGAGAGAAGGTTTTCAAAGACTGTAAATGCTATCATAAATCAGGAAGGGAATTTTTTCCCCCTAAAACCCCAAAAATAAGGGAACAGAGAGAGACACCATACAACACCAAATAGAATTAAAAAACAACAAACTAACATTGGCAGAGTGATGGTTCACTAAGATGGAGAGCAGGTCAATTACACTGGAAAATAAAAATAACTAGTTTCGCCGAAACCGGTTTGGCTCAGTGGATAGAGCTTCGGCCTGCGGACTGAAAGGTCCCAGGTTCGATCCCGGTCAAGGGCATGTACCTTGGTTGCGGGCACATACCCGGTGGGGAGTGTGCAGGAGGCAGCTGGTCGATGTTTCTCTCTCATCGATGTTTCTAACTCTATATCTCTCTCCTTTCCTCTCTGTAAAAACTCAATAAAAAAAATATATATAAAAAAAAATAACTAGTTTCATTCTATATTGTGGTCAATATGGCAGCCGGTTGGGGAGCAGGAGGGCAAAGGCAGAATTACAGAAGAGGAAAGAAGGAAAGCCACAAAGTTGAAAGACACAGCCAGCATAAAATGGAATAGAGAAAGAGATAACAGGAAGGGAAAGGAGGTTAAATAAGTCCTGATATGGGATGATCAACTACTGCAGTCACTTTTCTTACTTACTAGGGGCTGTGGGCTTCAAAATATAGGGGTGGGC
Source organism: Myotis davidii (assembly GCF_000327345.1). Lineage (NCBI taxonomy): Eukaryota > Metazoa > Chordata > Mammalia > Chiroptera > Vespertilionidae > Myotis > Myotis davidii. Next base: position 333,844 of record NW_006300371.1, on the reverse strand, counting down.
AAAAGTAGGTCTTCAGTTGTTCGTATGGAAAAATATATAACACAAGAATAAACTCTTATGCAAATTCAAAACTATAAACCAACTTTTCCCACTCCTGCATTATTGCTTAAAACTTCAAATATTACAATGCTAAATAACGGATTAATCGCTCTTCCTAAACCTGTAAACTCTTTTTCTGAAAGTGTGACCTGTATAACAATCATCCATGGCACTTATTAAAAATGCAGATTGACAAGCCAAATTCTAGGCCTAATGAATCAGATGTCTTGAGTTGAAGCCAGCTGATTGTTACACCAAAGGTTGAAAATTACCACTTTAAAATATTTAATACCAGGTAGGTGTTTTTACTTAGAATGGTTATAATGTGCAGACACCAGACAGAGATTAAGCTGAGCTGAGGGTAACATGCCTTTTAAAATTTGCCATCCTTAAATTTAGCAGGACCTGCCTGAGTAGCCAATGGTTTCATGCAGCAAAATAACATTTTGCCTATTCATATGTGCTTGTCAAAGGTTGAAAAAGAGAAATAGAAGAAAACATCTCTGATCCCAAGAGCTTATATTCTTTTACAGATACTCTTCTTAACCTCAGTAAATGCTCTTTTCTTCAACACTCATAATTCCTAAGATCCATATACTTTACTGACATTTTTTTTATTTTTTGTTAATCCTCACCCAAGAATAGTTTTTCCATTGTTTTTTATTTTATTTTTTAAAATATATTTTTATTGATTTCAGAGAGGCAGGGAGAGAGAGATAGAAACATCAGTGATGAGAGAGAATCATTGATCAACTAACTGCATCCTGCACTCCACCCACTGGGGACCAAGCCCGCAACCCAGGCATGAGCTCTGACCAGGAATCAAACCAAGACTTCCTGATTCATGGGTCAACGCTCAAACACTGAGCCACACGGGCTGGGCTCCATTGCTTTTTAGAGAGAGTGGAAGGGAGGGAAGGAGGAAAGGGTGTAAGAGAGAGGAACATTGATTGGTTGCCTTGACCAATCAATGTTCCCCAGGTATATGTATGCCTTGACGGGGAATCGAACCTGAGACCTTTTGGTGGCAGGCCAACCCTCTAACCACTGGGCAACACTGGCCAGGGCTTTCCTGGCTATTTTAAGTCTCAACCACCTTTCATCTCTAGCTGTCTGAATCTAAGTTTAACTTTTCAGTGGTTTGGCTCCATTCTTCAACTATTTTACGAAGCCCTGTTTTCTCAGTAAGTATCTAAGTTTGTTAGGATCAAGCTCATGTTTTCTAGCCTTTTATACCCTGTTTGTTGCTTAAAACAATGATGACCACCTTGTGGAGAATCTAATATTGAATTGGGTTAGGAGTCTTGGAAATTTAGGAGATTCGACAGTTATATGCAAAGTAATTTAAAAAATCCAAATTCTAAACATAAAGGTAAATCTGAAGTAAATTTTAACAACCCCAATAAAACACATTAAAAAGTTAATAAACAAAGATTTTGTATTCCCCAGAAGATTCTAAAAGTGCCTGGTATGTAAGCTCTCAAAGGAGGAGAAAAGATATGACAAATGGAATGAGATTACTAATTATAGGAAAGTTAAATTCCAGTATTGTTAGAGTTTAGAAACCTCTAGATTTTGTAAACTCATATGAAAAGTTTTATGTATAAACACTCCTTCTATACACACACTTCAATAAAACAAGGCATCATATTAAACAGTATTTGCCCTCCTAAAATTAAAGCAGAAATAAACCTGTCTTTGTAACTAGAAGTTCAAAGTAAATTCCCAACTTCTTATATTTTCACCTCCCATAGGCCGATCTTAAGTAAGAAATGTCACAAAACAATGCTCCATGAAAAAATTCTAATAGTGAAAAAAAAGTTTGCAGAAATTAAACAAATGTATCATCTCTCTGAAAAAGAAAACTAGCTTGAACACATTTTCAAAATCATTTGGTTAATTTATTTGGTTGCTTATCACCAAGCAATTTAATTAAGGCTTTATTTAGTCTTAAGGAACTACAGACCATTTCAAACAAAGCATCACTTGTTGGAGTGGACTAGCGTGAGCAGCTCTGGGTTAGCACAGCACAACCTTGAGCAAGTCACAGGACCTCTTTGGGCCTGTTTCTTCAGTTATAAAAGTGACGCAGTTGGACGATCTTCAGCCTTTTTTAGTGCTAAAGTTGTGTGAATCGGTAATTCTAAGTTTATTTCTGATGGCTCAGTTTAAACTTATATTCAACCTTATGAAAGGAAATAGTGGGTAGGGGACTATCTAATAAGTTTTAATGGCCTGTTCTTGCGTCCATACTTTATTTTTCCTCCCTTCTCCCTGAAGCCGCATCTTAGCCTTCTTTACATAATAAGAAACTGAAATAATGAACAGTATCTATCTTGTCTAAGTTGCACCACCATCTTAATTTTAAGAAACTAAATTCTTCTACTTCTCTTTAATAAATAAAATCTTAAATATTTGCTTATTTGTGTGCCCCTTGATTTTTCTCTTATGGGTCACTGGCTTTTAAAAATGAAAAAAAAAAATTTCTAAAGGCAAAGAAGTTTCATTAGATTTTTCACACAAATCAGACAAGAAGTAAATATAGCCTTGGCTAATATGCAAACAAAGATGACAGCAAATGGCTAAGAATAAAATGTCTGCAGTGCCTTATTGATCTGTTAATATCAACAATCCTTTTAAAAGATTAAGAAGTAATAATTGACTGCCATTCTATCTTCCCTTTCATCTGACAGGCCTTCAAGCACTTAGAAAGTTCATAACAGCAAACTCCCAAAGAGCTAGCTAAACATAATCACAGTCGAACATAATAAACTTGGCAAGTTTTATTTCCAAGAACTTTATTCATAATTATTGCATATTCTAACTTTACTTTCAAATTTTAGTTTCACAAATAACTTTAGTAACTAAAATACTATATCCAGCTTCTCAGAGTACCTGGAACTTCAAGACATACCAGAATGTACACTTGCCAAAATCTCATAAATTTCAATAAGGATAAATACTTCAGGAAAAGACTTGACAATCTTTTCTTTTATGAACGATATTAATTTTGTGTATTTTCATATTTATATTTTTTCATTGAGAAGTATTTATATTTTATCTTTTTTTATCACCATTTGTCCCCCATACCGTCCACCTCCACCCACTCCCTTCCTCTCCTCCCCAAACACTGTTGTCCCTGTCCATGAGTTCTTTCTCTCTCGTTTTTTCTTTCTTATTAAAATACAAACCAAGCAAATGTTAAGAACAGAAGGAAGACCAATACTTTTTAAACAAATTGATATACTATGTTTTCACAGAAACTAGTTAGGCTTTTAAGGCTGTTATTCCGAACAAGTTTCTAGTATGAATCTTAAAACTTTATTATTTTTTTTCTAATAGTAAATGAATCATTCTAGTCTTTGTTCCTTTTTATTTGAGTCACTTTTACTTGTTAACTAAATGGCCATTCATATTACTTAAACTTCTATTTTGTTTTCAAAAGTAAATGTTTTAGTATCATTTCATTAACTTAAGAAGAAGAAAAGAAAAGGATAGAACAATCAAGGAGCAACATCTACAACAGTTGTCCCAAAAGTTCCCCTTAACTAAATGCCAAAACAAAACCATTGTTCTTAATTTTTTTTTTCTTAACACCCATATCACACATAAGTAGTTTCTTGAATTATAACTTCTTGCTACCCTCAAAATACAATTAAATTTTTAAAAGTTAAAATCTGACCTAGTATGCTTTGTGAGCTAAAAAAAAAAAAAAAAAGAAAGAAAAAGAAAAATCTCCTTTATTCTCAAGTCATCCGGGGGGGTGGGGGGGGGGGGGTCACACAAAATATAAAGAAAGCTTTACCAAAAACGCTCTATAACTTTCCAGAATTTGAATGCTTGTTTCCCCCTAGTAGTTAAGTGTAATCAGGCATGTGACTGACTGACTACATTTTTTCAGAGTTAAAGAACACACTCAGTCATGTTCTTCAACAGGTAAGAACCACCCTCTGTTTACCAGCTCAGGAAACAGCCAGAAGCAAACACCCAAAAACATAACGTTACCTTCAAATATTCTCATTATCTTTAGATACTGTCCTTTGGGCTTGAAAATAAAAAGCAATCCGGCAAGTTTTATGCTGTTAAAATGGCTCCTGTAGATTGGGGAAGTGGTTCTGTGCTTCAGCTTATGAGTCATACATGAAACTAAGTGTTTCTAAGAGAGGCACGCCCATGTTGCTGTGGACCCAATTATTCTGCTAGGTCAAACATGCAAATCTACAGGTAAAAACGGGGGAGAGGTATAAAAAAAGGAGCAAGATAGAGAAAGGAGCAAAATCTACCTTGATTAAACCATTACTCAGCTAATGCTAATCACCATAATTTAAAATTTACAATAAAATACAACCAGAATCTACAAGGAGGCAAAGTTAAAAAACATCATGTTATTTTAAAAAAGAAAATCTCAATTTTAAAAGTAATTTTAATATATCAAGTAAAAAAATGATGAAAAAAAAAGGCATGGGAAGAAATGAAAGGAAGATAGCAAACTTTCTGGCTTTTAATGTAACAATGAACTGGTGAGTCTAACCTGGCTACTCATTAACCCTTATATAAAAGGGGTGTATTACTATGTAATCTGAAAAAGCAGCAAACTGCAATATCAGATGTAGCTTTATAAGTTCACTAAACAGATAATATCCACTAGAAAATTCAAAGTTCAGTGGAAAAATAAGTGGAATTTAATCTGGTTTATACAAAAATAAATAAATAAATAACAAGTGCAGGGTTAGAAAGGAATTGAAGTTCAATATAACAAAATGATTTTAAACTGAAAACTTGATAAAACCCTATTTTAAATAAATTATCAATGCAATCATAGTTCAAAACTCTACTGCTTCCAAGAGATAGCCAAAGTTTTCTTTACCTTTCAAACAAAATTCTCCATAAACAAAAGTGTACCATGTGCCAAGCACCCTGCTGTACCACACATGTCTAGCTTGAGGGTACCAGCAAAAAATGTGGCTAGTGAAGTTTTGCTCTCCAAGCCACCATACAGCTGACAAGGTGCACAAGCTGAAACATTACTATAATTACTTACCCTGTGCCCTGGGTGAACATTTATTAATTTATTCTAAGAACTTAAACTGATCAAAATGGCTTGAATGCTAATGCTTTCGAAAAGTGCTTTAAATGACAAAGTCCAAGTCACTAGCTAGCCTTCATCCTAATATTTCACAAAAAGTAAATGGGATTTGGCAAGGTGCTCTCCCCTTTAGTTAATTAGTTGGAAGTGATTATTCTGCTTTACTAGAGGCACAGCTGAGAGCTGTCACTGACTTAGACAGGAACTTTACAAACTGCTACGAAACATGACAATGAACATCTTGCTGACTATTAAGTACCTATTTATTCCATTCTGAACACTGCTTGATTTGCTTATCTTTTATTAAAATAATCCCCATAGTTAAATAACTTAAATAATAAAATTATGCTAGGAAGAAAAAAATCATTTTTTCTATTGTCAAATGTCATATTTAGTTTAATTTTAGCTCATTTATCCAGAATGACTATTCAGCACCCAAACACCAAGAAAAAGGTCCTTTGAGTAGTCACAGGAAATGTTCACTGTAAAACCCAAGTCATTTCCCAGAGCTGAAACTTAATTTACACAATATCCATATAAGCCTAGTAATTTGATTATCTTTTAGCTAATTAGAAATGATAAGGAGTGAAGAGGGAATAGAGAATAGATGATGTCAAAACAAGTGGCAAAGATGATAATGAGAGAATAAAATTTTTAAAACCTATAAAACTATAAATAAATATAATGTAAAAAGTACTGGGATCTGAAGCTAGCCTGTAAGGCAGTGATGGTGAACCTATGACACACATGTCAGAGGTGACACACGAACTCATTTTTTTGGTTGATTTTTCTTTGTTAAATGGCATTTAAATATATAAAATAAATATCAAAAATATAAGTCTTTGTTTTACTATGGTTGCAAATATCAAAAAATTTCTGTATGTGACACGGCACCAGAGTTAAGTTAGGGTTTTTCAGCATGCTGACACACCGAGCTCAAAAGGTTCGCCATCACTGCTGTAAGGTCAATATATTCTACATTTTCCTTAAGTATATCATCATACAGTGAAGTGCCTCGAAGTCAGCATAAATTATGATAAAGGTTTTTAAAAGACAAAGTGAATAACATCAAGTGTGTGAAATTTTTTATGAAATATGGATACATAAAAGGATAAGCTTCTGCTACTGAGAAAATCCATTTATATAAAAGACATTACTTGACAATGGCAGATATTTGGACAGTAATTTAAAAGAAGTATTTTTGGCCACACATATACTAGTATATAAGTGAAGTTAAAGACAGAAAGTTAAAATAATTACTCCTCTTCAACAGAAATAAGTATTTTAGCTGTTCCTAAGGAGATTATTCCAGAGTTGCTATTAAAATATATTGCCCCTTTAACCAGGAACATCCCTATTAGCATTATTTTATCACCCACAGGAACTAGATCCTGGTTCTATTCGGAACCCCAACAAATCAATCCCCACAGGGAAAAAAACAACACAAAAACAAATAAACAAAAAATGGCAAAGCAGTACAGGTTCTAGAGCCAGTCTACTTGGGTTCAAATCCCAGCTCTGCCACCTATTAGTTGTGTAATAATCCTGGGGATTACTTAACAACAATGTGCCTTCACTTATTTAGTACCCACCTCAAAGAATTATTGGGACAATTAAAATCAGTCCATGTACTACTATCCTATATAATAAAAGCATAATATGTGAAATGACTAGTCACTATAACACACACTGACCACCAGGGGGCAGACACTCAACGCAGGAGCTGCCCCCTGGTGGTCAGTGCATTCCCACAGGGGGAGCACCACCCAGCCAGAAGCCAGGCTCACGGCTTGCAAGTGCAGTGGCCACCTCCACTGCAGGCAGGCAGTAAGGGGCAAGGGGTCCTGGACTGCGAGAGCCCCAGACGGCAAGGAGATCGGGCCTAAGCTGGCAGGCGGACATCCCCTGAGGGGTCTGGACGGCAAAAGGGTGCAGGCCAGGCTGAGGAACCCCCCACCCCCCGCCACAGTGCATGAATCTCGTACACCGGGCCTCTGGTTTGGAATATAAATAACTCACAAATAAGAAAACAAACCAATTTTTAAAACGGTCAGACCATCTGAACAAATACTTCATCAAAGGAGAGATATAGATAGCAGGTACTGAGCAAGAAAAGATCTTAACATTACTCAATAAGGAAATGCAATTTAAAGTCAGAACAGCACTATACAACATTGAAATAACTTTCCCCCAAAAAAAGTGCTTAGTGAAGATATGGAGCAAAAACAATCCTCATACATTATTTGTGGAAATGCAAAGTGGTATAGTGTATTTAGAAAATTCTTTATCAGTTTCTTATAAAGTTAAACATAAACATATTATACAATCCAGCAGTCCCATTCTGAAATATTTACTCTAGAGAAATGAAGATATGTCTATTCAAAAAAAAATTCTACGCAAATATTTATAGCAGTTTAATTAATAACCACCAAATACCGAAAACCCAAATGTCCATCAACTTGTGAAGGGCTAAGCACATTGTTGTATAACCATACAACAGAACAGTATCAACAATAAAAAGGTATGAACTTACTGAACTGCTGAAAAACACTACGGCATATATGAATCTAAGCGCATCAGGTTGAGTGAAATAAACCTGACTCAAAATATATACCATATGATTCCATTTATATAACATTCTGAAAAGGCCAAACCAAAATACAGAAGTCACATTATTAGTTGACACAGGTTGGGAGTGAGGGGAGGTAATTGCCTACTAACGAGAACAAAGGAACAAACTGTTAGAGGCGATAGAAATATTTTTTATGGTGATGTGGTATTGTTATGTGAACCTTGAGAAAGTAGATACCTACACTAAGGGCTCCTAATGGCTAACTGGACTCAAATTTATTAAAAAACAGAGCCTAACAGCCATTTCTACACAGGGGCCTATCACACTGCACTTCAGGGAAAAGCCTGCACGGAGCTACCTGCCTCTGCACAGAACTGCCTGCCTGCACTGCCATCTGAGCCAACCCTTATAAAGGAGTTTCCAAAATCCTATTTCAACCTACAGGACTGAGGCTTTCCATCCAATCACAGCTGCAGCTATATACCTACCCACCCACCCCACCCCCCATCAACATCTTCACCAACTAATCAGACCAACTTTCCATTCTGACCAATGAGGAAAGTGCCTTTGGGATCAATCAAATATAAGGATTTGGAGTCCTCATCTGCATGAGGACAGACCAATCAGAGACCAGGAGCAGGGACTTCTGTCTATATAAGGCAGCACCCCACCCTGGCTCTTGAGAGTGGACTTCTCCTTTCCACCAAAGTCTGAAGACTGGGTTTCTCCTGGCTGAGCTGAAACACCAAAGCTATCTAACTGGAGCAGAACAGACCAGACCATGAGAAGCACAGCAGAGCTGTCTCACTAGAGAGAGGCCTGGCCCCAGGGCCAGCCTTGCTGGTTTCACAGCCTGTGCTGCATTACAACTGAACTGTTTTGCACTGAATAAACTTTCCTTTTTCACTGCACTCCAAACTGGGGACTCCTGTTAGCATTGTCAGTTGTCAGTTCTACAGGTCATAGAACTGTACACCTAAACAGGGCAAATCCTACTATATATGAAATTTATTTCAATAAACCTAACTTTAAAAAAATAAACCTAACTTTAAAAAAATAAACCAGCTCATGTGTATAAAGTGCTTAATATAGTATTGGGCACTTAGTAAGCACTTCATAAACATTATTATTATTATGCTTCATAGTAGAAGCAACCAGTATATCAAATACTTCAGGATGACAAACTTTAAATCTCTCAACTATCATGTAAATAAAATGTTGCAACTTAGACTTGTGATAAAAATATACTGTACATACTATGAGTATGTTTATTTTTAAAATTTTATATATATCAAATCAGTATATACCTTAATAAAAAGCTGTCATGGTTCCTGAAGGAATTTTCAAAATCTATATTTGAATTAGCTGAGAAAGGTTAGGTTGATTCAATTTATTAAATGCCAACT
>NW_006300371.1:321741-324726 GCF_000327345.1 Myotis davidii | reverse complement strand
CACTCTTTCTTTAAAACAAATTCATAAAAAGAATTTATTGTGTCAGCAAGGACTCACTTCTTCCCTTTTATTGTTACTACTTACCCTTTAACTCAAATTTGGAAACTTAGTATGTAAAAATATAGAACAGTCTAATTTTCCTATTTAGAAGTGGGCTTGAAAATGGGCTTATAAAATGCTGAGTTTGAATCTGACTCCTAGGTCAGGAGCTAACATGCTAGCATTACCAGAGAAGAAAGAAGAAAAGATCAAACCATTAAAGTGATTCAATTTATATTCTCCACTATCGAAAAATAAAATTTAAAAGACTGAGATTTATTGTTATAAATCTTTCAGTGGGACAAAACTAATTTTGTTGACATTAATACTTCTCAAAGTGTAATCCCAGGTTCTGAGCAATGTGTAGCATTTCCAAATGTGAGCTTAATGTAAAACAGTTAATTCTCTATTATCTATTGCTCGCTTTAATTAAACCAACGCCTCCTCTGGCTTCTGCACAGGTTATTAGGACCTATCCATAAGGAAGGTCCTCCTGTATAAGTGTCTGTGTGTTTTAAGGAACATACCAAAGGCAAAAGGGGCCATGGCTCTGTCTGGTTTTGCTCACTTAGTGATGTGACCCAACACACAGCAGAAACTCAGAGATTCACATGAATGAATAAGTTTCCTAATTGATGGTACAATTATATTCTCTATGATGCTCTAAATAATATGCTGACTGCAATCTCAAATTTTTTCATATAGGCATGATATTTTATCTTACAATTGAATTTTAAATTCAATATTTAAAGGCAACATATATTTTACTTCAGTGGATTGTAACCAATGATGTACCTCTGAATTATCTAGAGAAGCTTTTTTTGAAGATACATGCCTACTCCTAGAAATAGTGGGAAGAGCCCAGGATTATAAGAACCACTGCTCTGTTGCTCTGTAGCCCTACTACCTAATGTAGTTTGCCCTCCTCATGCAGCAGCCACTCAAAAAGACACTTGTCACCTTACTATTCAATAATCTCTAAATGTTATGAAGAGGAAATCCTAAACTCCCCTTTGCTACTCTTCAGGTAAAAGCATCATATAGAAATATAATGTCACAACATCCTAACTGTCCCTTTCCTTACTACTGCCTACTTTCAATTCACCTTTCACTCTCTTGTCAGAGAAATTTTCCTTAAGAACAACTCTGTGAGGGATGTGATTATCACTCATGGCTGAAAAATAAACTGATTCGCTAGAAGCAAAATAAAAAGCTAGAGTATTTATCATGATTTCTAAGGCTTTCACAATCTGACCTCAATTTAACCATCTTCCAGCCCTATCTTCCCCATTCCTCACCTCTCCCTACTCTCTGCTCTCTTCCCCATGGGACGACTCTCTCTCTCTCTCTCTCTCTATCTCTCTCTCTATCTCTATCTCTATCTCTACATCTCTCTCTCTCTCTGTCACATACACACACACTCCAGCCTTCTGAAACTTCTGGATGGCTCTACTTCTATTTGTTTGCCTTCCCTGGATTTGGAAAACACTTATTTCCTATCTTATCTCGTCTCTCTGCCTATTGATCCATCCTTCATAGTCTCAAGTCAAATGTGTTTTCTGCATAAAGGCTTCCCTCAACAGCCCCACTTATAGGGAAAGGAGATCTATATACAAAGAAGCGACTTACTTGAACAGCATCAAGTTAATGGATGACTTGAGGTAATCCTATGTACTCATTCATTTAAATATTTACTAAGCACCTACTATATGCAAGGCACTATTCTAGGCCCTTATTACACAGCAGTGAACAAAACAGACATATTGATAAATGATCCCTACCCACATTGGAGCCTATATTATAGCAAGGGAGAGAGACAACTGTTATAAACTAAATATATAATAATCTACATATATAAAAGGCTAAGTGACCAGCTGACCAGCCGGTACATATGATGCACACTGACCACCAGGGGGCAGACGCTCAACGGAGGAGCTGCCGAGGTGCAGTGACTTCACAGCAGTGTTTCTTGGATGATGCACAATGGAACCAGAGAGGAGAGAGCCTGATTCCTTGCGGGGTTATGCGATTCCACCTTCAGCCATGGGTTATGTTGTTGTTGGGGCACTGTGGGCCCCGAATCTGGTTTACTGCTAGCTGCGGTTCTTCTAATTAATTTTCTTTCAATGTGCATGAATCGGTGCACCGGGCCACTAGTGTTAATTATAAGTAAAAGACAAAAATAAAGTATGTTAGTGATAGGGACCAAGAAGGAAACAATAAAAACAGCAAAGAGGAGATATGACCTTTTAGATAAACCAGCTAGACAGGACTTACTTTTACCAGCTCACTTTTGAATAGAGACATCTGATTGAGTAGACATATCTAAGGAAGAACATTCCAGGCAGAATAAAGCCTGTGAAGAGAGAAACCAAGATGATGGCATAGGTAAACACCTAAAATTGCTGCCTCGCACAACCACTTCAAAAATACAACTAGAAGACAAAACAGACATCATCCAGAACCACAGGAGGGCTGGCTGAGTGGAAATTCTACAACTAGAAGGAAAGAGAAAAGCACACGGAAACTCAGAAGAGGGGCAGAAGTAAAGTGCAGAGGTATGGAGGCACATGTGGAAAGGGCTCGCAGCTGAGGATGCAGTTGTCGTTTTCAATCGGGAGGGAGTCTCAAGCTCCCGACTGCTCTGAACTCCAGTTCCGGGCGAGTTTCTGGGGACCCAGACTCATACAGGAGAAACTGGACTGTCTGGCATCGGTCAGAACTCAAGGGCAGCTTTCTCACAGAGGTGCTTGCAGCAATTACTGGGACACTGAGACGCGGGGCCTCTTAGGGCAGGGCTGAGGATCAGCCATAGCTGTTTGCTCCGCCCTGTTGATTCCCTGAGACCCCGCCCCACCCAAGCTGTGCCCAGAGGCTTTTGCATATGAATAGCCTGGCCTTTTGCAATCTAAAATTACCTAAAAAACTGCAGCTGGGTCAGTGAGA
>NW_006300371.1:316549-321219 GCF_000327345.1 Myotis davidii | reverse complement strand
GATAGTATAAGGAGCCTCTGGAACAACTACACGTGTACCTCATGGGGGTGCCAGAAGGAGAAAAGAGAGTGCAAGATATTGAAAACCTTTTTGAAGAAATAATGACAGAAAACTTCCCCTATGTGGTGAGAGAAATAGACTTACAAGTCCAGGAAGCACAGAGAGTCCCAAACAATAGGAATCAAAAGAGGACCACATCAAGACACTTCATAATGAAAATGCCAAGGGTTAAAAGCAGCAAGAGAAAAGTAGTTACTTACTTACAAGGGAGCTCTCAGAAGACTGTCAGCTGATTTCTCAACAGAAACTGCAAGTCAGAAGGGAGTAGCAAGAAATATTCAAAGTGATGAATAGCAAGAACCTACAACCAAAATTACTTTACCTAGCAAAGCTATCATTTAGAATTGAAGGTCAGATAAAGAGCTTTACTGACAACAAAAAGCTAAAGGAGTTCACCACCACCAAACCAGTATTACATGAAATGCTGAAAGGTATCCTTTAAGAAGAGGAAGAAGAAAAAGGTAAAGATAAAAATTATGAACAACAAATACATATCTATCAACAAGTGAATCTAAGAAGCAAGTGAATAAATCTGATGAACAGAATAAACTGGTGAATATAATAGAATCAGGGACTGACAATTCTCGGGGGGGAAGGGATGTGGGGGGATGCGGGAAGAGATTGGACCAAAATCCTTCATCTATGGATGAGGACAGTGGGGGGGAGGGATAAGGCAGAGGGTGGGGTTGGAACCAGGTGGAGGGGAGCTATGGGGGGAAAAAGAGGAACAACTGTAATAATCTGAACAATAAAAAAAGAATAAAGCTTGTGCAGCCCAACTGGTGTAGCTCAGTGGTTGAGCATCTACCTATTAACCAGAAGATCAGGGTTCAATTCCTGGTCAAGGCACATCCCAGGTTGTGGACTGGATTCCCACTGCAGATCATACAGGAGGCAGCCAAACAATGATTCTCTCTCATCTCTCCCTTCTCCGTTCTTCTCTGAAATCAATAAAAATACATTTTTTTTAAAAAAGCCTGTGCAAATGAGTTGAAAAAGGAACCTTGCCTGATATGGCATGCAAGGAAAGCACAGAGGCAATTGAAGTTCAAATAGAAAAAATAAGGAGGATAGTAACAGGAGGAGAACAGTACTGAAACTAATAGAAAGCCGCACTGTTTAGAGATTTTAATTGGAGAGTTCTGAGTAGATAAATCATAAGATTTAAATGCTGTGTTGAAAACAGACAGCAGTGCTGTGTGGCTCAGTGGCTGAACGTTGACCTATGAACCAGGAGGCTGTGGTTCGATAACCCGCCAGGGCCCATGCCTAGGTTGTGAGGTTTGATCCCCCGTAGGGGGCGTGCAGGAGGCAGCCAATCCATGATTCTCCCTCATTATGTTTCTCTCTCTCCCTTACTCTCTGAAATCAATAAAAATATATATTTAAAAAAAAATGAAAACAGACAGCAGAGGGGCAAGGATGGGAACAAGGAGAACCTAATGCAATAACCCAGAGAAAATAATAACTCAGACCAAAGAGGCAACCAAAGAGGGCGGCATAATTAAATTATGGGCATGTTGGAGGTGTTTGTTTTGAGGAATAGTCAAAAAGGATTTTGGATGGATGAAAAGTAGGTTGCGCAGGAAAGAAAGGCTTCAAAACTCCATTTTGGGCAACTGGAAGACTGCAGTTGCCGAAACTGAGATAGTGAAGACTACTCATAGCAATGGTTTGGAGTAGGAGAGTATCAGGAGTTCAGTTTTAAACACACTAAGTTTGAGATGCTCGTTAGCTATCCAAGTGAAGATGTCAAATTGCGTATATTGTCTAATTGGAGTTGAAGACAAAGTTCTGAGGCCAGAATAGAGGTCTGGGCTAGGTATACAAATTTGGGAGTCATTAAGGTAAATATGATATTAAAGCCACAAATATAAATGGTAACAATGACAGACTCTTGGGACACTCCAGTGTATAGAGGTAGGGGAGATGAGATAGAATAAGCAAAGAAGGCAGAAAGAGTACCCAGAAATGCACCAGGAAAATAAAGCGAATATGGTATTATCCTAAAATTTAAGTAAAAATTATTTTCAGAAAAAAATTTTTTTTAAATATTTTTAATTGATTTTTTACAGAGAGGAAGGGAGAGAGATAGAGAGTTAGAAACATCGATGAGAGAGAAACATCGATCAGCCGCCTCCTGCACATCTCCCACTGGGGATGTGCCCACAACCCAGGCACATGCCCCTGACTGGAATCGAACCCGGGACCCTTCAGTCCGCAGGCCGAGGCTCTATCCACTGAGCCAAACCGGTTTCGGCCAGAAAAATTTTTTTTAAAAAATTTAAAAAGCAAAACATACATATACACACAAACAGGTCATGGAGGGGTGTATCCAAAAGGAGGGAATGAAGAACTCTGCCAAATGATGACAAATCAAATAAGATGAGGTCTCAGGAAAAAAAAAAATGACAGTTGAATTTAGCAACATGGAATTGCCACTGATTTTGAAAGAATTTTTGAGTGTGGTAAATGTAAAAAAACCCCAAAAAACAGAACAAATTTGATGAGAGAGTTTAAGAACTAATGAGAGGTGAGAAACTAAAGATAGAAAGTAATTTTGTTGTGAAGGGGGTCAAGAAAAGATTTTTGTGGAGAGGGGTGATTGCTTTTAAGAAATGCAGTGCCTTTTCTACTGCCCAGAACATTTCATTTTGTACTGAAGTTAATTATGTACAAGTCTGTGTCTAAATTGATAAACTGGTAACCTACCTGAAGGCAGAACTATATTATGCAGCTTCTACAATCAATTGAGATTGTGGAAAAATTACTTCAAACTACCATAAAATTTCAATTTTCTTCTTTGTTAAATATTGGTAGAATCCAGAGATCTTGTAATTTTGAAGATCCATTTCAGTTCTGACCTTTTATGATTCTACTAGAGGTGCAGTGCACAAATTCATGCTCACTGAAAATTAATTAGAAGAAATAGTATTTTAATATCGCTATTCTCCTTTCTCTATAATAGAAGTGTCAACCAAATTCACAATCAACAATGACAGATCGAAATACACACGTGCAATTGGTGCCAGCGAGAGCTTTATATGTATCATGCATGGGCGAATCAAGTTAACCTTATATATATACAGAATAAACTTGCTTAATTAGACCTGCTAGCTAAACTTTTTCCAGCTCAGTGAAGCCCCCCAATTTCTCTTTCAGGTAATTGTCAGCAACACAGCAGTAAATATCAACACAAAGCAGATTATTATTGTAGATCACGCAGGGAGAACAAAGGGTAAAATATTTAACTGCAGCAGGGTTTGACTATATTCTGTGCAGTGAGAAAACCTGAAGTCATTTTCAAGGTCCACCATTTCTTACTTCTTTTCATTTGGGTCAAGTTTCTAAGTTTTCTCAATCTACATTTTCTGGCTAAGGAAAATAGGATTCCACTGAGTCTTTTATTTACCTACTCCAGGACTTCTGTGAGGATTAAATGAGATTAAGATGAGGCACGGGAAAATACTTCATAGACATTTGGTTGAAGTGTGAAATGTTTGTATCTGGCTATAAAGCAAGTCATGTTCCTGGGCTGAAGAAACTGCAAGGTGGCTAATCGTCGCTAGGGAGAGGAAGCTGGGAGTTGCTATATGATGTCAATACCCAGCGCCCACAGCCACCATTTCCGGGCTGGGCTGGGCTGTGGGCTGTATTTTGCGCCAAGAGTTCTCAAGGCAGCGTCAGAGGCAATTTGGCGGACTGTCGCTCTGGGGTGGTGGTAGGGCCTGTGTCCCACTTGGGGGAAGCCGAGTGTTGCTTTGTGGGCGCCAGGTCTGCAGTGCCATTTCTCTGTGTGCATCATGGCAGCTCCTGCACTGAGTATCTACGTGGTCAGTGCACATCGTAGCGACCGGTCAGATGGTTGGACACTTAGCATATTAGCCTTTCATATATATATATATATATATACTAGAGGCCTGTTGAATGAAGAGATTCGTGCAATAGGCCTTCCCTTCTCCTGGCTGCCAGCACCAGTTTTCCTCCGGCACCCGGGACCCAGGCCTTCGCTCCGGCCGGAGCCGCCTTCTGTCCTCCATCTTTGCAGCCCCAGCCAGAGCCGCCTTCTGTCTTCGCTGAACTGCTTGGAGCCTACGTATGCAAAATAACCACCATCTTTGTTGGCAGTTAATTTGCATATCGTGCTGATTAGCCAATGGGAGGTGTAGTGAAAGTATGGTCAATTACCCTGTTTGTCTATTATTAGATAGGATAGTCTCTCTAAGACCACTGGACAGTGCTTGAGGAACTGAGGACAAAAATTACATTAAAACTATGTTTTTAAAAAATGTCTCATCACATTTTTATATTGTTTATTGAAAGTAACACATAAAATTACCACATATTCAGAGTAATTTGAAATTTTACTTTATTTATTTTTAAAATTTTGTTTTATTGCTTAAAGTATTACAAAGAGTATTATATGTCTCCTTTTTTCCCCCCTTCTTGACATTCCCCTGGCTTCCCCTATCCCCCAGTGTCTTAGGTCCATTGGTTATGCTTATATGCATGCATGCAAGTCCTTTGGTTGATCTCTTACTTCCCCCCCGCTGCCTCCCAACCCTCCACAGCCTTCCCACTGTAGTTTGATAGTTTGTTCGATGCTGCTC
>NW_006300371.1:314906-315614 GCF_000327345.1 Myotis davidii | reverse complement strand
TTGGATCAGGTCGATTTCTGGGTTCTCTATTCTATTCCATTGATCTGTATGTCTGTTCTTGTGCCAGTACCAGGTAGTTTTGAGAACACTGGCTTTGTAATACAGCTTGATATCTGGTATTGAGATTCCACCTACTTTGTTCTTCGTTCTCGAGATCGCTGCAGCTATTCGGGGTCTTTGTTTATTCCAGATTTATTTATTGACAGTAACACATAAAGTTACCACATATTCAGAGTAATTTGAAATTTTATAAAATCCTCCAAAATTCAATGACACTTTACTAATAAAAAGTAAAAACAAAAACACAACCACACCCACAAAATATTCTAGAAATCTTCTTTATCTTATGGCAGTAAGATATTTAAGCAAATGGTCTTTTATCACAAATCCAAAAAAGTTCATCTTAGATACATCAAAACTCTATGATCTTAAAATAAAGACATCTTTTGCTATTACTAAAATTTAAGACAATATAAGCCTCTTATTTTAAACTAGCCTGATTTACCTCTGGCCAGGGAGTTCAGTTGCTTACAACCGTGGTCGGCAAACTGCAGCTCCTGAGCCACATGGGGCTCTTTGGCCCCTTGAGTGTGGCTCTTCCTAAGCCTTAGGAGTACCCTAATTAAGTTCATAACAATGTACCTACACATAGTGTAAGTTTAAAAAATTTGGCTCTCAAAAGAAATTTCAATCGTTGTACTGTTGATA
>NW_006300371.1:303106-314342 GCF_000327345.1 Myotis davidii | reverse complement strand
CTTGTGTTGTGAAATCTTTCTAAAAGAGAAAAAAATGCAATAATAAACTAGCCTGATTTAGAGTATATCTATATTTATTTTATATTTATTATTTATCTATAAAACAAATTAAAATCCCTATTTACAAAGAGATTAAGAAAAAGCTTAGTGTTGCCGTTTTAATTCTTATAAATGGATGCACTCAATGTTAACTCGTAATTGAAGGTACACTGATAATTTACTTAGTTTGGCTTTTTGCTTTAGGACTGAATCACAGAATGCTTAGCCCTGAAGACCAAAACCCAGCAATATGAAAAAAATACTTTGCTATTAGTATTTTTGCTCTAAAAAAAAGAACCAAATATAAACAGAATAATGGGGAAATTTTAGGATATGTTAAAGAAATAAAAACTTCAATTTCTTTTAATTACACTGTTGATAAAAACAGAAATGAAGAAATATTAGCAACTAGCATACAGTCCAATGGTTAAAAGTCCAATTGGCTTTTGAGTGAGTGCCCTAGGTTTGAGTCCCAAGTCCACTGTTAATCAGTTGTATGACCTATAACTCTAAGCCTTTTAACTTCTATAAAAAGAAATAATGATAATTCCTATTTCACACCAAAAGAAGTCACTTAAATTGTTTATTATAGTGCCAACATAATGTGTTCTCAACTACTTATAAAAAAAAGGGAGATAAGTAAACATACTGGTAGTATATCCATATTCAAAATAAAATGGGATGAACTGTTGATAAACACAACTTGGATATCTCTCAAAAGCATTATGCTGAATGAAAGAAGCCAATGTCAAAAGGCTACATACTATATTATTCCATTTGTATGACATTCTTAAAGAGATAAAACTGTAATGACGGATAACTGATCAGTGCCTGCAGGGATATGAACTACAGAAAGAATGTGACTGTAAAGGGAGAATACTAGGGACTTTTGAGGGATGGTGGAATTATTCTATATCCTGATTATGGTGGTGACTACACAAATGTATCCATGTTAAAATTCACAGAACTATATAACCCCTTCCCCCCAAAAGGGTCAATTTTACTTTATGATCATTTTAAACATAAAACAATTCTAAAAAATTTCAATATCCCAAAAATCCATTACTCTAGTCCATCATCACGAGGAAAATAGACAAAATCATATTGAGGGACATTCAACGAAATACCAGGCCAGTACTCTTCAGTGTCAAGGTAAAAAAAGACAAGGAACCACCACAGATTTTGAGAGGATTAGGGAAACAAGACAATTAAATGCAATGTAGATATATCCTGGATGGATCTTGTAGTAGGAAAGAGACATTAGTAAAAAACAAAACAAACAAAAAAACTATGAAAATCCTAATAAAGTTAATAGTATTGTACCAATATTAATTTCTTAGTTTCATTCATTGAACTGTGATGATGTAAGATGTTAACACTAGTGGAAGCTGAATGAAGAATATACATCGATTTTCTATAGTATGTATACAATTCTTCTGTAAGTCTAAAAGTATTTGAAATAAATTTTAAAAATTTTAAGTGCCAGAACCTTTAAGAAAAAGTAAAGTTTGCAGTAATTTCATAAAGCAAAAATACATTTTTTTCTCTTTCAAGAACAAACCAATGCCATCCTGCATATTTTCATTACCTTAGTATAAGCCTGATTAGCTAGTGTAGATTTATACCTACACTAAGATCAAATATATAATCTGAAAGGGATAAAACAGGCTCTACGATAAATTACATGACTTATTAGCCATGCTTGTTCCAATGTATATGTTATGACTTTCAAAATCCTATCAATATTTGATTTCCCAAAGCAATCAGAGATAGCTGCTACTTGTGCTAGGCTTGGGAGTTAAGTGGCCAGGTGAAGCCAAAGCTATAAACCAAAACCTGCCAGTTTGATGGAGTCTCGGATATGGTGCCAGCTTGCCGAATCTGTATGTCGGGGGAGGGCTCAGAAAAGGAGCAATGGCCCTCACTCCATAGTAGAGGAAGACTTCTGCAGCTGAGATATCCCTCCCAATTTTTAAGTACTGCATGTGGGTGTGAGACCAGCCCATTCCACATCTTTACTCTTCTACCAATCAATGTGACTACTTCTTTAATTCCCTAGTTATAGGACTTCCATCTAGCCTGATTTCAAGCAGTTCTGAATGATGGTTGTTCTGTAGTTTTGTAGTAATTTTAGTATAGTTATGGGAGGACACAAGTACCACATTTACCTACACTACCATTTTGACTGGATCTGGTGTGACAACTTTTAATTGAAGGACCCTGGCCATTTGTGGTAAAGTGGCATCAACATCAGATCTTCCTGGGAATAGTCCCTTGGCTCCTGAAATGGTTCTGGTATTCAAGTTCTGGTTATGTACTGATCACTAAACAGGACAGGACCATTTTGAGCTGGTTCTGTCGTTACACAGCTACAAATGGAATTGCTGGATCATATGATAATTCTATCTCTAGAATTGCCATATTGTTTTCCATAGTAGCTGCACCATTTACATTTCCATGAATAGTACATAAGGGCCCCAATTTCTCCACATCCCCGCCAACGCTTTTTATTTTCTGTTTTTTTTTTTTTAATAATAGCCATCCTAATGAGAATGAGGTGATGGATTTGCTTTTACACAAATTTTATGTGCTTTCTTTTTCCCACAGACATGTGGTAAAAATAGCCCTCTTAAAATATACTCTATAAACTAACAAAAGACATTTGATAAGGTATTGAAAATGGAAAAAGAAGAAAGTCTATCAAAGAGCATTTTAAGGGACAATAAAATTGCAACTGGACTGAAATGGCAAAAAGAAAAACAAACAAGGGAAAACAAATAAAGGAAAGGCATTCCCACTCAAATCCTAAATTCCCTGATGCCAACTGCCTGCTTAGAGGTTTGAGTTACTTAAGCCTATGTTCTTTCTGCCTTACATCAGATTATTTTCCCTCAGCCCTGCCCCCATCTGTGTGCTGGGACTTTGACCGTAGTCAATGCCTTCCCATCATACTCTTCCTTTCTATTTAAGCTTTGCAACTGGGTCAATGCCTGCCCTATTCAGTGGGTGATTGAGTGGCAAGGCCCCATCCTTCCCAGTTAATAGGGTCATCTGTGTATCTCCACATAAGAAGGTATCAGTGATAAACACTGATGTTTGGATAGCTGGGGTAAAACTAGTCCCAATACGAACTTGAAAGCTTGAATTAATTAAATCCTGAAACAGATAAAAAGCTTCATACAAAGCAAGATATCAACACATCCTAAATCAGAAATGTATCCTGGTCATGGTATTTTGAATCCAAAAGAAACTTTAATTCAACTAAAAGATTGAACTACAAATAAAGACTTGAGATTATCTAGAAGGACTCTCTGGATCTAGAAGTCATTAGCTAAGTACTTTTCCAGTGAGCTAAAACAAAGCCAAAAGAAAGAAAAAAAAGTTTTAGATCAAAGGTATTTATTTAATAATAAATAGTTTGTATTTAAAATTTTCTAAAAAATAATTAAAATTTGCACACACGCACCCAACACACATGCAAAACTTATGGAATAGCTGTTACTACTTTGTCAGAATCCAAGTCATGTAAGCTGCAATTACTTTTCAAAGAACAAAAGGTTTTATATTTCCATTTGTGAAAATGAACCCAAGTGTGAAAAGTAAAGGGAATGCTAAGCACCATTAAACCTAACTCGCTATTCTAGCACAAAAGGCAGCCACTATGTGATAACAAAGTTTCTTAAGTATAGGCTAAATATTAGACTAAAAATTTCTTTCTAAGTTCAATGACATTTACAGATTTTTGTTGTTGTTGTTGTTAATCCTTACTCTGGGATATTTTTTCCATTGCTTTTTAGAGAGAGTGGAAGGGAGGGTGAGGGAACAGAAGAGGGGAAACATTAATGTAAAAGAGACATAGTGACTGGTTGCCTCCTGCACACAGTGGGGATTGAATCTGCAACCCAAGTACATGCCCTTGACCAGGAAACAAACCCATGACTCAGTGGTGTTTGGGCCGACGTGCTAACTATTGAAAATACCAGCTAGGGCTACAGTTTAAAATCAATATAATATTGAAACCATTAAAGAAGGTTAGAAAACAAATATAACTCTAACTTTACTGGCTCCTAGTTCCACTATTTAGGAAAAAAGCAAATAGACAATGAAGTATTTTGAAAGTTACTTTTCTTAAATAATACCTAAATACTGATTTTTATGTGGCAAAGCTTATGGGCCTACCTAAACATTTACATAATTCATAGTCTATTTAGCTTAAAATTATACAATATACATCAAGTGTAGAATATAAGATATAAATGAAGCAAAAAATAATTTAGAATAGTAACCCACAATCCCATACATTAACTTTGAAAAGGATATACCAAACATTCAAAGTATATTATCATGTTTGTCATGCTGCATTTTTGAGAAAAACTCAGAAATATTTAAATATTTAAAATCATTAACATTATGGAAGTAAAAGCCCTATACTCGGAAAACTACAGGAGATTGAAAAAAGAGATAGAGGAAGACATAAACAAATGTAAGAATATACCGTGTTCATGGATTGGTAGAACCAACATCATTAAAATGTCCATACCCAAAGCAATCTATAGATTCAATGCAATCCCCATTAAAATACCAACAGCATATTTCACAGACCTACAACAAACTCTCCAAAAATTCATATGGAATAAAAAAAAAGAACCCCAAATCCTAAGAAAGAAGAACAAAGTTGAAGGGGTCACAATACCAGATATCAAGCTGTATTACAAAGCCACTGTTCTCAAAACTGCCTGGTACTGACACAAGAACAGACTTATAGAACAGAGAACCCAGAAATCAACCCAAGCCATTATGCTCAATTAATATTTGACAAAGAAAGCAAGAGCATACAATGGAGTCAAGACAGTCTCTTCAATAAATGGTGCTGGGAAAATTGGACACATACATGCAAAAAATTGAAACTAGGCCACCAACTTACATCACACACAAAAATAAACTCAAAATGGATAAAAGATGTAAACGAGAAACCATAAAAATCTTAGAGATTCCATAGGCAGCAAAACATCAGACATATGTCATAGCAATATTTTTACCTAGGCTCCTAGGACATTGGAAACTAAGGAGAAAATATACAAATGGAACTACATCAAAATAAAAAACTTCTGCACAGCAAAAGAAACCATCAACAAAACAATAAGAAAGTCCATTGCAAGGGAGAACATATTTGCCAATGCTATACCCAATAAGGGCCCAATCTCCAAAATTTATAGGGAACTCATACAACTTAACAAAAGGAAGGTAAACAATGCAATCAAAAAATGGGCAAAGGGCCTAAGTAGACACTTTTTGAAAGAGGACATACAGAAGGCCAAGAGACATATGAAAACATACTCAAAGTCACTAATCATCCAAGAGACGCAAATCAAAACAACTATGAGGTACCATCTCACACCTGTCAGAATGGCTATCATCAACAAATCGACAAGTGCTGCCGAGGATTTGGAGAAAAAGGAACCCTCGTGCACTGCTGGTGGGAATGCAGACTGGTGTAGCCACTGTGGAAAACAATATGGCGCTTCCTCAAAAAATTAAAAATGGAACTCCCATTTGACCCAGTAATCCCACTTCTAGGAATATATCCCAAGAAATCAGAAACACCAATCAGAAAGGATATATGCACCCCTGTGTTCATAGCAGCACAATTTACAGCTATGATTTGGAAACAGCCTAAGTGCTCATCAGCAGATGGGTGGATTAAAAAACTGTGGTACATCCACACAATGGAATAGTATGCTGCTGTAAAAAAGAAAGAACTCTTACCATTCACAACAGCATGAATGGACCTGGAGAGCATTATGCTAAGCGAAATAAGCCAGTTGGAGAAAGATAAATATCACATGATTAAGAAATCAACCAAAGGACTTGTATGCATGCATATAAGCATAACCAATGAACACAGACAGTAGGGTGGGTGAGGGCATGTGCTGGGTGTTGGGAGTGGCCCCCCATATAAAGGAGATATATGTAATACTTGAAACAATAAAGAATTTAAATGAAAATAAATAAAAATAAAATTATTCACATTATATTTGAAAAATCTCTCCATTACCAAAATGTAAAGGTCCTAAGGTAAAATATCACGTAATTTAAGGGACTAGGAGTTCAATGGATACTCATCCATTGTCTTCCTCAGCCTGGATATCACAATCAGAAAGAACATATAATTGCTGACATCAGAATGGTACTGTAGTCCATTTCTGCCTAACTGGTAACACAAATTTCAAATGCTAAATCCACACCCCTCCTGACACCTCTGGGAATACAAGTGCGCAAGTCACTTACGACATTAGGCTGTAAATACAGCTCATCTGTTGGGAAACTTTGTAGAACCATTTCCTGAATTGCAGAGAACAAATAATTCTTTCACAATCACCATTTCATTTTTAAAAAAATATTTTTACTTATTGATTTCAGAGACAAAGGGAGGGGAGAAAGAGAAACATCAGTGATGAGAGAGAATCACTGATCAGCTGCCTCCTGCACCACCCCACTGGGGATAGAGCCTCAACCTGGGCATGTGCTCTGACCAGGAATCAAACTGTGACCTCCTGGTTCATAGGTCACACTCAACCACTGAGACACACCAGCTAGGCTCACCATTTCATTTTGATTCAAGCTACTTTATCAGTTTAATTTCTTAGCAGACTGCCCTTCTAATTAAATAACATATAATGAAATCTGAATTGTTTACATAATTACAATTTGAGTTCATCAAAGCATGGAGGATTTCCTTTTTTATTTATTTATCTTTATTGTTGAAAGTGTTACAGATGTTTCCCTGGCCAGTTTTCTCAGTAGTTAGAACGTCAGCCCTCAGACTGAAGGGTCATGGGTTCCATGGGTCAAGGGCATATACATATACCTCAGTTGCTGGCTCAATTCCTGGCCATCAGGGCAAATGCAGGAGGCAACCAATCTATGTGACATCGATTTCTCTTTCTCTTTGCCTCTCCCTGTCCCTTCGCTCTCTCTAAAAATCAATGGATGAAAGAAGTATGCCATTTAAAAAAATCCTTGACTTTCTTTGTAACTTTTAAGCTATTGATTGTAGCTTAAAAATTCTGTTTACTTAAATGTCTCAGAAAACAAACTAATTTCAACTTTCCCTTTCATGAACATAACTACATATACCGATGTTGAAGAACCATAAGCAGTTCTAAAATAGTGAGTTTCAAATAATGAAGGTGTATTATAATTTTGAGGGGTTTAGTTCTAAATTATATTGTCCACAGGGTGGCAAGATGACAGTCTTAACTTTGTCTCTGGATTCAATGTACAATTACAGTGTTCAAAATGCCACATACACATACACACAGGTGAGCAATAAAAACTTACTGTCTGACCAACACTAGGAAGGAAAATTGCCTGTGCTTTAAAAATAAAAATCTATGCTTTATAACTTCCCTATTTTTTTTAGGAGTGTTTATTTCCTGACATCTTAAACTTTTCTTAAATGTATCTCCTTTGATCCTTTCTATTTTGCTGCGACTACCTTATTTAAGAAGAGATTGGAAGTAAGAAGAGCTGTTAGATTATTACTGTACTACAGGAGACCCTGACTTTGGTTGAGGCCTAACCCAGGGAGAATGAGAGCAAGAATAGGAATAGGAAGATGGGAGAGGACACCACAGACAAAACCCTTCCACCCTTCAGTTCATCCTGCACACTACCACCAAATTAATTTATTAAAACACTTATCATATTACCAGAAATCCCTTCTCCTAGCTAAGTAAATTCCTTATCTGCAAATTCAAGGACCTTCATAATTAGAATCTTCCAAAATCTTCTATCTAAATGCTAAGAGTCAAGGGGATTTGTAAAATAAACTTCGCTATGAATGAACCTTGCAACTTCCTGGCTTTCAATCATTCAAATATTTTCTAAATACTCACAGGGTTCCAAGCACTGTTCCAAGTGCTAATGATACTGAGGGGCACGAGTCAACGCCCCTGCTCCAAAGTTATACTCCTGACTGGACAGTCTTGGATAGAGAACTTATTAGTAGAAAGAAAATAAGCCCCCAGACATTGCCAGCTCTCTGTTTCCCAAGTGTGGGCCATTGGAAGAACACGAGGGATTGGGGATGACAAAAAGACACCAGAGATCTGCCAGCACTAACATTATCTGCTACAGACCCTCACCTATTTTGCAGCCTTATTTCCCATTCCCACATTACTTGTTCCCTCCCTCAGTTCAGCCAAAATATGCTATGCTAGGAACTGTTAATGTGCCTCTGGCTCCTGCCTTACCTCCCTCCATACCATCTCCACCAGCTAAAGGCTAACCTGGCTTCAAAGCCCACCTCAAATGCTGCTTTCTAAGAGACACTTCCCCATTCCCTTCACACAAATCCAGATATTTTGGAGACCTTCAAACTCTTGTAACCAACCCTTAACTTAGTCCCCTCTGAGCATTTATCCCACAATGCACTGTATCATAATTAAAATACCTGTATATTTTAACCTCTCTTGGCAGCTATTTAATAAGCACTTGCTACATTCATGAACTATCTAGGAGCAACAGTGGCAGTACTAAATTATTCCATATTTATTTTTAAATATTTAATATCCAAATGGTAAATGTAAAATGTAGAGACAAATATTCTATATGCTTTTTATTGCTTCAATCTTTTTCAAGTTTTATTGAGATATACTTTACATACCATAAAGTTCTCCCATTCAAAGAGAATTCAAATGTTTTTAGTATGTTTACAGAATCATGCAGCCATCCCATCTAATTTTAATCACACTAAAAAGAAATCTTGTTCCTACATTAGCAGTCACTTCCCATCCTTCTATTCTGGCCCCTCACCCCCAATCCTAGAAAATCAAAATCTATCTTTTTTCTCTATAGATTTGCTATTCCAGAAAATTTAAATGATACCATACAAGATGTGGTATAAGGGTCCCAACGTCTGTATTGTTTGAATCTTATAGAATAAGAATCATCTCACTATACTTACCTCATGGAATTTATATCCCAGTGGAATAACACAAGAAATAAACATGAAGAGAAATAAACATGTCACCTTTAGATAATAATAAAAAGGAAAGGGCCAAATATATGGTGACAGAAGATGATCTGACTTTGGGCAGTGAGCACACAATGCAATATGTTGAACATGTACCACAAAAGTGTACACTTAAAAATTACATAATCTTATTAACCAATACTACCCCAATAAATAAAGTAAAATAAAATAAGAAAAAAGAGAAAATAAAACAGGGTAAACTAAACAGAAAGTAAACAAGAACAAAAGGGAGTCTCTAGGTAGGGTGGTCAGAAAAGACCAATCTGAGAAGATAATGTTGACCTAAGATGTAAAGAGCTCGAGGGGGAATATTCCAGGCAATGGAAACAGCAAAATATAAAACTGAGAAAAGAGTAAGTCTGGCAAGTTCAAGGAACAAAAGGAAGTCAGTGTGACTAAAGTATAAGGAAGAGGCAGAGAAGTTAGGAGATGAAGTTGGGGAGGTAAGCAGAGGCCAGATAATCTTGGACCTCAGAGACCATAAGTAAGCTCGTTGGATTATAAAATGCAATTATTTTTAATACCTTATATTTCTTTAAATACAGGTGTCCATCTATGCAAACACCTGTTGAACTTTTACATACCTTCTAACTACAACTAGTAATAGTAAATATTAAAGAGACTACTTGGGAAAATCCATGGCATTTAATTAGTTACCACTTTATTTTACGGCCCAAGACAGAACACCTAAAACATGAGTACCAATGGTGTTTTGGTAGTCCTGCATATGAATCACAAGCATATGAACATATCCTTATACATTTATTATCTAGTCTGAGTCAAGAAAGGTGTATGCCTTACTGACAGTAACTAGCAGCTTTGTCTTAGAATATTAAGGTCATTTTCAAAAAAGCAAGCCAATAAAAACGTAGCTGCAATCAATTTCATAATTTAAATCTAGGTTTCATTTTTTTCATTGAATTCTAATTAACCGACTGCTTTTCTCCACTCTACTAATTAAAAATATTCAATTGCTAAACATAAAACCTATGGACACAAAATAGTCTACATGTTTTTACATTGTTTTAATCTTTTAAAACAAGCATTTTCACATATTACTGCTACATTTGGTTTTTTCAAAGAGACAAAAAATATTCTTAAAACTCTAGAGACATAAATGTCATCTTTGATAAAAGAACATGTTATCTAGTCCCAACTTCATCTCCATGGCTCTGCCTCCAGGCACTGTGTGCTCCTGCAGAACCAGACTACTTACCAGTCTCATACTTGTTCCCTCACCTCAGCTTTTTGATTCACATTCCCCACTTGAAGAAATCCAACCAGTTCTTCAAGGTCCAGGGCAAACATTCTCCCTTCGATGTCTCTTTTTCAGTCTTCTTCCCTGAGTAGAACTGATATCTCACCTCTGCTTCCACAACTCAGATGCAGCCTTACTGGGTGCTGCCTGGCATCCAACTACATGAGTCTGCATCCTGGACAGAAACCGAACTACTCCCTTCAGCGTACCCTCAAGTGGACAAACATCATAAAGCTTTTTGAATTAGTGGATGCTCAGTGAAAGCCACATCCACTTTAGCACCATTTGGTACCATATGATACCAAATCATTACGAAATGTAAGGTCAAGAATTAAACCCTAGAGAGAATCAAGATGGTGGCATAGATAAACACCAGAAATTGCTGCCTCCCACAACAATTTCAAAAATACAACACAGACATCATCCAGAACCACAGGAAGGCTGGCTGAGTGGAAATTCAACAACTAGAAGGAAAGAGAAAAGCACACTGAGACTCAGAGGAGCTGTGAAGTAAAGTGCAGAGGTACGGAGGCGCACGCGGCACGGGCAGGTAACTGAGGACGCGGCTGTCTTTTTGAATGGGGAGGGAGTCACAAGCCCCCAACTGCTCTGAACTCCAGTTCCGGGTGAGTCTCTGGGGACCCAGACTCATACAGGGAGGAACAGGACTATCTGGCAGTGGGTAGAACTTGGAACTCGAGGGCGGCTTTCTCTCAGAGGCGCTTGCAGCAATTACTGGGACACTGAGACGGGGGCCTCTTAGGGCAGGGCTGAGGATCAGCCATAGCTGTTTGCTCCGCCCTGTTGATTCCCTGAGACCCCGCCCCACCCAAGCTGTGCCCAGAGGCTTTTGCATATGAATGCCCTGGCCCTTTGCAATCTGAAAATTATCTACCAAATTA
>NW_006300371.1:300599-301815 GCF_000327345.1 Myotis davidii | reverse complement strand
GCGTGCAGGAAGAGACTGGACAAAAATCGTACACCTATGGATGAGGACAGTGGGAGGGGTAAGGGCAGAGGGTGGGGTGGGAACTGGCTGGAGGAGAGCTATGGGGGGAAAAAAGAACAACTGTAATAATCTGAACAATAAAGATTTAATTAAAAAAAATAATTAAGCCCTATTTGGTGATAATTAAGGCAGAGCAGTCTTTACTTCCTTTCAAGTTTGGACATAATTTTTTAGTAAATGGTTCTTAATCATCACACAATCCCACTATTTAAATGAAACTTTTCCACTCTCATAACCTATTTAAGAACTGTTCAACAAAGTGTGTGAGTGTTATGTATTATCAAGAATTGATGGCAAACCCAGAGCACAGAAAAGGTGAAAGATCTACACAAGTCATACAGCTCATCACAAGGGCTAAAATATGATTCCATTCATATTCTATCCACTACCTCCTAACACGAAGGACCTGAGTGAACTCCAGTAACTTTCAAAAGCATCTAATCATGCTTGGTATAGAGTAAACGTTCACATATTTGAGTTAAAAAAGATAATTTAAAATATCTCTAGTTGTGGAGGTTTATGCACAATGGAGACATCATTAATCCTTAATCACGAAGATCATACTGACAGACTATTTCAAAGCATACTCAGAACCAAAACTTCTGTTCTTAGGAAGGGCACGGACCAGAAACCCTCCATCAGAGCCGCTTTTCCCTGCTTTGTGTGTTCCCAGGGCCACAACAAACTAAACATTATATAGCTCACCCCATTTTCTAATTTCAGCTTGCATTTAAGATAACGCTTTGTTTCACTTACAGCTCACATGCTTCTGACACAGCTGCCCCTTCTTCGATATAAACACAAGGCGTCTATATTTAAAAATACAGTGAAACTTTGTTATAGCATCCCCTTCCCAGTCTCGGGCCAATGTTCGCTCCCAAGCCCCGCCTCCGCCCGGGATTATCTATCATCGGCGCTCCAGGCGCTGTACTCTTCGGAAAGTCAGTTTTCTTTTTAAAACACATCTCATCGCAGTGGTATTTTTCTTCGCAGCTCGTGTGTGTAGTTCTTTAAAGGAGGGGAAATAAAAGATTCCCTTCTCAGACCAAAGAATCGGAGGGGCTGTGAACTGCAGCCCGTGCCCCGAGATATAAGTTGGGACAAACTCGCCGGCCGGGCTCGGACTCCAGCTCCGGCTCCGCGGGAGACGCCGGCG
>NW_006300371.1:299850-300106 GCF_000327345.1 Myotis davidii | reverse complement strand
AGGAAAAAGAAACTCCTTCCCGCCGGGAGGTGAGGGAGCCGAGCGCACTCGCTCTGCAGCCCGCCCGGCGCAGCACTCGTGACTCCCGTAGCCAAGCCCAGCCCAGGGCATGGCGCAAGGAGCAAGCACACGAAGTCTCCTGTTCCACACCCTCACCTGGTGAGGGGAGCCAGTCACTGGAAATAAAGTAAGTTAGCTGCCCATGCCTCTTAGTAAGAAATTTAAAGGAAAAAAAAAAAGCACAAGCCGTTCCCAT
>NW_006300371.1:299120-299572 GCF_000327345.1 Myotis davidii | reverse complement strand
AACTCCGCCAACGGCCCCCAGCCTACAGGTCCGGGTTGCTCCGCTGGTCAAAGTGCGTGCGGAGTAGTTGGCAAAGTTGAGGGCGGCGACGTCTCGGGGAACAGCTGTTTGCGTTCGGGGCGGAGGCGGCGCGCGAGCTCCCCGGCCACGAGCCAGCGAGCCTAGGAGAGGGTGGAGGTTCTGGGTCCCCGGGGAAGAGAACAGGGGGGGGATGACGCGAAGACTGGAGGCTCCGGGATAGCGCCCTTCAGCGTAGGTCCCGTCGCGCCTCGCCCCTTCTCGGTGACCTCACCCCCTTTATACCCACCCCACCTCTCAGGAGCCGGAGGCCCGCCCCTGGGGGGGAGGGGACGAGGAGGCGATTCGGAACGCGGATTGCGTCCTCCGGGCACCCGTAGTTGGGAACCGTGGAACCCTGGTCCCGGGCGGTGTCGCGGCTCGGAGGCTCGGGT
>NW_006300371.1:289490-298919 GCF_000327345.1 Myotis davidii | reverse complement strand
GATGGACGCGCTCTCCGCTCGCTGGGGACCGGCCGGACCGGTTCTCGGGGCCGGGTGGAAACCCTGCCCAGGGAGCGCCCCGGGGCACGGCGGACCGGCTCTCGGGAGGGAGGTGGGCGGCGAGCTCCAGCCCCCTGGCGGCGGGGGGGCGCCGCAGCCTCGGGTCTCCGGTGCTTGAGCCGCGCGAGGTGTGGTGACCCTGGGGTCGGGCTGTGGCCCCCCGAGCCCGCCTACCGGAGCGGCCGGCCCGGTTAGAGCCATGATTGTTTTCCCCATGTCTTGCCAGCCGAGAGGTCCCTTGGGTTT
Source organism: Myotis davidii (assembly GCF_000327345.1). Lineage (NCBI taxonomy): Eukaryota > Metazoa > Chordata > Mammalia > Chiroptera > Vespertilionidae > Myotis > Myotis davidii. The sequence continues at coordinate 298,613 of NW_006300371.1, read as the reverse complement.
CCCAACTCTCTCTCGCCCGGAGGCTCAAGAACAAATTGCATTAGCTGATGGTCTCGGAGGAGCCGCACCTCCGCCAGAGGAGCCTTGCGCTCTGTTTGTTCTTTTGGTGCAAGCAACTTGGCCTAAAGCAAGCTTTGTGAGCGTCTTCAGACCTCCATTACAGCAACCTCTCAAAATGCCAGGCAGGGGGAGGAAAGACAAGTCTTCTCTAAGGTGTTACTCATTTCTTCACACTGATGACATTAACAAATAGGGGGACGACTTTTTTTTTTAAGCTGTTTTGTCTAAGGGAGTTTTAAGTCCGGTGCAGACTTTTCTACGTGAGTGGCAACACTTTCAGACAATAAAACAACGCGGTTGTATATAGCAAGGCAAGATGCAGTAGCAGAGGCGTATATTTCAAATTCTAAGATGTAAAGCATGCAGAGTTTTACCTGTTTAACTTATAAATAAGCTTAGACTTATTTTTCCCTTTTTCAGGGCCGACTACTGGAAGTCACAACCAAAGAAATTCTGTGATTACTGCAAGTGCTGGATAGCGGACAATAGGCCTGTATGGCAGTTCCACTAATAGAGATTCTAATAATGTGTTTATGTGAAGTGTTCCCTTTTGTATCGAAACTTGGAGTTTGCAAAACATTTTCATATGCATTGCTCTAGATCAGTGGTTCTCAACCTTCCTAATGCCACGACCCTTTAATACAGTTCCTCATGTTGTGGTGACTCCCAACCATAAAATTATTTTTTTTGCTACTTCATAACTAATTTTGCTACTGTTAGGAATCGTAATGTAAATATCTGATATGCAGGATGTATTTTCATTGTTACAAATTGAACATAATTAAAGCATAGTGATTAATCACAAAATCACTATGTAATTATATATGTGTTTTCCGGTGGTCTTAGGCGACCCCTGTGAAAGGGTCGTTTGACCCCCCAAAGGGGTCGCACAGGTTGAGAACCGCTGCTCTAGATGTTTCAGAACGCTGAAAATTTTTCTATTTTCTTTTTTTGTTGTTAATCCTCATCCGAGGATATTTTTCATTTGATTTTTAGAGAGTGAAAGTGACGGGGAGAGACAGAGAAACATCCATTGCCCTCCCCCACACACCCTGGGACTCTTCAGTCCGCAAGCCAGCACTCTATCCACTGAGCCATATTGGCTAGGGCTTCTGTTATCTTTTCATTCCTTGTGTGCCTTCTTCCTTTTCATCAGCCTAAATTTGTATATATATGTGCTAAGCCCAATTATTTCACTATGGCCCTTCAGTCAATTTAGGAAATGAACCTTGAGTCTGGGTAATCTCCATGTCTATGAAACATCCAGTTATGATGGTGTTGTTTGTAACACTGTCACATACCAAGTAAAAGTGGAAAGCCCTTAATATGTAAGAAGAAACATTGTAGTTTTTCTTGTTTTCTGCTCTGGAGATAATTAAATATACTTGATGCACAGCTTTATGTCTGTGAATGCTTAAATTTGAAAAAGACATCATTACCTCTGTCATGGACTATGAAAGTGGCAACTCTGTTAAGCAAATTATATTACTTTGTCTCTTAGTCTAGTTTCAGCTTTTAAGACATGAAACAAAAAGCAGCACCATTGTCTTTTTTTTTAACACCTCTCATGCATGTCATAGGACTGTGTACATTAAGCATGTCAAACTCAAAGGCTAACATGGGCCACAAAAAAACAAAAGATTTCATAGAAATGTAGGTTTATTTCGATAGAGACATGCTGAATACAAAGGGCTGAAATAATGAGTAATCGTTAACATAAAATAATAGAACATTTTAATAAAAATTAATATTTTTTTCTAGAACATTAACTTACCATACATTGAATAACTGCACAAATTAATAAGCTTAACGCAAATAACTATTTTTCTTGTTCTCCAAAAACGAAATATTTCCTGTTGCCCACACCAAACAAGTCAGTCCAAGACTAATGATGTGGCAATCGGCTGCTAAAATATTCACTGCTAGTATTAGTGGAGAGAAATGATGAGCCTGCTCATTAAGTGCATAAGGGAAATAAATGCAACACAATTATAGTGATCAGTCATTAGCAAACATCATAGTTCGTTATTGATTATAGCAGGATATTGTAAAAACTAAGTTACAAAATTTTTATTAAAATGTTTCTTACATAATGTTATATTGACTGGGCCGCAAAAATATTCATTGTGGGCCGAGAGTTTGACATGCTTGATGTACATAGTACCCATAGGCTAGGGCTGTGGTCCGCAAACTGTGGCTCGCGAGCCACATGTGGCTCTTCCACAAAATACCACATGTGGGCGTGCACGTACAATGTGATAGAAACTTCGTGGCCCATGCGCGGAAGTCAGTATTTTGTGGAAGAGCCACACTCAAGGGGCCAAAGAGCCACATGTGGCTCGCGAGCCACAGTTTGCCAACCACTGGGCTAAGGTATTTTAAAAATATATTGTATATTCAAATCCTTTGTACTTGATAGAGTTGGATGCACAAAAGAATAGTAGCCCTATCTGTAACAATGTTGTATTTGTTTAGTAGACATTTATTTACTACTAGAGGCCCAATGCACGAAATTCGTGCATGGGTAGGGTCCCTAGCGGCTGCCGGCTGCCAGCCGGGACCTCCCTTCCCCTTGCTGCCTATGACTGCCATCACCACCAGCCGGGGCCTCCCTTCCCTTCCGTGATTGGGCAGCCAGCCCTGCCCCCTAGTCGAACTCCCAGTTGAACTCCCGGTCGAGGGGACAGTTTGAATATTAGACTTTTATTGTATAGGATTGTCTGCAAGAGACAGAAACATCGATGTGTCTACAAGGAGTTTGGGTTTTTCTTTTGGGTTTTGTTTTGTTTTTGGTCTTTTTTAATAGTTGCTAAAGTTCTTGACTGTCTTGTTTGACTTAGGCCCGTGGCTGGCAAACTGTGGCTCGTGAGCCACATGTGGCTCTTTGGCCCCTTGAGTGTGGCTCTTCCTAAGACTTAGGAATACCCTAATTAAGTTAATAACAATGTACCTACCTATATAGTTTAAGTTTAAAAAATTTGGCTCTCAAAAGAAATTTCAGTCGTTGTACTGTTGATATTTGGCTCTGTTGACTAATGAGTTTGCCGACCACTGACTTGGGCCAACCTACACAACTCACTGATAGTGTCTTTCTTGGAGGTAAAGCAGTTCAGTGAATTCCATGAGTTATGTAGAGTGAATAATTTCTCTAGGATAGTCTTTCTGCATCTCCTTGAATTGCTAATACACACCACTTTAACCTTTACTTAGAAACAAAATTAATTTATTTTTAATGGACCTGTAATAGTCTTTGTGGTGTATAATAAATTTTAGAAAAATTAATATATGAAAAAGGATGAACATTTGCCTTAAAAAGTCACATTTTTAAAGAGGAATTCACAGTACTTTAGAATAGCTCAGGTAATGCGTTGTGTAAGATTTGATTTACAAAACTTATTTTGCAAAGTTTAGCAGATAATTCTTATTGTGTACAACCATAGGGAGCATTTCTGGCTGTTTTAAATATGTGATAACATTCAATCACCCACCTCTGTCATTCATCCAAGTTACCATCATTCCTCATAGGTTACCATTTTTCATTTTCTTGTCTAGCCTTCTATTGTTTCTATATGTATATAGGTTCTTAATCTAACATACATAAAAGGTTACATACTATATACACTGTATTGTACCACAGTTGTTTTGTTGTTGTTGCTTTTTTAATACATTTCTATTGATTTCAGAGAGGAAGAAAGAGGGAGAGAGAAATAGAAACATCATGATGAGACTCACCAATTGGCTGCCTCTTGCACTCCCCCTACTGGTGGTCGAGTTCCTAACCCAGGCATGAGCCCTTGGTTGGAATTGAATTCAGGACCCTTCTATCCTCAGGCTGAAGCTCTATCCACTGGGCCAAACCAGCCAGGGCGTTTTGTTTTACTTTCTAATTGAACAGTATATCCTGAAGCTCTCTCCACATTAATTTTTAGGGAACTCTAACGTAGCAGTTTAATTTTGATAGATAGTTCCAAATTGTTCTTCATAGGAGTTTCACATTTTGTACCATTACCATATTGTATAAGAATATTTGTTTATAATTAAGATAAATTTTTTAATGTCTACTTTTCTCCCAATATGGAAATATGGAGGAATATGGCTCTAAGGATCATTGGTTATTGTCTCTTATCTAATGTGTCAAGTAGAGCAGTGTAAATTCTAGAGACTTACTGGTTTTGACACTAAGTTGAGAGGTGTTTCTTGAATTAAGGTTTTTTTCCCACTCTTTTGGCTTCATGTCTTGTTTGAGTCCTCATTACAATCATAGTCACTAGATTAGTCATCAAGTGTACCTTGTATTTTCCTCCATTAATATGGTAATCATGGTTATATTTTAAGCACCAAAGGAGATCTAGTCAGAGGCATAATCTATAATAATAAAAGCGTAATATGCTAATTAGACCAGGCAGCCGAACGACCTTCCAGATGAAGCCGCAGGGGCTGAGTCAGACAGTTAAGGGCCTTCCAGATGAAGCCGCAGGGGCTGAGTCAGAGGCAGTTAAGGGCAATCAGGCAGGCAGGCAGGAGAACAGTTAGGGGCGATCAGACAGGCAGGAGAGCGCTTAGGGGCGATCAGGCAGGCAGGCAAGTGGTTAGGGGTGATCAGGCAGGCAAGCAGGTGAGCGGTTAGGAGCCAACAGTTCCGGATTGTGAGAGGGGTGCCCAAGGGGTCCCAGATTGCAAGAGTGTGCAGGCCAGGCTGAGGGGACCCCCTCCCATGCATGAATTTTGTGCACCAGGCCTCTAGTAATAAATAGTAGTTAGGTTCTATAGTATCATTTGGTAAAAAGGGCCAATTTGCATTCAAGTTATTTTGTATCTTTTCTACCAGTCATTTTAGTTTTAATTTTGTTATCCTCCATTCCCAAATTTACTGTTACTTTAATGTGAGCATTATGATGTTTATGTAGTATTCCTTTGTATTTTCTTTTTCATTTTCAAGAGTGTTGAATTTCATGAAAGAGGAAAGAATCATAAAGAAAATGTTGCAAAGAGGATCAGTGAGGTAATTTACTTTGTTTTTGTTTTGTTTTTTTGCCAGTTTTTCTATGTAAATATCAGTCTTTTATTTAGCTTTCACTTTTAAATGTGTCTTACAAAGATTAAACAGAAAAGCCTGGATAAGGCAAAGGAAGAAGAAAAGGCATCAAAGGAGTTTGCTGCAATGGAGGAAGCTGCCCTGAAAGCATACCAAGAGGATTTGAAAAGGCTTGGCTTAGAGTCAGGTAAAAAAAAATAGCATGTTTTAAAAGTAACACCAGAGGTCATGCTAAGTTAGCTTTTATTATTTCCATAAAGAGGTTATACACTCAGAGTATATACTATTAGTGTTTTTCCTATGCATCATAGCCCTGTTTAGATTATGGAAGTTTGCTTATACACTTTTGTGTTGCTTTTAAAGCTTCAGATTTTAACACCTCCATTCACAACAGCCATACTACCTGGGTGGTTACCTAGTCTTAGTTATCCTAGGTCAGTGGTTCATTTCAGAGACATGTGAGTTCTAATTAGGTATTCTAATGAGGTATTCTAATTATTTGGCTAAAAGAATTATTTATTAAAAAATAGGTATTGCATAACTACAGTTTACTTTATCCATATGGTAAAAACTGAATCGTGTTTATTTATATGGTTGAATTACAGTGAATTAGAGACCTGGTGCACAAAATTCGTGCACTGGGGGTGGGGGGTAGGCGGGAGAGGTGGTCCCTCGCCCAGCCTGTACCCTCTCCAATCTGGGACCGGCAGTCAGACATCCCTCTCACAATCCAGGACTGCTGGCTCCTAACCACTCACCGCCTGATTTACCTGACTGTTTGCCCCTAACTGCTTCTGCCTGCCAGCCTGATCACCCCTAACCACTCCTCCGCTGGCCTGATTGATGTCTAACTGCTCTCCTCCTGGCCTGATTGCCCACAGCTGCCCTCCCCTACCGGATCCACCTCCTCTGTCAGGACCAGCCTTCTCTATGCTGCGCAGAGCTGTGGGACCCCCAGGCCTCACGAGCTCCTCTGCTGGCCAATTTGGTTCTGATTGGTCGGTTTCTGTGGCAGTCAGCGTCAAAAGCTCTGCCTCCTAGACTGCCATTGGCTCCTCACACTTCACCCCGATTTGGTTCTGATTGGTCAGTTTCTATGCCAGTCAGCATCTCTGGGCCTATCAACAGGGCCTGATCAACAGCCTGGAGAGAAATGGAGGCATGGCTGCTAGAGAGAAAGAGAGAGGCAAATGCTGATCAACAGCTGCCACAGAGGCTATGGATCAGACCTTGCTTCTCAGGCCTCTCTCCAGGCCTGATTCACAGCCCCCTCATCGGTCAGTGCTGGGTCAACCGCGCCTGGCATCCCAACACTGACTGTAAGTCTGACTTCCGGTTGGTCTAGCCTCCGGTTGTGACGGACTCAGGGTTTTTATATATTAGCATTAATGGGTTATTGCTAGAAAGTAGATTACTTTTTTCTTTTTACTTTTTCATTGAGTTTATTTGACAAACATTGTATAAATTTAAGGTGTACAATGTGTTACTGTGATACTAATCCCATATAATAAAAGGCTAATTTGCAAATTGTCCCCTCGGGAGTTCAACCGACTGGGAGTTCGACCCCTCGCTATGATGTGTGCTGACCACCAGGGTGCAGCGCCGAACGAAGGAAGGCCCTGGCTGGTAGCCGGAGGAAGGAAGACACCAGCTGGCAGGTGGGGAAAGGAAGGAAGGCCCTGATCAGCCCTGATGGCTGGCCAGGCCTAGAGACCCTACTCGTGCACAAATTTTGTGCACCGGGCCCCTAGTATGGACACAGCAAAAGCTATACTAAGGGAAATTTATAACAATACAGGCCTACCATAAGAAACAAGAAATATCTCAAGTAAAAAATCTAACCTTAGCCCTAGCTGGTTTGACTCAGTGGATAGAGCAGTGATGATGCAACCTGTGACACACGTGTCAGAGGTGACACACGAACTCATTTTTTTGGTTGATTTTTCTTTGTTAAATGGCATTTAAATATATAAAATAAATATCAAAAATATAAGTCTTTGTTTTACTATGGTTGCAAATATCAAAAAATTTCTATATGTGACACGGCACCAGAGTTAAGTTAAGGTTTTTCAAAATGCTGACAACACTGAGCTCAAAAGGTTTGCTATCACTGCTCTAGTATATCATAGTCCCACTAGAGGCCTGGTGCACTAATTCATGCGCAGTGGGGTCCAGCTGGCCCTACTCCCAATCGGGGTTGCGGGGGCCGATCGAGGCCGGGGGAGGGGTCACGGGAAGTTGGCTGGCCATTCCCGGCCCCTGATGGGAGGGCTGGGCATGGGAGGGGCCACGGGCACTTGGCAGGGCCTGATGGGGGAATGGGCCGCAGTCTGTTGGCCAGCCAGCCCCAATCCCTGGTCAAACTCCCAGTCGAGGGGATAATTTGCATATAAGCCTTTTATTGTATAGAGTGCCATCGTAGTGATATTTATCACATTAATTGTAGTACATTTTTATCTATATTCATTACTCTATGCCGGCAATTTTCAACTGTTTTTATCTCATGGCACACATAAACTAATTACTAAAATACTGCAGCACACCAAAAATATATTCTATTATTTTGTCAACCTGACAAAAACCATAGGTATAATTTTGATTCATTTACACCAGACAGTTACTGTGTTGGCTGTTGTCATTTTTTATTTGGCACTCTAAGGGCAAAGAGGTCAGGTTTTGCATGTTTTAAAAATTCTTTGGGCACACAGGTTGAAAATCACTGCTCTGTGCATTGCAGCCGTCATCAACCGGTGGTCTGCGAAGTCAGAAAGGTTGGTGACCTCTGCATTAGAGCTCTGTGGATTATTTACTACTCATTGCAAGTTTGTATCCTTAAACAGCAGCAGTCTTACTCTCCCCCCCCCCCCCCCCCCCATTTCCTGGTAACCACCATTTTACTCTCTGTTTTTTATATGTTTGACTATTTATTTATTTTGTTGTTTATTTATTCTGCTGCTGTAACCAGAGAGCCACACCAACAAGGGCTAAATTTGACTTTTTTAAGATTCCACAAAGGAGATAGACAGAACTTGTCTTTCTCTTTCTGACTTATCTTACTTAACACAGTGTGCTGAGGGTCCATTCATGTTGTCACAAATTGCAGGATATCCTCCTTTTCCATGCTTGAATACTATTCCATGCTACATGTTTTTTAATCCATTCATCTGTTGACGGGCATTTAGGTTTCCACATTTTGGTTATTGTGAATAATACTGCAATAAACGCAGAAGTGCATATATCTCTTGGAGATCCTGTTTTTATTTTTAATTTTTTTGAAGAACTTCCATATTGTTTTCCATAGTGATTAGACCAATTTTCAGTCACACCAAGAGTGTATAAGGGTTTCCTTTTCATCACATCTTTGCCAGCAACAAAGTAAATAATTGGAGGGTTTGAAGATACTCAGTTCCAGATAAAAAGCATTTATCTAGCCCGGCCAGCGTGGCTCGGGTTGAGCATCGACCTATGAACCAGGAAATCACAGTTTGATTCCGGTCGGCGCAGATGCCTAGGTTGGGGGCTCTGTCCCCAGTAGGGGGCATATAGGAAGCAGCCGATCAATGATTTTCTGTCATTGATGTTTCTGTCTCCCTCTCCCGTCCTCCCTAAAATCAATAAAAAAATATAAAAAGATTTTTTTAAAGCATTCATCTATCTTGTTATTAAATTTAGGCTTTAAGTGGGGAACTTTTTTTCCATGACATATCCATTGTCCTTAAACCAGGCATATTGCAAGTCACAGTTGTTGATCTTACATAATGGTATGGTCATCGGCATGGATTGGTATTTTTACTGTAATAAAAACTGCTTTCAGTTAAGTTTTTAAACAGAATAGCAGTTAATTGACATTGCCCTCATCAAATAAAAACAGTTATAACCAGACTTTAAAAATATTATCCTGGATATTGCTAATTAAAATGGGGAAAGCATTATTTTACAAAGATAAAGCTACATGTTTATAAGATGTATAAGGTGTTTATAAGGGAGAAAAGATGTTGGCATTGGGAAGGCCGGGGAGGGTTTCGGGT
>NW_006300371.1:288004-289306 GCF_000327345.1 Myotis davidii | reverse complement strand
ATTCCTGCAGAATTAAAGAGTAGTAGTCATCTCATCAAATATATGCCTTGGGAGAATTCATAATTTTTGTAGCATTTTCCTGAATGAGATATATATTCCTTTATTAAAAGTACAACAATTCAGTATAAAGAGTTTTTAAAATAAAGTTATACATTTTATGTTATGGTCTATTTGGAGATTGTTTTATGTTTTCTTAAACTATGTCAAGTACATCTTTTCTTTTGAATAACTAAGGATATACAGAGTGGTTAGGAGCACAGGTTTCAAGTCAACCAGAATTATCTCTTGTTAGCTATACAACCTTCAGTTTTTATTAAAATTTAAGTAATAAGCCCTAACCGGTTTGCCTCAGTGGATAGAGCATTGGCCTGCGGACTGAAGGGTCCCAGGTTCGATTCCAGTCAAGGGCATGTACCTTGGTTGCAGGCACTTTCCCAGTAGTGGGTGTGCAGGAGGCAGCTAATCGATGTTTCTCACTCTCTATGCCACTCCCTTCTTCTCTGTAAAAAAATCAATAAAATGTATTTAAAAAATAAAATTAAGTAGTAAAGTAATATAATAGTATAAATTGCTTATTAAAAGCGTGACACTTGTAACAGTGTTTAATAAAGGGTATAAAAGCCATAAAAATGCCAACATTTATTTCATTTCTTTCTGGTTGACATTTAGGTTGCTTAGAGTTTTTCACTGTTAGAATGCTTCAGTGAGCTTCCTTATGTGTGAGTGTTTTTGCATTTATCCCTGTAAGTTTACTTTCTAGAAGTAAGATTGCCAAAACCAAGCCTGAATATATTTTGAAGATTGATAGTTAATACTCCAGCAATGTCTCCAAGATTAATACTTTTGCTAGAAATAAAGTTAATTTATTAATTGATGTTAGGAATGACTGGCTAATCTTTAGAAAAAAGTAAAACCATAAAAACTGCCTGTTTTTTCATACCCATAGATTAGACAGACCAACACTGGATTCAGTCATTCTTTTCAGTACTTATTGATCTAACTAGAGGCCCGGTGCACAAAAATTTGTGCACTCGGGGGAAGAGGGGGTCCCTCAGCCCGGCCTGTGCCCTCTCGCAGTCTGAGACCCCTCGGGAGATAACGACCTGCTGGCTTAGGCCTGCTCCCGGGTGGCAGAGGGCAGGCCCAATCCCTAGGTGCAGCCCCTGGTGGGGCTCAGAGCAGGGCCAATTGGGGAGTTGGGGCATCGCCCCCTGTCATGCACAGAGCAGGGCAGATTGGGAGGTTGTGATGCCACCCTGAGTCACGCTCAGGGTAGGGCTGATTGGGGGGTTGGGGCACCGT
>NW_006300371.1:283630-287192 GCF_000327345.1 Myotis davidii | reverse complement strand
GGAAATGTGCAGGGATCATTAAATCAACATACAAGCAGAAAAAAAGAATTAAAGTAACAGATATTTTGTAATGATGTTCCTTTCGATACATGATGATAAACTGTCCTTTTAAAGGATGCAAAACCATTCATGAATTATATGAAACAATCCTGTTTGAAAACATTGCTTTATGAAAGAGGACTGTTTCTCTTGGTGTAAATGAATATATTTGAGATTGGCAGTTAACATTTTTTAAAATATTTTTAATATATTTTTATTGATTTCAGAGAGGAAGGGAGAGGGAGAGAGAGACAGAAACAGCAATGATAAGAGAAAATCATTGAGGTAGTGGGGATCAAGCCTGAAACCTGGGCAGGTGCACTTGACCAGAATTGAACCCAGGCCCCTTCTGTCTGCAGGCCAATGCTCTATCCACTGAGCCAAACTGGCAAGTGCTACAATATTTTTTCATTGATTTCAGAGAGGAAGGGAGGTAGAGAGAGAAAGAAACATCAATGATGACAGAGAATCATTGATTGGCTGCCTCCTGCATGCCCCCTGCTGGGGATCGAGCCCACAACACGGGCATGTGCCCTTGACTGGAATCAAACCTGGGACCCTTCAGTCCGCAGGCTACGCTCTATCCACTGAGCCAAACCAGCTAGGGCAGGGGTCTTTGTTTTTGTTTTTGTTTTGTTTTTAATATCTTTCATCTGAAATTTATATTGATATAAAAACATGAGAGATACTGAGGAGAGGTGAACAGCTTAACTTTTCCCCAAATAATTAGCCAGTCAGTCCAACATCATTTATTAAATGATCTCTCTTCCCCTATAATAGGAAACACCAGGAATCTGCAGTTGGATGTATTTCTGTACTGTTCTGTTTCAGTCATTTATTTCCCTATCCCTGGATCAGTTGTATACTGTCTTTTTTACCATAGTTATAGGATAAATTTTAATACCTGATAGTACTAGATTCCTCTTTCACTTCTATTTTGTAATTCCCCTGGATATTGGTGCATGTTTAGTTTTCCATATAAGCTTTATAATGATGTGTCAAGTTTCCAAAAGAATCTTAGCAGGTTTTTTATTTTAATATTATTTATGTTTTATCGGGTGTGGGGGTTGTATTGTCTACTTCACCCTTCTCTCATCTTTCCTCTAGAAATTTCAGAGCCAAGCATATCACCAAAAACCAGCACTGTCCCACCCATCTCTGCATCAAATCAGCAGAAAGAAAAGAAGAAAAAGAAAAAAGACCCTTCAAAGGGCAGATGGGTAGAAGGCATAACCTCTGAAGGTTACCATTACTATTATGATCTTATCACTGGAGGTAAGTCACGTGTTCATAGAGCTGCGGAGAATGATAACTGACAGTTTATTTTGTCTTAAACATCTAGTTAATATTGGAATATTTAAACAGTGAAATACTATAACTATACATTTTTGCCACTAAATAGTAAAAAACTTATGTGCCCTTTAAAAAGGTACCCTTCTCAGAGTGACTCAGTGTCTTAGTTAGTTAAAGCCTTAATATTGGGTTCCTTACAATTAAAGCTTTATATTTTTTCAATAGAACCTTCTAAAACAATGAGCTACATGTAAATAAAGCATTTCATGTGGAATAAAAGTATTTCAGATCCACTTCACAAATTGCAGGAGTTTTATTCTGTGGAGGAGATTTTCTATCCAAGAGCATACTGAGAACCAGAAACTGATTTCTTTTTTGTGTAGCTATCTTGATTGACTTAGTAAATTACCCCTCCCCATGAATGTTTTGGATATCAATTTGTAATAAAATGCACAGTGGTATCCTGAATAATAAAAGGGTAATATGCCAATAGACCAAACAGCAGAACAACTGAACAACCAATCAAACTTAATATGCTAATGATATGCTAAGGCTGTTCAGCAGCTCACTGTGATGTGCACTGACCACCAGGGGGCAGACAGTCAACTGGTCGACCAGTTGCTATGACGTACACTGACCACCAGGGGGCAGGTGCTCCAACCAGTAGGAGCATCTGGGGTCCGGCTGATCAGGACTGAGTGAGATGAGCCGGGCACGCCTTGGAGCCCTCCCGTGGTCCCTCCCTGGCCCTATCTCGCAGGCCACTCCCCTTGGGAGGATGCCAGACACAGGGCTCATGGGACTGATTGGCCGCAAGCCTGAGGCAGACACAGTGGGGCCAGGGTGAGTGGGAGCGGCAGGTAGGAGTCGTAGGCGGCGTTAGAATGCGGGTTTCTGCCCAATCCCTGCAGGCCACCCAGAGGGACCCCACCCATGCATGAATTCGTGCACTGGGCCTCTAGTTTCTTAATAAAACTATCAAAAACATCTTTTTATTTTTTCTTTAAAATGAAATATATTTGGTATTTTTATTCCATGTAAATCTGGCATAAATAAATGAATTTGTTATACATTTACTCTTCAAAACCATAAAATTTAGTACCAGAAATAAACAATTAAGTGAGATACAAGGAAGAATTTTAAAGAGCTATAATGTAAGAAAGATGTGATTAAGATTATATGGGAGCCGAAACCGGTTTGGCTCAGTGGATAGAGCGTCGGCCTGCAGACTGAAAGGTCCCGGGTTCGATTCCGGTCAGGGGCATGTACCTGGGTTGCGGGCACATCCCCAGTGGGAGATGTGCAGGAGGCAGCTGATCGGTGTTTCTCTCTCATCGATGTTTCTGACTCTCTGTCTCTCCCTTCCTCTCTGTAAAAAATCAATAAAAATATATTTTTAAAAAAAAGATTATATGGGAGCCAAAATAGGAATTAATTGTGATTATGTGGATCTGAGAGATTACAACTGAAATTACTTATGAGTTGATCTACAAGTTAAAATGAGGATGTCAGGAATGATGTCATCATACCATTTGTATTCCTAGCACTTAACGCGGTGTGCCTGGCATTGTGCAGATACTCCATTGGTATTTTCTTTTAATATATTTTATTGAATTTTTTTAACAGAGAGGAAGGGAGAGGAATAGAGAGTTAGAAACATCAATGAGAGAAATATCGATCAGCTGCCTCCTGCACACCCCATATTGGGGATGTGCCCACAACCAAGGTACATGCCCTTGACCGGAATCAAACCTGTGACCCTTCAGTCCACAAGCCAACGCTATATCCACTGAGCCAAACTAGTTAGGGCTCCATTGGTATTTTGATTGAAAAAGATTGCAGTAGCTTATTATGAGGCTACAGCAGGTATTCCACATAGATAGAACAATATCTATAACAATAAAAGCATAATATGCAAATTGACCAAATGGCCGAACAGCGGAATGACCTTAGGGACAAAGCTGGGGCTGCAAAGGCCTCCTCTTGCATGAATTTCGTGCATTGAGCCTCTAATCTACACTAATAAAAGAGAAAAATGGTAATTGGCGTACGACGCTACCCTTTTCATTGGCTAATCAGGGCTATATGCAAATTAACTGCCAACTCAGATGGCAGTTAACTGACAACAAAGATGGCGGTTAATTTGCATATGTAGGCACAATGCAGGGAGGCGAAAGGGAAAGCAGGAAGAAGCCCCCTGCCACTGACAGTGATCGGAAACCCAGGGGGG
>NW_006300371.1:277413-283199 GCF_000327345.1 Myotis davidii | reverse complement strand
CGATCAGAGGGAGATGGGGGTCCCCTGCCCAGGCATGATTCCTGGGCCAGAGGCCTCAGGCCTGGGCGGGAATCAGAGCCAGTGATCGGGGGGAGATTGGGGACCCCTGTCCAAGCCTAACACCTCTGGCGGAGGCATCAGGCCTGGGCAAGGGGCCAATCAGGCGATCAGAGGGTGATGGGGGTCTACGCCTCTGGCCGAGGTATCAGGCCTGGGCAAGGGGCAGAGCCAGCAATCGGACGGGTCTGGGGGTCCCCTGCCCAGGCCTGACGCCTGGGCCAGGGGCATTAGGCCTGGGCAAGGGGCCGATCCTGCGATTGGAGGGTGATGGGGGTCAACGCCTGAGGGCTCCCAGGATGTGAGAGGGGGCAGGCTGGGCTGAGGGACCCCCCCCCCCCACACACACACACACACAGTGCACGAATTTCGTGCACCGGGCCCCTAGTGACTCTATAAAGGTTTGAGCCCCGACCGGGTGGCTCAGTTGATTGGAGCATTGTCCCTTGCCAAACGTGATTGCAGGTTCAACTTCCATTTAGGGCACATACCTAAGTTTCCAGTCCGATCCCTGGCCAGGGGTGTACAGGAGGCAACCAATTGATGTTTCTTTCTCTCCCTTCTCTTTCTCCCTCTAAAAATTCAATTAAAGAAACCTTTGGGTGAGGATTTTTAAAATAAAGAAGGCTTGAAAGTTTGGGAAATAGTTATCTGGTAGAGGTAAAGCATAAGGTTCTTTGAAGATAACATGGTAGCCGAAACCGGTTTGGCTCTGGATAGAGCGTCGGCCTGCGGACTGAAAGGTCCCAGGTTCGATTCCGGTCAGGGGTATGTACCTGGGTTGCGGGCACATCTCCAGTAGGAGATGTGCAGGAGGCGGCTGATCGATGTTTCTCTCTCATCGATGTTTCTAACTTTCTATCTCTCTCCCTTCCTCTCTGTAAAAAAATCAATAAAATATATTAAAAAAAAAAAAAGATAACATGGTAGAAGAGCCTGGAAAAATAGATTTGGGCCACATCATAGAGGACTCAGAAAATGATGGTTCCCTTTACTGAGATATGAAATATGGAAACATACTAAGTTTAAGTGGGGTGGTTAATTCATATTTGGATATGTTGAGGTTGAGGTATCTATAGAACATTCATGTGGCAATTTTCCTAACTCCCAACTCTATGAATTAGAGTTGGGAGTTAGGAAGATAAATTGAGTCCGGGAGTGTAGATAATACATTAACTTTTAGGAGTATGTGAGATCACAAGAAAAAAAAAAAAAAGAACAAAAGGTAACATGGTGGGTAGTACATATATTAAAGGGATGGATAGAAGAAAGCCAGGGGAAAAAAATGTTAACACTAGAAGGCAGGAAATGAGATCAGAAAATTAATCATGAAGAAAACCTTGGACTATAAGTAGTAGTAGTAGTATGATCTTTAGAACCATGATCAGTTTCAAACTACATAGAAATAGTATTAATGACTCAGTTTTCACTGAGCCGTAAGTGAAGTGCACGTTGTAGTTTAGCAGTGAATCATAGATTATTATATGCTAAGGATTATACGTCTTTCAAATTTATATAGAAACTATTATGTCTTTTCTCCCTTCTAGTGTCTATTGCTTGCTTCCTTTTTTCACCATCTTTCTTTATATACTCTTTCTCAGCATACTTGTTTTTAATTCCTGCATACTTCATCTTGTTCCTCTTTTGAGTCATTTGTTCTATATCTCACTCTCCCCTCCAAAGATGTCAAAAGCCTATGTCATTCCTTCCAGATTTTTCAAGCCTGAATTTCATGAAGTTTTTAGGAGAAGCCCTACCTGGCTCTAATAATTCCTGTGGAAGTATCAGTAACTTGTAATGATTCTGTCCTTCTTTGGTCATGTCGCATTTACATGTATTGTTCTGCACAATGCTACTGGATGCATGTTGGTTCTTTTTATTTTTCAATTATGTTTTTATCTCTAGACCTTAGTGTTTTGTACACATTGAATAGCTTATAAATTTTTGCCAAAGTGAATTTTTTGGAAACTTTTTTTAAAGCAAAAGGATTTTATAAATGCAATGTATTTTTGTTTTAAGCATCTCAATGGGAGAAACCTGAAGGATTTCAAGGAAACTTAAAAAAGGTAACTGAAGTACATTAATAGTGTCTTTGATTTATTCTTTAAAGTGATTGGCTTCTGGGGTTTTGGTAGAGTTTTATTAAGCAAATTTACTTTCAAATAAGCCCCTCCTCCCCCAAACTCTTTGTTCCTTTTCTTCTATAATCCTTTCATTAGTAGGCTGGGTAGAGGTTAAAAGTGATGTCTATTCAAAAACTCCATACAGGGTAAATATTTCTAGTTGCCGTTCACATGTCCCCTGTCCATCTTTGAAAAATTGTTCCTAGCTTTCAGAGGTGAGCATAAACCAAGCTTTCTGGCCATGATCTGTACCACCGCCGCTAACTTCCAGGTTTCGAGAGAAAAGGAAAGGGTGGCTAATTCTGCCTTAGTTATCTAATATATAACTACATTGTTTTCCATCTATGCTGTTTTTTTCATCTCATTAGACAACAGGGAAGGCTGTTTGGGTAGAAGGTTTAAGTGAAGATGGTTACACCTATTATTATAATACAGAAACAGGAGGTAAGTATTATCTTTGATTATCTTAAGAATCTAAAATTATACCTGAAACTGCTTCTTAGCCTGCTAATGAATCATCTAAACTAGGGAATTTTAGTACATATAGTGAGAAGCATATTTTCATAAAATGTATTATTTTTTGTAATTTAGAAAACACATTAATTCTCATGGAAAAACAAAAGGATTTCTATATATAATATACTGCACTATGCTATGTAATTCTGAATTGATACTGCATTCATAAATTTTAAAAATTGAGTCATTTTTACTTTCTCTACAAAAGTAAGATACAAGAGTAAGAACTAACTAAAATATTAACTGATCTTTAGTTACCTTAAAGATCAGTCAATTTGCCTTTTACTTTTTCAAAAAACAAAACTGATGGTGTTTTTGCAGTGGCTGAGGTTGTCAAATTTTCACTTTTATCAGTTTAATAATGTTCTAGTTATATAAATATTTATGAAATATGCCTAATAACTAATTATTACATTTTTAAAATTAAAAATTTCATAAAACTGCCTTTCAAGTAATGGTACTTGATTTCTCTGCAATTAATATCAAAATAGCTATAATATCAGTGTAACTTTGACAAGTTTGTGTTTTGTTTAATTCATACTAACCACAGCCTTCTGCATAGCATTAAATCTTGTAGGAGGAAAAGAAAAGGTCTTTTAACCTTTAAATGGATACCTAGCCTGCCCAATGATAGCAATGGTTCTATCTCAGTTAAATTGAGATAATCTTAATCTTTATAGAGATTAAGGAATATATAATGTAACTCTAGTAAGAGCTGACTTTAACACACAACTTCTTTCCTTACCAGGTATATTATTGTGGGCAAGTTGTTTAGCCTTAGGCTCTCTTAAGTAAAATAGAGACAGTCACTTATTCTGTGGGGTCATGAGAGTCAGGTGTCTATAAAATTCCCAGAACAGTGCCTGGTATCTATTATATATATACAAATTATTTATTATTTATTTCCTGAAGATTCTTTCGTTATTTATGTAAAAGGCATATGCCCTGACCGGGAATCGAACTGTGACCTCCTGGTTCATAGATCGAGACTCAACCACTGAGCCACACCAGCCGGGCAGTAATGTTTTTATTAGTGCTTGAAAGTATCCTATATTAAAAAGGGATTGTACGTATTGATTTGTCCTAAAAAGTTTTAGTTTATGTCTAGACCAGTGTGATTATTAATAGAGCCCTTTCCGCTCTTAAAGCTCTCCCAATTGGACAATAAATTTTAGGATCCCTCTCCCTTTTATTAAACTAAAAATATAGATTGACTGCAAGATAATTAGAAACGCTATCATTTTACTAAAAGCCTAATAGGCCACTAGGTGGCAGAAGAGCTCAATCAAGGTTTTTTCCCTACTAGAAGAATGACAAATTATATTCATTTAGATTTTTACAGTATGATTTCTCTTTGTAAAGATCCTGGGAAATCTTTGTGGTAAATAAGTTCCAGGAAATCTGAGGTGTGCTCACTATTACATACATTTCCTGAAATCAGTGTCAGTTAAATTGTGGAAATCCTTAGAAAGTATTGTCTAGTTCTTAGGCCTCTTTCCATCAGGGCTGTAGTTGATACATCTAGTTAATCAAGGTTGTTTGAAATAAATTTCTGAAAGATACAAGAGTAAGAACTAACAGAATTCTTATTTATTATTTTCTTGACCAGTGATGGCATAAAATAGATGCAGAGTTGTCACTTAACAATATAAGTGACGGGAAGCATTATATTGAGAATTGCTTCTGAATTGAATTGGTAACCAAATAACATGACTACTTTAATGTGTTGGATAGAATCCAGATGGGAAAAACCTGATGATTTTATTCCACACTCTGGCGATCTGCTTTCTAGTAAAGTCAATGAAAAGTCACTTGGCGCCCTGGAAGAATCCAAATCATCAAATTCACATAGTGATTCTGATGGGGAACAGGAAGAACAAAAAGTAGAGGTCTCTACAGAAACACCGAAGCTAAAAATAAAGTTTAAGGTAGGTGCTGGATTTACTCTTTATAAAAGTTTATCAATTTATAAAAAGCACTTCAGACTTTCTTAAATTTTCTGGTAAAAGATAGACATAAAACCAAGACCTGTATTTTGGAAACTGGATAAATAGCTGTACCATTTATTGTTACCTGTTTGGTAGTAAGACAGTAAATTTATTTTTAGACATCCTAAACTTGAGCTGCGTCATTGAGAGAGAGCTGTCTGAACATGCAAATCAGAATGTCTAGGCTACAAATGTTGAGTATCATTAACAAACTGGTAGTAATTTAAATTTCAGAATGGGTGCAGTAATCTAGGAAAATAACCTTGGAGAACATTAAACATTTAAGTGGCAGACAGAGAAAGAGGAGCCCACAGATAGAATGAGAAAAGAGTGCAAAGCAGCAGAAGAATTTATCTCAGAAGCCACAGGAATAGAGAGCATCCAGGATTAATTAGGCCTAGAAAAAGGAAAATGTCCATTGAATTTTGCAATAATGAAGTCCTAGATACCTTTCTAGCAATTTCACGGGAGTTTTGGATGGCAGAATGCAGATTACAGGGGGATGAAAAGTATTTCATTATATGGTGTGTATATATAGTTTGAATATGAAATGAAAGTAGAAATTAGGTGATAGGATGTTGGCTACCTATTAATCATGAGAGATTATGGCAGTGATATTTTTGTTGAGAAGGACCCCAAAAGAGGTAGAAAGGGAATACCAACAGGGTTAGGTAAGTAGGTTGGTCTTGAACAAGGAATAAACTCATCTACACTAATAAAAGAGAAAAATGGTAATTGGCGTACGACGCTACCCTTTTCATTGGCTAATCAGGGCTATATGCAAATTAACTGTCAACTAAGATTGGCAGTTAACTGCCAACTAATATTGGCAGTTAACTGCCAACAAGATGGCAGTTAATTTGCATATGTAGGCACAATGCAGGGAGGCGAAAGGGAATGCAGGAAGAAGCCCCCTGCCACTGACAGTGATCGGAAACCCAGGGGGGAGCTAAGAGCTGAGGGGCAGGGCAAAGGTGGCCCCCAGCCATGATTGGAGAATCAGGAGTTTTTGCAGCCCTGGCCAGTGATAGCAGGAAGTAGGGGTGGAGCCAGCGATGGGAGCTGGGCACGGTCGAAGCTGGCAGTCCACGGAGCTAGGGGT
>NW_006300371.1:267198-274383 GCF_000327345.1 Myotis davidii | reverse complement strand
TCTTTCCTTCTAGTTGAAGAATTTCCCCTCAGCCAGTCTTCCTGTGGTTCTGGGCGATGTCCGTTCCGTCTTTTAGTTGTGTTTTTGAAGTGGTTGTTCGAGGCAGCTAACTCTGGTGTTTACCTTTGCTGCCATCTTGGTTTTTCTCTCATTTTCTTTAAGAAGATATGACTACTGTATGACTGCGGATGAGTTGGTATCAAGGAGGAAATTTAAAGAGTCATGCCACTTAGTCTCAGTTTACTCATTCATAAAGAAATCAAGATTGCTTGCTGAGGGTGAGGAGCTGTGAAGAGCTTGACAACATTTATGAATTGAAATAGTCACTGAGCTGGAATGGGAGAGGAAATGAACCAAGATTGATAGGCTGAGTGCCTAGCCATGGTAGGAAAGTATAAACAGATTTATACAGTATTAGTGGCCCCGTGCGAGGGGTGGGGGGGGGGGCGATGAGGGGGATGTTCCTCAGCCCAGCCTGAACCCTCCAATCTAGGACTGCCTATGGGATCAGGCTTAAACCGGCAGTCGGACATCCCTCTTGCAATCCGGGATCACCTCCAACTGTCACCCCTGCCGGCCTGATCGCCCCAACTCCCCTCCCTGCCGGCCTGATCACCCCAACTGCCCTCCCCTCCTGGCCTGATCACCCCTAACTGCCTCTACCTCGGCCCTGCCACCATGGCTTTGTCCAGAAGGTCGTCCAGAAGGTCTCCCGGTCTAACTAGCATATTACCCTTTTACCAGTATCGATTACTAGTCCTTTTGCTTTTATGACCTTTCCAGAATCCCTCAGGAGCCCAGGTGCCAAAGTAAACAAGATACATAGCATTGATCCATGGTTGAGATTGCTGGCCTGAGAGGTAAAGGAATATTGAGGATTCTGGAAAGGGTACTTTGAGGCCACAGCTAGAATCTTGTCATTGCCTGAAATTTCTCTACCTACCCATAATTCTTGATGGAACTTAGGGCAAGGGATGTATCTAACTTGTAGAGGAACAGCAGCAAAGATCTTATAGTAGTAGCCATCTCACAGTATTTATAGTCAAGTTTAGGTAAGCCTGCATTCAACTTGGGACAGAAAATTTCAAGCAAACAAAATATTACAAAATTCAGTTAAACAAGGACAAACTGTTTATAAACCTATCATGTATACCATTAGGTTGCTAAATACAGGCATACCTCGTTTTATTGCACTTTGCTTTATTGCACTTCACAGATGTTTCGTGTTTTACAAATTGAAGGCAAGATCCCCCACCAGCAAAAATATTTACAAGACTCACTTTATTGCGGTGGTCTGGAACTGAACCTGCAGTATCTCTGAGGTATGCCTGTATAGTGAAGATCAAAATCATGGATTTTGAAACTTAGCTGAAGCTAAGGAATTTTTAAGTTCTAGAATGATAATAAGAGGCTGAATAGAGAACATGGTGTCAGAGTTGGCACAGTCATCAGTGAATATAGAGTAGTGGCCAGAGGTCATTCGATCATATAAGGAAGAATGGAAGAGAACTGTATAGATGGCAGTATTGTGAGCCTCAGAAGAGGAGATATTTATTGCATGAGAATCAAAGTCAAAATAT
Organism: Myotis davidii; assembly: GCF_000327345.1. Classification (NCBI taxonomy): domain Eukaryota; kingdom Metazoa; phylum Chordata; class Mammalia; order Chiroptera; family Vespertilionidae; genus Myotis; species Myotis davidii. Next base: position 272,803 of record NW_006300371.1, on the reverse strand, counting down.
TTTGTTTTTAGTAAAATAAAAATATTTTATTTCTAAAAAGTTAGGGCCTAGAAGCAGTCAAGATCCTAAGAGAAAGCAGGTGCTGACTCCTAGTTTTATGATACCAATAAGCATAAGGGAATGAGCTAATATCCTTTCAAAGAATTGCAAACAAAACAGTATCCCAGGACTGCCACCCATAGTTGTGCAGTTGCAAAGAAATCCAGTCCATAGTCTACTTGCTAAACTGGGTCACGGGACCTTGTTATCCCAGATGAAGGGGTGTCATAAAACCAACAGCCCTATCTAGGGACAACTATGGGAGCTGCTTGTCCCTCCAGGGTGTGTCTTCTAATTTCACGTAGATTCCAGTTGTATAGGACACTAAAGTTCTGGCAATGTAATCAACATAAAGTTAAGACTAATAGGTTAAAGGAGTTCTTTAAATAGATAGTGGGTGTAAAGGCGTCCAGTGACATGGCAGTAAACTCAAAAGGAGCACAGTATAAAGGAAGGTCAATGTTGGATATATAAGTAAGGAGATAAAACAAAAAAGAAAAGAGAGGATAAAAAAAGATAATGTATGTTTTTAATTGTAGAACATTAATAGGATCATGTCCTATTTTAAAAAGCAGCTTTGGCTATGGTGTGATAATATTTTAGATGTGATGAAAAAACCTTATTGACCATTAAAGTTTTTTTATGTACATTTGTTGTGTTATGTGCAAATATAAACTATTAAGAGAGTTAATGTATTATTATTTAGAAACCAATAATAAGATTCCATTAAAGAAATTTTGTTTCTGTCCTAGTAGTACCTTATTTCTTGACTTTGACATTTCAGGTAAAAAATAAAAATAGTGATAAAGTAAATGAAGGCAAGATCCTCCTTTCTGAAAAACAGAAAGAAACAAATATCCAAGAGCAGAAGTCATCAGGTTCAAATGAAGAAAAATCCAAAGCTCATAAAAAATCAAACCCATATGGAGAATGGAAAGAAATTAAACAAGAAGTTGAGTCTCAGTAAGTACCTGAAATGTAATCCCACTGTTATTACAAGTATTTTATATCAAATACTTCAGTAAGTTATAGTAACTATTTGAAGGATAAAGTACTCATTAAAAGTATAGCTCATTTATTTTATTACTAGAGTGGGTTTTTCCTAATATTTTAAAATATGAGTCGGGTTATTTTAAAAAGGTAGTGATTGTTTTCATTTCTTCCAAAATATGACATTTCTGTTGAGCACACATTCACACAGTAACTCAATTATGCACACATGAGCATTCTCACACTCATGATTATTATTCTGAGAAATAAATATCTGCATAGTCAACAAATGCTGCATATAATACATCTAAAAGCAATAAAAAAGTTCTGTTGCTGTCTTCAAAATGGCTTATGACAAAGTTTTTAAGCCAGTTTAAGAAAACAACAGTTTTATCAATTGAACAAGATCGTGGTGAGATATTACCTGGTTTATATTTCTAGCTTATGTGATTAAGTCAGTTACTGTCTTAGAAGCATTTACACAATGAAAGGAAGATCTCACTTTCAGCTTCACAGATTAGTGTTTCTTAACTGCTTAAAAAAAATCTTCAGGTGGGAAAAAAAGAATCTTCTAATTACATTAGTTAAGCAGTTATTCTCTAAAACATTGCTTTGAAATGGTAATGAAAGATGACTAATCTAGTGATACTTGAAATTATTTATGTTAAAATTATATTTTAATGAAAAGTTGAATTTTTTCACAAGGTAAAAGTAATGCAAGTGGTCTGGAACTTTATATACCTGTTCTAATTAGAAATGATTCTCTAGGGGTAACACACCATTAAAATGGTACTAGGATAGATTCCGGTCACCATAGTGGCATGGGTAAATGTAGTACTCCAATCTTCCCACAACCACATCAAAATTACAACTAAACTGCAGAACAGCCATCATTCAGAACTGCCTGAAATCTAGCTGAACAGAAGTCCTACAGCTAAGGATATGATGAAGCCACATTGAGACTGGAAGGAGGAGTGGACACCCAGAAAGGCTGGTCCCACTGATAAAAATTGAGAGAGATATCTCAGCTGTGGGGGTCCCCCTGAGGAGTGAGGGGTTCCAGTCCCACACCAGACTGCCCACCAGGTGCTGCTTGAGAAATTGGGTTCCAGTAACACAAAGAAAAATTATCATAACTTCTGGCTGTAAAAACCAGTGGGGATTGTGGTTCAGTGAGCTGGAGGGCTGCTGGAGTCCCAGGCATTTCTCTTAAAGGGCCAGTGCACAGACTTTCTCAGCTCATTCACTTCTCCAGCACTGGGCCAGCTGCTCAAAAGGCACCAGGGTTATAAGGGGAGGAACTGAATTGTCTGCAGTCAGAGCAAGAGCTGGAGGGGCAACTTTCTCCCATACAGAAGTGCTGGTAGAATGGTGGCAACAGGAGGGTGTTCCTTTTCTGAGCCCTCCCACCGTAGATCCAGTAGGTGGGCACCATATCTGAGTCTCCATCAACCTGGCTGTCACCCTGATCCCTGAGACCCAAGCCCACCCAAATTGCAGGTCCACCCAAGCTGTTTGCAATGGCTTTTCCTTATGAACAACTTGTCTTGGCTCATAACTTCAGACATTACTAAAATTTCTCAAACAAGCAGCATCTGGCATCTGTGTGCCCCTTACCTCATGCAAAGTTGCCACAGGCCCAGCACTAGCAGCAGCCAGCCTTGGTTCGCAGATTGGCCTCCCTTCAGCACCTCCAAGCCCAGCACAAGTAGCAGCTATCTAAGAATCACTTTGTAAGTCATGCTGATGGCCCTGGGGGACAACACAGTCAGCAGCTGACCTTTGCCTGCACTTTCCGGGAGACACCTAACCCAGCATACCTGGTGCACAGCATCAGACCATGTTGAAGCACCACCCAGCCGCCTCCACAAGAAACACATTCAGGCAGCATACTCAAGAGGCTTCAGAGCCCTACTGAAGTAAGTCTTTGCCATGGGGTGGGCCCGTGCACAGCTGATCCTCCAAGGTGGTCACAGCCAGTCCTTATAGCTGATAGGCCTAGGGATAAATCCCTCCTGTTGATGTGCCAACAGCAATCAGTGCTCAACTACAACAGGAGGGTGTACACCAAGCATGTCAAACTCAGAGGCTAACACAGGCCAAATAAGGTTTAAGTTTATGTGGGCCACAAAAAAAACAAAAGCTTCAATTTTCATAGAAACGTAGGTTTATTTCAATAGAGACATGCTAAATACAAAGGGCTGAAATAAATGAGTAATTGTTAACATAAAATAATAGAACATTTTAATAAAAATCAATATTTTTTTCTTGAACATTAGCTTACCGGATACTGAATAACTGCACAAATTAATAAGTGTATGCAAATTAACCTACTTTTCTTATTCTCCCAAAGCGAAATATTTCCTGTTGCACACACCAAACAAGTCAGTATAAGACTAATGACGTGGCAATCGGCTGCTAAAATACTCGCTGCTAGTATTAGTGGGGAGAGATGGTGTGCTTGCGCGTAAGGCGCGTAATGGAAATGAATGCAACACAATTATAGTAAACAGTCATTAGTGAACATTGTAGTTCATTTTTAATAACTAGAGGCCCAGTGCACAAAATTTGTGCGCTAGGGGGTGGAGTCCCTAAGCCCGGCCTGCACCCTCTCACAGTCTGGGACCCCTCACTCCTTACCACCTGCCTGCTCACTCCTTACCGCTCGGCTCGCTGCTCCTTACCGCTCCCACAGAGGTGGGAAAAGCTCCCGCCACTACCACAGAGCCTGGCTTCTAGCTGAGCGGCACTCCCCCTGTGGGAGCGCACTGACCATTAGGTGAAAGCTCCTGCATTGAGCGTCTGCCCCCTGGTGGTCAGTGCGCAACTTGGCAACCAGTTGTTCTGGTCATTCCCCATAATGGTTGCTTAGGCTTTTATTATATTGATTATGTATAACAGGATGTTGTAAAAATTAAGTTTCAAAATTTTTATTACAACATTTACATACCATCATATTGGCTGGGCCGCAAAAATGCTTGTGGTCCGCATGCAAGCTGCGAGTTTAACATGCTTGGTGTACACAGCCCACAAGGAGTGCCCAGCTTGGGTGAATATGGAGGCTGTGTCACTGGACCACACAGGACAGCTACTCTATGAGGCCACTCTATCAAGCCCAGGAGACATACCAGCTCTATCTAATACATAGAAACAAATGGGGGAAGCCAAATAGGAGACAAAGAAACATGTCCCAAATGAAAGAACAAAACTCCAGAAAAAGAACTAAACAAAATAGAGATAATCTACTAGATGCAGAGTTCAGACCACTGGTTATAAGGATACTCAATGGACTTAGGGGAATAGTAGATGAACTTAGTGAAACTTCAGCAAAGAGATAGGAAACAAAAACAACTAGAAAACAAAAAAGAACCAGTCACAAATGAAGAATACATTAATTGAAATTTATTGAATACATTACAAGGTATCAACAGTGGAGTAGATGAAGCAGAAATTTGGAAATAAGGAAGCAGAAAACACCCAATCAGAACTGCAAAAATGAAAAAGAATCCCCCACAAAAGGAGGATAGTATAAGGAGCCTCTGGGACAACTTCAGTCATACCAACATTTGCATCAAGAGGATGCCAGGAGAAGAGAGAGAGAGCAAGGAACTGAAAACGTGAAAAAATAATGTGGAAAATTTCCCTAATATGGTGAAGGAAATAGACATACAAGTCTAGGAAGTGCAGAGTCCCAAACAATATGAACCCAAAGAGGCCTGCTTTAAGACATACCATAAATAAAATGCAAAAAGTTAAAGAGAGTATTTGAAAAGCAGCTAGTTAACTACACGCGAGCTCCCATAAGACTGTCAGCTGATTTCTCAACAGACACTTGGAGGCCAGAAGGGATTGGCAAGAAATATTCAAACAGATGAAAAGGCAAGGACATACAGCCAAGATTACCCAGCAAAGTTATTTAGAATCAAAGGACGGATAAAGAGCTTCCCAGACAAGAGAGATCTAAAGGAGTTCATCACCACCAAACTAATATTACATGAAATGTTATAAAAAGGTGTTCTTTCAGAAGAAAAGATTTTAAAAAAATGAATAATAAAATGGCCATAAATACTTAGCAACAATTGAATTTAAAAAACAAATGAACAGAAACAGACTCAGATACAGAGAACATTTTGATGATTGCCATATGGGAGGATGTTGTGGGGATGGGTGAAAAGATGAAGGGATTAAGAAGTATAGATTCATGCCTGCCCAGTATGGCTCAGTGGTTGAGCATCAACCCATGAACCAGGTCAAGATTCAATTCCTGCTTAGGGCGCATGCCCAGGTTGCAGGCTTGATTCCCCAGTCGGGGCGTGCAGGAGGCAGCCAATCGATTCTTATTGATGTTTCTGTCTCTCCCTCTCCCCTCTCTCTAAAATCGATAAAAATATATATTTTTAAATCCTTTGAGAAAAAAAGAAGTATAGATGGGTATTACAGAATAGTCATGGGAATATAAAGTACAGCCTAGCGCAGTGATCCGAACCTTTTGAGCTCGGTGTGTCAGCATTTTGAAAAACCCTAACTTAACTTTGGTGCCATGTCACATATAGAAGTTCCTTGATATTTGCAACTA
>NW_006300371.1:252652-265672 GCF_000327345.1 Myotis davidii | reverse complement strand
GCCTAGAGTATTTTAATAACTGTATGGTGACAGATGGGTACAAGATTCATCAAGATGATCACTTAGTAAGTTATATAATGTCTAATCACTGGGTAGTATACCTGAAATTAATGTATGTCAACTAACAAAAAAAAAATTTGTGCACCGGGCCTCTAGTATTTTAATAACTGTATGGTGACAGATGGGTACAAGATTCATCAAGATGATCACTTAGTAAGTTATATAATGTCTAATCACTGGGTAGTATACCTGAAATTAATGTATGTCAACTAACTAAAAAACAAAAAATGATTTAAAGTAAGATAATTGTTACTATTATGAAACATTGAAATTGTATATATTAAATATTGGGAAATGTGTATTTAATGCAGGTACCATAAGTAAATTGTGTATTTTGAAGTTGCAGAAATAATAGACTACATTACTTCAGACCTAAGTGACTTAAGTGACTTAAAATAAGAAGATTGTCCTATTATACCAATATCTACTATTCTGCAAAGTTGAGATTTCTCAGATTTTGAGTATTTTTTTCTTGTGATAACTATATTCTAAAGCCATTCTTGTTAAATTTTAATCACTAAGCCAGTTTGGTATGTGATGGATTATGTCTGACTCCCTAAGTAGATTAGCCTAATTTCTTAAGGATTTTTTTCCTCTAAAAATAACATACATGTTTATTATAAAAGACTTTTTTAAATGAAGAAAAGCATAAAATATCCTATTTTGTTAAAATTTTATAAATGTTATTTTAAATTGCCATATAATATGTAGTCATTTAGATGTGCATTGATTTTACTCAGCCATTCTCTTTCTGCTGACATTAGGTTATTTCCACATTTTTTTGTTTCTATAACTTACTCTGATTATTATATAGATACTAGAGGCCTGATGCATGAAATTTTGGGGCGCGGGGCGGTGGGGTTCTCAGCCCGGCCTGCGCCCTCTCACAATCCAGGACCACTTGGGGATGTCCGACTGCTGATTTAGGCCTAAACTGGAAGTCGGACATCCCTGTTGCAATCTGAGACCCCTTGCTCCTAACTGTCCGCCTGCTCGCTCCTTACTGCTTGGCTTGCTGCTCCTTAGCGCTGCCATGGAGGTGGGAAAGTCTCCCGCCACTGCCGCTGCGCTCGCCAGCTGTGAGCCCAGTTTCTGGCTGAGCAGTGCTCCAGCTATGGGAGCACACGGACCACCAAGGGCCAGCTCCTGTGTTGAGCACCTGCCCCTTGGTGGTGGAGCTGCTCCCTGGAGATCAGTGTGCATCATAGCAACCGGTTGTTCCGCCATTCTGTCAATTTGCATATTAAGGTTTTATTATATAGGATATTATTCTGTGCACATTACTATTTCTAGGAATGGAATAGCTGTTTAAAGATTAGGAGTATCATACAAATTTATACTTTATTAGCAGTTTTGAAAGTTCCTCTTCCATTGGACCCCCTCAGCGAAAACTGGCATGTATTCAGTATTACATTGTCCATCCAAAAATGTTGTCTCTCTCCTTTTACTCAAGTCATCTTGTATGGTTTTATAGTTTTTGTATCTGCCTCTATGTAAGTCTCACATTTGCATTTCTTGAATGTAAGCTAGGTAGCCACTTAGTCTAGTTGGTTTACTGATGTAACCCCAGAACTAAAAACAGTGCCTAGCACATAATAGATGCTTAGTAAGTGTGTTTTAAGTACATTAATTAATTTTTAAATTGTGGATTTTATCCATTTCTTATTATTTCTTTAATTAGTAAATATGTATGAAAAAGCTTGTGTCCTGTTGTGCTGCTGAGTTATTTTATTTAAAAAACTACTATTCTGAGTCATGAGTTTTCCATGCACAAACTTTTCTGCAAATATTTTGTGATTTTTTTTCTTTCGATTTTGCTCCCTATTTATTTCATTTCCTATTTGCTTTAGTTAGATTTTAAACCCAGTGTTATATAATAGTGATGACAGTGGGCATTCATGTTTTGTTTCTGATTTCAGTGCAAATGTCTCTAAAATTTGTATGGAGGATTATATTGACTGTTGATCTTAAGCCTATTATGTTATTTTTATTATGTTAAGGATGTGTGCTTTATTTCTGGATTCTTCAAGAATTATCAGAAATTGATTTTGATAAATTTCAGTAGTCATAGCTTTGATATGAGGAACAGATTGGGAAATGGTGGTCTGTAGTTTTGTTCTTCTTTGTAAAATGAGTGATATCTTTATCAGGTTTGGATATTTGACTTATGCTAAATAAAAAGTGAGATAGCTTTTCCTTATTTAATGTTCTTGAATAATTTAATAGTTCCTCTGGGATTAGAAAGTTTAATAGAAATTACTAGTAAAAGCTGGTTATGGAGTTCTAGGAGGGAGGTAATTTTTTTATATCTTTCTTTAGTCTCTTAGTTACTATCTGTGACATTGGACAAGTTGCCTTATCCCGTTGAGCCTCAATTTTCTCATTTGTAAAAGTTATAGTTCCCAACTAATTTCTAATTTGTTGTGTGGAATACATTAGAAAAGACAAATTAACACATATAGGATCATGTACGCACTTGGCACATAGATCACCTAAGATGTCAACTATTATGTACTGCAGCTGCTGTTTTGGGGGAAAGAGCAGGGGGTTGAGGTTATAGCTTCAACTACTTATTCTTGAGTATTAATCAGTTTCAGTAATCTATATTTTCCCCTAAAATCTTGTATTTCATAAAGACTTTAACATTTAAAACATATGGTAATACAGTAAACTTTCTATAATTTTTGGCATTGCTTTTTGAATATAATTTTGATTAGAGACTTCAGTCCATTTAAATTTAGAATAATATCTGGATTTACCAGTGCCATCTTATCAATTGTTTTTTGGCTATGTTGTAGTTCCCTTTTTCCTTTTTTCTCTCTTGCTGAATTGATGTGATTATGCAGTGGTATGCTTTTATTCCCTTCTTTTATATCTCATGAATCTATTTTAGTTTTTTGTTTTGTGATTACCATGATGCTTATATAAAACTTCTTGTATATATAAAACAGTCTATTTCACACTGTCTGATAACATCCTCAGTCACAAAAAATACATTTTTATTTCTGTTTTATGTTTTTGATGTCAAAATTTACATCTTCATATATTGTGTACCTATTAACAAATAGTTTTAGCTAGTCTGGTTTTAATGTATTTGTCTTTTAACCTTTATATTAGAGTTAAGTAGTTAACACACAACCCTAATAGAGTCTTCGTTTATTCTGACTATATGCTTTGTATTTTCTGACTATATACCATTTTGGGGGGTATGTTTTTATGTTAGTAATTAGCAGTCTTTCAGTTCAGCTTAAAAACTCCTTTCAGCATTTCTTGTAAAGCAGAATAACCTCAGATTTTTTTTATTAGGGTAAGTTTTTATTGCCTTCATTTCTGAAAGACACCTTAACTGGCTAGGTAATCTTGATTAGCATTGTATTCCTTTCAACACTTGGAATATATCATCACATTCTCTTCTGGCTTGCATTGTTTGCTGAGATACTCTCTGGTAGCCTTATGAAATTCTCTTGTATGAGTAAAATTTTCTTCACTTGCTGCTTTTAAAATTCTTTCTTTGTCTTAGATGTTAAACAGTCTCATTAAAATGTGTTTTGAAGATCTTTTTGGATTACAATTTTGAGGTGACCTATATTAGCTTCAACTTGATGTACAAATCTCTCCCCACTTTTGGGAAATTTTCACACATTATTTGTAAGCTCTGGGAGACGCAGGAATTGAGCTGGGCCTCAGGAATTACTGGCCAGGCCTGAAACATTGGCAGAATTCTCCATCTTCCATCCCTAATCTCTGTAGAACTCCTTTCTCTAAATAGGGAGGATATGTAGTTCCCAACAGGTTTTATACGTCTAGCCACTAAAAAGTTAAACATAATGATCATTCTGGTCCATGTTCAAAAAGCTCAGGGAATGGAGTGATGGGTTTATTATGCTCGTGTTAAACAGGTATTGATCTGTGGACTAGTCAACTGAATATTTATAGTAACCATATGGACAGTTGAAGGGGGCTAGTTCCTTAGTAAAAGGGTGGTAGGCAAACAGCCGCATAGAGTTGTTACTACACTAGGCCATTGACATTCCATGGTTTTCATCTTGTGCTGTGTGAGCCCCCATAGGTCTTGTCAGTCCGTGGCAAAATCATTTTCCATAAATACATCTCACTTATTCACCTATATAACTGTACTGTTAATCATACATAAGCACAAGCATTTCCTTAAATGACACATGTTTTGTGCGACAGGAATAAAAGAATAGATGGGAGTTTTCCTGGTGTGTCCACATAAATAAGTATTTAGTATCTTAAATAATTTATTTTAAAATAGTTTCCTACTCTAAAATGGCTAACTTCCCACTATTAGAAAAGTGATCTTGGGGCTTTGGTGGACCGACCAGTTATGTGAAAGTTTGTCTTAATCTTTGTCAAGTAATGGTTTTATTTTTATTTTCTATTCCAGTGAGGAGGTAGATTTGGAACTTCCAACCACTGAAAATGAATATATATCAACTTCAGAAGCTGCTGTTGGTGAGGAACCCAAAGTAGTTTTTAAAGAAAAAACAGTCACTTCTCTTGGAGTTGTGGCAGATGGAGTGGCCCCAGTATTCAAAAAGAGAAAAGTGGAAAATGGAAAATCTAGAAATTTAAGACAGCGAGGTGATGATCAGTAATAGGAAAAGAGTTTTGGAACAGGATGCAAACTACACATCTTAAAAGCTTCTCTATATTATTTCTAAATACTTTAATGTTAAAAATTTAGATTTATTCTAAATGTATTTTATGTGAATGTAAAATAAATCTTTTTTTTATGTGAAATTTATTTTTGTTCCTAAAATGGAAGCCTACCACCTTGCATTGTATTACAGTGTATTATGTTCAGTGTTTAAAAATGATAATTGTCATAATATAAGATGCTATGTATCTGTTATTTAAAACCTGGAAAAGCAAGGCCTTTATTCCATTTTTACTCATGTGAACATATTTACCCTGCACTGAAAATGCATTACTTTCATACACTGATATTAACTGTTATCTAAGAAATAAGAATCAGACCCCATAAGAGAAGATTCACAGGCCATTGATAGATTCAGTTCTGAGAATCCTGTCAAAAGGCTGATTTAAGAAGTATATGCACATTGCCTTGTTACTCAACTTAAGGTCAAGGACCAAGAAAAGGACTACAGCTCAATTAGAGTGCAAATTGGACCACAGGTACAAATGAGTGTTTGCCTAGTTCAAAGCAACAACCATTGCTTAAGCATTTTTACTTTGAGCTAGGTATTATACTGTGCCCAGGGGATATAAAAATAAGGCATATCCCTATTCACAACTTCACCTTCTAGCTTAGTCCTTTCCTTCCAGTCATGTACTCTGTTTAGCAGTCTTATTTACATGTACTGGGAAATCTTTTTTAAGGTTTACTTAAAACTAGGTAGATGAAGGCTTGAACACAAATAGTAATGTCTCAGGCTTCAGTAAAAGATTTTAGTGTTCCCTTAGACAGATTAGACATTTCTTGTTTTCTAGTTAAGTTTCTTAAAAAATAGAATATTTCTTATTTAATCAATTTGATATAGATATCTTCTCTTTATTACTCCAAATTCTTAAAATTATATTTTTATAAATTGTACAGTATTTAATGTTTGGTAGTAAATATTTGTCTTAAGGTTACTAGTATACATGTAAGAAAATGATAGATTATTAAAAACTTTATGAAAGAGCAAATTAATATTTGGGTGTTTGGTTTTTTTTCTAATATCAGAGTCATCTTAGCATTGGAGAGCAAATATTTGGAGATTTGTTTTTCCACTTGTTCAATTTACTTATTTGGGCATTTCATGAATGTAGAGCATTGTAAAGAAGTGTTTCAGGTTCTGTATAGCCCATTTGTCATCTAACTAAGTAATGTATCTTGTTGCTTGACTCCTCAATTGGAAAAGATGGTAAGACTATAAATGCAATACTGCCGTATTTTACCCACATTTAGCTTATACAAAATACACAATTGAAGACATTTTTAAAACTGCATCTCACTATGTAAAGTGTTTCTCTTTGATGCATTCTTTTTGTTTTTATTATCCTCACATGAGGATATGGTTATTGACTTTAGAGAGAGAGAGACACCTCGGATGTGAGAGAGGAACATTAATCAATTGCCTTCCATATGCACACTGTCTGGGGATCAAATCCACAACCTAGGAATGTATATTGACTGGGAATCTAACCCACAACCTTTTAGTGTACCAGACAATGCCCCAACCAACTGAGCAACCTGGCCAGGGCTTTTTGATGCATTCTTTAATTACTTTACCTTTGTAATAAGACAGTACTAGAAGTTTGAAGGTAAACCTTAAACAAACTGGTTTTAAGGATTGCTTAGAAAAGACTTAAACACAAAAATTTTAGTAAATCAAATTGTAAAAAACTAATTTTCTATTTGTTTTGAAAGAATAAGAAAACATATCAACTTACCTAGAATTTTTCAAAAGTAAAACATTGGGTATGATTATTTCTGTCATTTCTATTTTTATATATATTTGTATATAGGTATAGATGAGAGGTTATAAAGGTAAAGTCCCAATCTCTCACCTCCTCCCCCATGACCACTGTGGGTGTTTTTTCCCCCTAAGCATGTTAACACTGGGTAGATGTGAGCAACCATTATGACACTTGGCTTTATGAAGTCTACTCTCTGGATGAAATATTCAAAGTTGCATGATCCAAACATCCAAAAGTGATTTTTGGTTTTTAATGCAGTTTTTATAAATCCTGAAAAGTATAATGAGGGAATAACCCTCTCTGATTTTTAAGTATTGAGAAACTATAATAATTAAAATAGTATGGTACTAGTTTATATAAGGGTATCATATAAACTAGAGTGTTTATGGTTGTTACTGTGCCATTACCACACTGACCTCACTATTGTGTTTTTATAGTATACTAGAGGCTCAGTGCACAAATTTGTGCACCAGTGGAGTGCACCTCGGCTTGGCTTGTGGGGATCAGGCTGAAACCGACCCAGTGCAGATTCATCCAGGACATGTCCGGACCTTTTCACCCAGTCCCAATCGGGGCTGGCTGGCCGGGAAGGGACTGAGGGAGGTTGACAGGCCAGGGAGGGACCACAGGAGGGCTTCAGGGCATGTCCGGCCCATCTTGCCCAGTCCCGATGGGCGGGACCCCAGCAGCAAGCTAACCTACCAGTGGGAGCATCTGCCCCCTGGTGGTCAATGTGTGTCATAGCGACTGGCCAAATGAATGGTCGGACACTTAGCATATTAGGCTTTTATTATATACTAGAGGCACTACCACCACTGTGCTTGCCAGCTGTGAGCCCAGCTTCTGGCTGAGAAGCGCTGCCCCTGTGGGAGTGCACTGACCACCAAGGGGCAGCTCCTGCGTTGAGCGTCTGCCCCCTGGTGGTCAGTGCGAGCCATAGCGACCAGTAGTTCTGCCATTTGGTCAATTTGCATGTTAGCCTTTTATTATATAGGAATATTTTACTATGCCATATCTAACATGTGTAGAACAGTATGATTTGATTCAACCTCTATAGGAAGTAATTTATCAAAATGTCAAAATTTGAAATTTCAGTATCTGTTGACTGTGTTTACTTGGCATTTCCACTTACAGAAATTTATCTTGTAAGTACTCACATGTGAGAAGTGACATGTGTAAGACTAATTGTAGCATTACTCCTAAATCAGACATTAGAAACACCATAAGGCAGCCGTGGGCAAACTACAGCCCGCGGGCTGGATCCGGCCCGTTTGAAATGAATAAAACTAAAAAAAAAAAAAAAAAGACCGTATCCTTTTATGTAATGATGTTTACTTTGAATTTATATTAGTTCACACAAACACTCCATCCACGCTTTTGTTCCGGCCCTCTGGTCCAGTTTAAGAACCCATTGTGGCCCTCGAGTCAAAAAGTTTGCCAACCCCTGCCCTAAGGTCTACAAAACTGGCTCATTTAGAAGGAGCTGTGTATGTGCTTTTACAGATAGGTCTGTAAGATACATCGTTCGGCCCTGGCCAGTGTGGCTCAGTTGATTGGAAGTTGTCACATGCATGGAGAGGTGGCCAGTTCGATTTCCTGTCAGGGTACATGCCTGGGTTGTGGGTTCAATTCCCAGTAAGGGGCATACAGGAAGCAGCTATAGATGTTTCTCCCTCTCCCTCTCTCTAAAATCAATTTTAAAAACTTTTTTTTAAAAGTATGTTGTTAGGTGCCCTAACCAGTTTGGCTCAGTGGATAGAGCGTTGACCTGAGGACTCAAGGGTCCCAGGTTCAATTCTGGTCAAGAGCATGTACCTTGGTTGCAGGCACATCCCCAGTGGGGAGTGTGTAGGAGGCAGCTGATCGATGTTTCTCATCGATGTTTCTAACTCTCTATCCCTCTCCCTTCCTCTCTGTAAAAAATCAATAAAATATATTTATAAATAAAAATTAAAGTATGTTGTTAGGTAAAAGAAGCAAGATTCATAAAGGAAGAAAAGTGCACTGTTGAAGACAAAAGTTCTAGTGCCAGACTGACTCATTGCTGATCCCTATTTGTACTACTAGACCAGTGGTTCTCAACCTTCCCAATGCCGCGACCCTTTAATACAGTTCCTCATGTTGTGGTGACCCCCAACCATAAAATTATTTTCATTGCTACTTCATAACTGTAATTTTGCTACTGTCATGAATCGTAATGTAAATATCTGATATGCAGGATGTATTTTCATTGTTACAAATTGAACATAATTAAAACATAGTGATTAATCACAAAAACAATATGTAATTATGTATGTTTTCTGATGGTCTTAGGCGACCCCTGTGAACGGGTCGTTCGATCCCCAAAGGGGTCACGACCCACAGGTTGAGAACCGCTGTACTAGGCAAGTTGTTGCATCTCTCTGTACTTCCATTTTTTAATCTGCAAAACATGGATATTTTTACAAAATAAAATAGATGCATAGATACAGAAAATAGACAGTAGAGGGGAGGGGCTTTGGAGAGTTGGGTAATAAAGGTGAAGGGATTAAGAAAAAAATCATAGACATAGACAATAGTATGGTGATTACCAGAGGGAAGGCAGGGGGGAGATAAATGGTGGCAGAAGGAGATTTGAGTTTGGGTGGTAAACACACAATACAGTATACAGATGATGTATAATAGAATTGCACACTTGAAATCTATATAATTTTAATAACCAATGCCACCCTAATAAATTCAATGAAAATTAAAATAAAATAAAACAGACTTTTTTAGAGCAGTCTTAGATTGACAGCAAAATCTAAAGGAAGATAAAGAGTTCCTATATATATATACCCCATCCCCACACATGCATACTCTTCCCCACTATCAATATATCTTACCAGATTGGGACATTGGTTATAATTTAGCCAAGCATATAAACTTTTATCTATAAAATCCTATATAATAAAGAGGTAATATGCAAATTAACCCTCATGCCCTCACAAGATGTCAGCCTACAACCAGGCCTGCAGGGGGGTTAGTGAGGGACAACCAAATGACTGAACAGCAGGCTGCATGAGGTGACCAGGCAGGCAGGGGCATCAGTGAGGGACAACCAAATGACTGAACAGCAGGCTGTGTGGGGCGACCAGGCCGGCAGGGAGGCCTTGAGGGGTGACCAGGCCGGCACGCAGAGGCAGTGAGGGCCGATTAGGCCAGCGGGGGGGGGGGGGTAGGAGGTGTGCGGGGAGTTACGGGCAACAAGGCAGGCAGGCAGGTGAGCAATTAGGAGGCAGCAGTCCAGGATGGTGAGAGGGATGTCCCCAGGCTCGGGCCTAAACAGGCAGGCAGACATCCCCCAAAAGTCCCAGGTTGGAAAGGGTACAGACTGGACTGAGGGCACCCTTCCTCCCGTGCACGAATTTCATGCACCAGGCCTCTAGTAATCTATAAAATTGATGCAAGAAAACTGATTTTCAAAAAAAGTTTGGGAGTAAGTATAACAAATTGAAAAGTGTACAGAAATCCAACCTGGAGCACAAAAGAAATGTATAAATCTGAATTCATAAAATCCTGAGTTCCAGTTATTAGAGTAAGGCTAGGATCTTGGTTAAGCATCAAAACACATAGTTTGAGTCCAAAAGAAAATGGTCTTCAAATCTGGTGAGTAAATGAGTGACCAAGGCTAGACTGAAAATGGCCCTGTCTGGTGTGGCTCAATGTGGTTAGAGTGTCAGCCTGCACACCAAAGGGTCAGGGTTAGATTCCCAGTCAAGGGCACATACCTGGTTACAGGTTCAATCTCTGGTACCAGTCAGGGCACATGTGCTGGAGGCATCTGATTGATGTCTCTCTCACATTAATACCTCTCTCTCTCTCTCTCTCTCTCTCTCTCTCTCTCTCTCTCTCTCTCTCTCCTCTTTTTCCATTCCTCCCTCCTTCCCTATTGGGGGGCCCAGAATTTAAGACACATTTTTCTCTGGGCCTCCACAGAATTTAATAATAAAATGTAACTCTTGCAGTCAGCGCTGCAGTTCAGCCACTGCTTCAGCAGGGTGCTGTAACTGTAGTCGCTGGCCATGGAAGTCGGCGCTGCAGTTCAGCCTCTGCTTTGGCAGGGTGCTGTAACTGTAGTCAGCTGGCCAGCTTAATAAAGGCTCTTAAATTTAAATTCTGAATTGGTGGTCTATCTCGCTGAGTGAACCCATAACATCTCCTTCTATCTCCCCTCCCTTCCACTCTCTCTAAAAATCAATGGAAAAAATATCCTTGGGTGAGGATTAACAAACAAACAAAAAAGGGTAGACTGAAAATGCATGGGCATTTTGCTTTGAGAACTTGTTTTATTGTCTTTGAGTATCTTTTTAATATACATAAAAGTAATCCTAATCATGCCTAAAATTTAAAGGCATATTATAACTTGTTACTCCAAAAAGAATCTGTATAATCTATTTCTGAATTTAGAAAACTCCCATAGGACCTCTCCATTCTCCTGAAATTAAATCCATATTTCCTCAAGTATAGCATTAAAAATAAATTTTAAAACTATTATGTAATACTCGTAGCTTTTCTAATTTGTTTTGATACAATAATATTTGTTTCATTGCAAAATACAATATTTTTACTTCATTATGAGCTCTTGTGCTTCAACTAGGACATGACCTCAATTCTGAATTATCACATATAGCCTACCAGTATTATCATGTACTTATTTACATTATAGCTTACAATTCTGTTGCTTAAAAGACAAAGGAAGTCTTCACATTGAAAAACATTATCAGATACAGTTTTGTCATGAAATCTTTACTGACCTGATTTTTTTCACTAGATGTTATGGCTAATATCTGCACAATTGTTAGTAGATGACATTGACAGTATAGTAGTCCCAACCTTATCTTCAGGGGATATGTTCTAAGACCCCCAGTGGATGCCTGAAACCAAGGATAATACCAAACCCTATACATACTATGTTTTTTCCTAGATATACACATTTTTTCACTTAAAGGAAGCACTTTATGGCTTCTTTTATCATTTCTGAATTTTCAGCATCACTACATTTGCTTTTGAGGGCCATTACTAAGTAAAATGGGGATTACTTGAATTTAAGCACTAGGATACAATGACAGTCAATCTGATCATTGAGAAAGCTATGAAGTGACTAAGATGGGTAGCATATACATGTGAATACACTGGACAAAGGGATGATTCACATCCCAGGTGCAGCATGATCACACTACTCAGAACAGCACAAAATTTAAAACTTATGAACTGTTTATTTCTAGAATTTTTCATGTAACATTTACAGACTGTGGATAAGTAAAACTGCAAAAAGCAAAACCATAGATAAGGAAGGAAATGCTGTAAAATAGATGACAAATAGGCAGGAGGATTGGTGGCATGTGTACTGGTATCCTAAATCCTAGACTCCATCTTCTTCTTTAACTTAGAAAAATCTTAGTTTTTTGCCTTTATTAATCTGAGCATGGTGAAACAGATTTAAAAGAGTGAGATAATAAATATTCTACCCGGCTGACCTGGCTCAGTGGTTGAGCATCAACCTATGAACCAGGAGGTCATGGTTTGATTTCCGGTCAGGGCACATGCCTAAGTTGCAGGCTCAGTCCCCAATGATGGGCTTGCAGGAGGCAGCTGATCAAAGATTCTCTCATCATTGATGTTTCTATCTCTCTCCCTCGCCCTTCCTCTCTGAAATCAATAAAAAATATACATATTAAATAAATAAATAAAATTTCTGTCACTGCTGATATTCAAGCAGAATACTAATGATCATTTATGAAGAATGCTATAGAAATGAAACTAGCAAAACTGGTTGGTTGATTTTTAAAGGTAATTTCTAATTCTATCATTTTCAATGATGAAATGTGGAGTCAAAGAATAATGTGAGACAAAATACAGAGAAAAATTCAATTTAGTTGGATACCTAACTGCAATTTAGTGATAAAGCAAAAAGAAACATCACAGATAATCCCAATATTTTTAAACTAGAATGTGGGGAAATCATGATATTATATATAGAAGTGAGGAAATTACAAAGATTTGAGAATAATAAAACACATCAGGATTATAAATGTCTTTCCAGATCATGTTCTGTTCCTGATAGAAGGGTACCAGAGAAAACAGAGTGAAAAAGGCAGACCCCTGCTCTCATACAATCTAGTGAGGATACAGACAAGTGACAGGCAAGTAGTAATACACACATTGTCAGTAAAAGCCCTGGAGACCATGAGAGCTCATCCAATGAGCACCGCCCAGATGTCAGGGTCAGGGAAGGCTTCCTGGAGAAAACGATGTCTAATCTGGGAACTGAAGAGTGAGCCAGAATTTGCTGGGCCATGAGGTAAATTATCCTATCTAATAAAAGAGAAACATGGTAATTGGCCATACATATGCTACCCTTCCCATTGGCTAATCAGGGTGATATGCAAATTAACTGCCAGCCAAGATGGCAGCCGGCAGCCAGGCAGCTTGAAGCAAACATGAGGCTTGCTTGCTTCAGTGACGGAGGACTCCAACATTTCCTGCCTGCCA
>NW_006300371.1:246965-252179 GCF_000327345.1 Myotis davidii | reverse complement strand
GAAAAAAAAGGAGCGGTTGGGAGCTTCAGTCACCCCCAGCCTGAAAACAGCCCTCAGCCCTTCACCCAGACTGGCCAGGCACCCCAGTGGGGACCCCCACCCTGAAGGGTGTGTGAGCAGCTGCAAACAGCCATCATCCCCTCATCCAGGCTGGCCAGGCACCCCAGTGGGGACCCCCACCATGATCCAGGACACCCTTCAGGGCAAACCAGCTAGCCCCCACCCATGCACCATGCCTCTACCCTATATAGTAAAAGGGTAATACGCCTTCCAGCACCGGGATCAGCGGAGCAGCGAGGCCTCCCGGCACTGGGATCAGCATGACAGGGGCAGCACCCAAACCGCCTGATCACCCTGCGGCTTTGTGTGTGACAGGGGGCGGGGCCCCAACCCCCCAATCGGCCCTACCCTGAGCGTGACTGAGGGGGACATTGCAACCTCCCAATCCGCCCTGCTCTGTGCATGACAGGGGCAGTGCCCCAACTCCCCAATCAGCCCTGTTCTGAGCTGACCAGGGGCTGCAACTAGGGATTGGGCCTGCCCTTTGCCACCCGGGAGCAGGCCTAAGCCAGCAGGGCGTTATCTTCCGAGGGGTCCCAGACTGTGACAGGGCACAGGCCGGGCTGAGGGACCCCCTCCCTCTCGAGTGCACAAATTTTTGGGCACCAGACCTCTAGTCCATACTAATAAAAGGGTAATACGCTAATTAGACCAGATAGACTGGACATCCTACCAGACAAAGCTGCAGTGGCTCCTAGGGTCAAGGAGGGCTGGCAGCCATGCAGCCAGTAGCCCGGCGGCTGGCAGTGGCAGCAGCAGCAGAGTGATGGGGACGGCACCTTCCCCTCGCCTCCCATAGGAAGCGGGCCTAAGCCATCAGTAGGACATCCCCTGAGGGCTTCCAGACTGTGGGAGGGGGCAGGCTGGGCTGAGGGACCTCTGGGCCTCTAATAAAATATAAAAGAGAAGAGGGTGCCCTGACCAGTTTGGCTCAGTGGCTAGCGCATCAGCCTGTGGACTGAAGAGTCTCAGGTTCGATTCTGGTCAAGGGCATGTGCCTTGGTTGAGGCACATCCCCAGTGGGGGGGGGGGTGCGGGAGGCAGCTGATCGATGTTTCTCTCTCATCGATGTTTCTAACTCTCTATCTCTCTCCCTCTCTGTAAAAAAATCAATAAAACATGTTTAAAAAAAGAGAGAGAGAGAAGAGGGTTACAGGACAAGGGACATGTAAAGGTCTGGAGGGGAGGAAGAGGAAGAGGAAGGGCATTTTCAAGGTTCTAAAAGTAGTTTGCATGATTTGGAGTAAAAAGTGTGAAGATGAGCAGAGGTACAAAGATGGGCCAGAAAAGCAAGCAGTGACAATGCATTAAGGAACTTATAAGCCATGTTAAGGAAATTGGACTTTTATCTGAAGGCCATGGACAGGCGATTAAAAGTGTTAAAATCATTGTTTGGCCAGTGTGGCTTAGTGGTTGAGTGTTGACCCATGAACCAGTAGGTCACAGTTCAATTCCTGGTCAGGGCACATGCCTAGGTTGCAGGCTTGATCCCTGGAAGGGAGGCAGAAGGCAGCTGATCAATGATTCCCTTTCATCACTGATATTTCTATCTCTCTCTCTCTCCTCCTTCTTCAGGGGGTCCTCAAATTTTTTAAATAGGGGGCCAGTTCACTGTCCCACAGACCGTTGGAGGGCCAGACTATAGTTTTTTAAAAAAAAAAAACCATGAACAAATTCCTATGCACACTGCACATATCTTATTTTGAAGTAAAAAAACAAATGTTTTCGGCGGGCCGCATGTGGCCCGTGGGCCGTAGTTTGAGGACCCCTGCCCTTCCTCTTTGAAACCAATAAAAATATATGTATTTAAAAGCATTAATCAGTGAAAAGACATAATTAGATTTGCATTTTATAAAGATCACTGGCTGCAATGTACAGCAGGGTTTTTAAATTTAATTTATTTATGTCTTTATATATTTATGTATCCTCAAAGTTACAAATTATAGTTGAAAGAAATTAAAGAATACTTAAATAAATAAAGGATATCTTCTATATTCATGGAATGGACAATTCAATGTTAAAACAGAAATGTTCACCAAATTGAATTAGATTCAACACAATCATTATCAAATTTCTAGCTGATCCTAAAATTCATATGGAAATGTAAGTAATTAAGAGTAGCCATGCCAAACCGGTTTGGCTCAGTGGATAGAGCATCGACCTGCGGACTAAAAGGTCCCAAGTTCGATTCCGGTCAAGGGCACATACCTTGGTTGCGGGCACATCCCCAGTAGGAGGTGTGCAGGAGGCGGCTGGTCGATGTTTCTCTCTCATCGATGTTTCTAACTCTCTATCCCTCTCCCTTCCTCTCTGTAAAAAAATCAATAAAATATATTAAAAAAAAAAAGGGTAGCCACACTCTAGCTGGTTTGGCTCAGTGGATAGAAGATTGGCCTGCAGACTGTAGGGTACTGGGTTCGATTCCAGTCAGGGGCACATGCCTGGGTGGTCCCCAGTGGGGGGCATGTAGGAGGCAGCCAATCAATGATTTTCTCTCATCATTGATGTTTCTGTCTCTCTCTCCCTTGCTCTCTGAAATCAATGAAAATACATTTAAAACAACAAGAGAAAGAGTAGCCAAAATAATCTTAAAATAGAATAATCAAGTTAAAGCATTCACATGTCCTGATTTCAAAACTTACAAAGCTGCAGTAAACAAGATGAAGATGGTGTGGTGCTGGGATATGCAGAGACAAAAATTATGGAATAGAATTGAGATTACAGAAATAAGTCTTTATTTTTATGGTCATTTGAATTTTCATAAGGGTGCCAAGACCATTCAATAGGGGAAAGAATAGTATTTTCAGCAACTGAATAGCACCATACACAAAAATTAATTTTAAATGAACCATAAATATAAATGTAAAACTATAAAACATTTAGAGAAGAAAACATAGAAATAAATCTTCATATCCTAAAGTTAGAGAAAGCCTTCTTAGACATATGCCAAAAGCACAAGTGAAGAAAGAAAACTTGCTTGGTGGAGTACAGGATTCAAGGAATGAAACTGTGTTACATTCAATTGAAAATATTCTTTATTTACAGATTTACCATGAATACTCTACGCTACCATAATATTTATTTTTTCTCTGGGATCCCTGTTTTTAGTCCTAAAGATGATGCCCTAACTGGTTTGGCTCAGTGGATAGAGCGTCGGCCTGCGGACTCAAGGGTCCCAGGTTTGATTCCGGTCAAGGGCATGTACCTTGGTTGCGGGCACATCCCCAGTAGGGGTGTGCAGGAGGCAGCTGATCGATGTTTCTCTCTCATTGATGTTTCTAACTCTCTATCCCTCTCCTTTCCTCTCTGTAAAAAATCAATAAAACATATTTTTAAAAAACAAACAAACAAAGAAACATTTTCATTAATAGATCTAAATTTATTTTTTAGTTTCTCTGTAATAATAGTTCAAAAGTAGTTAAACTTAGACTTATCTAGCAATTATATAAATAATAACGTTTCAGTACTTCATATTATTTAGAAATATCTAGATATTCAATTTTCTATCATTCCATTTAATGTAGTAAAATTCTAGTTTCAAGTTAACAAAGAGATTTATACTACACTGCTGTAAAAAAAAAAAGAAATAACTCTTACTATTCGCAACAGCACCGATGGACATGGAGAGCATTATGCTAAGCGAAATAAGCCAGATGAAGAAAGATAAATGACACATGATCTCACTCATTTGTGGACTATAATGAACAACATAAATTGATGAACAAAAATAGATCCAGAGACAGAAAAGCATCAAACAGACTGTCAAACCTCAGAGGGAAGGCAGAGGTAAGAGATCAACCAAAGGACCTGTATGCATGCATATAAGCATAACCAATGGACACAGACACTGGGGTGGTGGGGGCATATCCTAGGACAGCAATGGCGAACCTTTTGAGCTCGGCGTGTCAGCATTTAAAAAAACCCTAACTTAACTCTGGTGCCGTGTCACATATAGAAATGTTTTGTCATTTTTTTTTTTAACAAAGAAAAATCAACTGAAAGAATGAGTTCGCATGTCACCTCTGACACACGTGTCATAGGTTCGCTATCACTGTCCTAGGAGGAGGAGGAGTGGCCAGGGAGGGGGAAATAAGGGGAAATAGATGGGGAAATAAGGAGACATATGTAATACTTTAAACAATAAAAAAAAAATAAACATTGTAATGAATTTATATACATTGCTTGAACTTGTCAATGGTGTTCTAAAAAAATCAGTTAAGTATTCATACAATATAATTATTGCTAAAGAGTTAAAAGAAACCTTTTATTCCATTTATATTAATTTAATTTCTCCTAATGGTTAAGTTAGTTCTATATAAATTTTACTATACCAAGTTATTTCTCTTGCTGACAAATTTTGCAAAAGAGATAGCATGAACTTACTTGACTAATAAACTCAGAAAAAAATCAAAGTATTATTTAATGCTTATGAGTCTAAAGGTATGACTATTTAACCAAACTAAATTCAGAACCATCTTTAATCCTATGTAATAAAGAGGTGATATGCAAAATGACCATCACTCTGCCACAAAGAAGTCAGTGCCCACAGCGGAGGCAGGGTTTCCGTAACACAAGATGGCTGCACCCACAGCGGAGGCCTATTCCTGTAATGAGCCTTAACGAGTAATCGGCAGGGACATGAAGCTGCACCCCTCCTTACCCCCATGGGGCTTGACAGGGGACCTCAGGCCACACCCCCTGCCCCAGCTCCAGGCCAGGGGACCTGAGGCTGCACCCCTCGTCTGGCAGGGCTTGACAGAGGACCTGAGGTTGTGCCCCCACCTGGCAGGGCTTGACGGGGGACCTCAAGGTGTCCCTGCGCCCCAGTGCTGGGCCGGGGAACTTCAGGCTTCTCCTCTTGCCCCGGGCAGGGGAATCTAAGGCTGCACCCCCCACCCAGCAGGGCTTGACAGGGGACCTGAGGCTGTGCCCCCCTACCATTGGAGCTTGTTGGGGGACCTGAGGCTGCATCCCCCACCCAGCAGGGCTTGACAGAGGACCTCAAGGCATGCCCCCTGCCCTGGCCTGGGCTAGGGGACCTCAGGCTGCACCCCACGCCCCAGCACCAGGCCAGGGGACCTGAGGCTACGCCCTTGCCTGGCGGGGCTTGACAAGGGTGAGACTGGCTGGGTCTAAATCTAGCCCAATTGGGGG
>NW_006300371.1:246052-246882 GCF_000327345.1 Myotis davidii | reverse complement strand
GGTGGGGACTCTGGGTCCCATGGTGTGCCCCAGACTCTGACAGGAGGAAGATTTTCATATACATTTTACTAATTTCCTTTCATCTCTGACACTTCTATTAAAGAGAAAGGGCAAATAGCAATATTAAAATATTTCCTCTAATTAATCCCCCTTTAATGTGCACAAATTTTGTGCACCAGGCCACTAGTTTCAAATATTTTCCCAAATCATGTGATTCTGAAAAGCATTTCGGTTAGCCTGTTCTATTTTGTTTTTTTAATATGGAATGCTTCATGAATTTGCATGTCATCTTTGTATCAATCTTCTCTGTATCAATCTAATGTTGGTATATGTGCTGCCAAAGTGAGCACAGCCTGTTCTATTTTTTTTAAATGTTTCATAACTCAAATGAGTAATTTTTTTATTGATTTAAGAGAGAGGAAGGGAAAAGGGGAGAGAGATAGAAACATCATTGATAGAGAAACATCATTGAAGGGCTGTCTCCTGAATGCCCCCTAATAGGGATGAAGCCCATAACCCGAGCATGTGTCTTGATGGGAATTGAACCTCCTGGTTCCTGGGTAATCACTCAACCACTGAGCCACACCACCAGGCAGCCTGTTCTATTTTGGAGCATTCTTATATAAGCCCTTATTTGTTTAAACCAATTTAATATTACAAATTAGGATTCAATGGTAGAAATATGCTACACCTAGACTGTACATACTAGTACATAGACATACATAAACATACAGATAAGCATAAATAGAGATTTCATAGTTGTCATTTTTTTTAAATATATTTTATTGATTTTTTACAGAGAAGAAGGGAGAGGGCTCGAGAGCTAGAAA
>NW_006300371.1:242526-245811 GCF_000327345.1 Myotis davidii | reverse complement strand
TGGCCTCCAGTGCCCTCCCTCCAGGGACTACCCCCAAGCCTTTCCCTCCCCCGCCAGGCACATTATCATTAGCTTCCATATTTTTTTTTTTTAATTTATTAGAGAGAGGAAGGGAAAAGGGGAGAGAGATAGAAACATCATTGATAGAGAAACATCATTGAAGGGCTGTCTCCTGAATGCCCCCTAATAGGGATGAAGCCCATAACCCGAGCATGTGTCTTGATGGGAATTGAACCTCCTGGTTCCTGGGTAATCACTCAACCACTGAGCCACACCACCAGGCAGCCTGTTCTATTTTGGAGCATTCTTATATAAGCCCTTATTTGTTTAAACCAATTTAATATTACAAATTAGGATTCAATGGTAGAAATATGCTACACCTAGACTGTACATACTAGTACATAGACATACATAAACATACAGATAAGCATAAATAGAGATTTCATAGTTGTCATTTTTTTTAAATATATTTTATTGATTTTTTACAGAGAAGAAGGGAGAGGGATAGAGAGTTAGAAACATCAATGAGAGAGAAACATTGATCAGCTGCCTCCTGCACACCTCCTACTGGGGATGTGCCCACAACCAAGGTACATACCTTTGACCGGAATCGAACCTGGGACTTTTCAGTCCGCAGGCCGACGCTCTATCCACTGAGCCAAACTGGTT
Source organism: Myotis davidii (assembly GCF_000327345.1). Lineage (NCBI taxonomy): Eukaryota > Metazoa > Chordata > Mammalia > Chiroptera > Vespertilionidae > Myotis > Myotis davidii. The sequence continues at coordinate 245,142 of NW_006300371.1, read as the reverse complement.
AGGGCTCATAGTTGTCATTTTAAATCTCTAGCCTCTGTGTTCCAGGCACAATTCAAGACTCAGAGGAAAACTGGATCCAGATTATGTTTCTGGTAAATGAACTAATTTAAGCTTCTGCTTGGATGACCAAAGCTTTGTATGCTGTAAAACAAATAACATCGACAACAACATATCTCACTCACGCACATTCATACATTTCCCCCCAAACTATACTTTCAGATTTAATTTGCCAGCTCTAGATGAAATTCATAACCAGTTTCAAGTTACAAACAAAATTCCACACCTGAGTTGAGACACAGACTCAACAAATAACTGATATAATTCCAGTAATCAAGCCTAGTTCCTAATTGCAACCTCTCAGGATCTTTTTCCTAATGCAACCAATAGGGGACCCTCAAACCAAGTAAATGAGTTCCTCAAGGACCCAAGCAAAATTAACAGGAGAGTGTCCCTGGGCTCTTTACCTGCAAGGCTACTTACCAGTAGATGTCTTCTAAACCAAGTACCCACTTTCTCTCACTGCAAAATGAAAGCGCTGTTGGTCAGCCATGCCCAGTCAATGGTGAGCACTGTAGATCTGTCCCTGGAGCAATCAGTCCAGGCAGCTGCTCACACAGAATCTGGAGCGACTGCTACCAGCCAGGGGTTGCTGAACTGCAGGCAGGAAACCGACTCAGGGCTAAGTCCCAACAGAATTTCCATTTGTGTTACAGGAACAGCAAGAGTTTGTTCACCAGACACTAGCAGAGTCAAACACTAGACACGAAGATTACAGTAGAGAAATATTGGCTAATCCTATCTAATAAAAGGGTAATATGCAAATTGACCATCACTCCAACACACAAGATGGCTGCCCCCATGTGGTCAAAGATGGTTGCCTCCATGTGGACACAAGATGGTTGCCACAAGATGGCCAGCAGGGGAGGGTAGTTGTAGGTGATCAGGCCAGCAGGAGAGGGCAGTTGGGAGGGACCAGGCCTGCAGGGAAGGACAGTTGGGAGGGACAAGGTCTGCAGAGGAGGGCAGTTGGGAGGGACCAGGCCAAAAGGGGAGGGCAGTTAGGGGCAATCGGGCTGGCAGGGGAATGGCTAGGGGGTGATCAGGCTGGCAGGCAGAAGCAGTTAGGGGCAATCAGGCAGGCAGGCAGGTGAGTGGCCCCCCCCCCCCCGCCCTTGTGCATGAATTTCTAGTTTTATTATAAAATAGAGGCCTGGTGCACAGATTCATTCACTGGTGGGGTCTCTCGGCCTGGCTTGCAGGATCGGGCTGAAACCAGCTCTCAGACATTCCCTGAGAGGTGTCAGATTTCAAGAGGGCACAGGCCAACCTGAGGGATCCCCACTGGTGCATGATCAGGGATGGGGAGGGACCACGGGAGGGCTCCAGGGCATGTCTAACCCCTCTCACCCAGGCCCCACAAGTCAGACCCCAGCAGCAAGCTAACCTACTGGTCAAAGCATCTCTCCCCTAGTGGTCAGTATGCATCATAGTGACTGGTCGAATGGTCGAATAGCCAGACACTTAGCATATTAGGCTTTTATATATATAGACTAGGTGTCCGGTGCACAAAGATTCGTGCCCTGGGGGTGGGTCCCTCAGCCCAACCTGCACCCTCTCCAATCTGGGAGCCCTCAGGGGAGCCCTCTCCAATCTGGGAGTTCCTGTCTGTCTTTGCAATCATATGAGCGAATTGTCTGAGACCTCCAACCCAGTTTGGTTTGTTGCTCACAGAATAATAGAGGCTTTTTTTTTCTTTGCTTCATTGTGGAGATTTCCTGGAAGTTTTAGGATATCTTCCCTTTAATTTTTCCTATACACTTTGATTTTACTTGTCTCTCACCTTTGCTTTCTCTCCATCCCCCACTGCAACAGTAACTTGCTCCAGGCTCACTTTGCTCTAGTGTCTAGGACAGTGATGGCAAACCTATGACACTCATGTCAGAGGTGACACACAAACTCACTTTTATGGTTGATTTTTCTTTGTTAGATGGCATTTAAATATATAAAATAAATATCAAAAATATGTCTTTATTTTACTATGGTTGCAAATATCAAAAAATGTCTATATGTGACACGGCACCAGAGTTAAGTTAGGGTTTTTCAAAATGCTGACACGCCGAGCTCAAAAGGTTTGCCATCACTGGTCTAGGAGATCCATCTGCCACCAGAACTACGATTCCCAGAATTCCTGGTGCTCCTCGCACTCTTGGTTTTCACTTCCTGCTCTGTCTCCATTCCACAGCCTCCCACTCTGCCAAGTCCTCCAAGCCACCAGCTCTCTCTCTCTGCTCTCCGTCTGGCAGCTTGGGGAGCCAAGTTCTCCAAGCCACTCCACTCTCTGTCAGCTCTCCCATTCTTCTCTTCGCCTGGTGGCTTGGGGGAGCGACCAAGAGAGCCATGTCCCCCCAAGTTGCTGGCTCTCCGCCTGGCACCTGTGTATGCAAATTAACCCACCATCTTTGTCGCGTTAATTTGCACACTCACTCCTGATTGGCTGGTGAGCATAGCCATCCTGATTGGATGGTCAATTTATATTTTTCTTTGTTAGTATATAGGACTAGAGGCCCGGTGCACAAAAATTTGTGCACTCGGGGGGGATGGGAGGGTCCCTCAGCC
>NW_006300371.1:212545-241635 GCF_000327345.1 Myotis davidii | reverse complement strand
GTCCTCCGTCACTGAAGCAAGCAAGCCTCATGTTAGTTTCAAGCTGCCTGGCTGCCGGCCACCATCTTGGCTGGCAGTTAATTTGCATATTGCCCTGATTAGCCAATGGGAAGGGTAGCGGTCGTACGCTAATTACCATGTTTCTCTTTTATTAGATAGGATGGCACCACACAGGAGAATGGGAAGCAAATGCTTAACAGCCTGAACTCCCCAATGACCTGCAGTTTACAGATCATATAAGAGAAGAAATCACAACACACTTGTGGTTTAGGGGTTAGGGGTTCTGTTGGGAATTCATTGATTGGAGGTAAGGTAAAGGTAATAAGTTATTTCTTCCGGTCTTAAAACAGCTCCAGTATCTCTTGGAAAAGTAACCAGGGGGTCATTCCACCTCAGGGCTCAGGAGTTGAAGCATTACTTAGGTCAAGATGTTATCTTTAGCCCTGGCTGGTGTTTATCAGTGGTTAGAGTGTTGGCCCACACACCAAAGGATCTCGGGCTTGATTCCCAGTCAAGGGCAGGTACCTGGGTTGGAGTTTTGATCCCAGCCCTAGTTGGGGTGTGTGTAGGAGGCAACCAATCGATGTGTGTCTCTCTCACATTGATGTTTTTCTCTCTTTCTTCCTTCCTCACTTCTACTCTCTCTAAAAATCAATGGAAAAAAATCCTTCAAGTGAGGATTAACAAAAAAAAAAAAAAGGAAAAAAAAGAGATGTTATCTTTAGCCTGCCAGAGGTCAGGACCCTGTGACCATTAGTCAGGTGGAGCTACTGTCTTCTGCTGCCTCAAGCATTGCTGATTATTTGTGGGGGAAAGTTAGGTCTCTGGGGGTGGCAGTTGTGGGGAGGAGAGGTGATTTCTAGAGCTAGGACTTAAAACAAAATGTAATCAATGTCATAAAGACCCTCAGTTTTACAAACACAGTCACACAGACATACGGGGGATTAAGCCTTCAACACATAATTTAGTCCACCATCTAGACCCCAAAAATTCAAGTCCATCTCACATGCAAAATAGATTCACTGCAGTCCCAACAGCTCAAATGCCTGAACCCATTCCAGCATCAGCTCTAAGTCCCAAAGTTCAACTAAGTATAATCTAAATCAACTGTGGAAGAGACTGGAGCTATGATTCATTCTGAGGCAAAAATTGCTCTCTAGCTGTGAACCTGTGAAAACAAATTGTCTGCTTCCAAAATACAATGATGGAACAGTCATAGGATGGACATTACCATCCCCAAAGGGAAAATTTGGATTTTTTTTTAAGGGCTCATGGATCCCAAGCAAGTGCAAAACTTACCAGGAAAAATTTCATTAGAGTCTTTTAAATTGATTTTTAGAGAAAGAGAAGAAAGAGAGAGAGAGAGAGAGAGAGAGAGAGAGACATTCATTTGTTATGCCACTCATTTATGCATTCATTGGTTGTTTCTTTTATGTGCCCTGACCGGGGATCCAACTGGTCTGCAACCTTGACATATTAGGACAATACTCTAACTAACTGAGCTATCTGGCAGGGCCCATTGGGTTTTAAGTCTGGAGAATAATATTCTTTGGCATGATACTCAGTTCTCAGGCCCACTGGGGTGCCAGCCCTACTCCCTCGCCTTGGAAGGAAGCTCTGAGCAGCCTGACACCCTGAGTGGCCTGCTGAAACTGAGGAAGGAACAGCTTAACAATAAAAAGACAACCCAATTGAAAAATGGGCAGTGGATCTGAGAAGATATTTCTCTATATGAGATATAAAAGTGGCCAAAAAGCACATGAAGAGAATGTTTAATCTCATTACCCATTTGACAATAGAGAAATGCAAACTAAAACAACGAGAATGCACTTCATATAATAGGATGGCTTTAATTATATAAAAAAAGAAACAATAACAATTTTTTTACTGTGGAGAAACTGTAAGTTTCCTACATTGCTGATACCATTGCAAAATAGTACAGTAGTTCTGGAAAACAATGTGGAAGTTCTCAAAAAGTTAAACATGCATATACCCAAGAGAACTGAAAAACAAAAACTCATAAATAAATGTTCATAGCAGCATGATTCCTTATAGCTAAAAAGTCTAAAAAGTCCTAACAGTGGGTGGGGAGTGAGGGCAGGGGTGGGGTGGGAACTGGGAGGAGGGGAATTATGGGGGGAAAAAAGAGGAACAAATGTAATAATCTGAACAATAAAGATTTAATTAAAAAAAAAAAGAAGAAAAAAATAAATAAAAATTGAAAAGATAAAAAAAAAAGTCCTAAGGTCCATGAAATGAGAATGAATAAATAAAATATGGTACACTTATGCAATGGAATATTATCCTATATAATAAAAGGCTAATATGCAAATTGTCCCCTCGGGAGTTCAACCGACCAGGAGTTCAGCCTACTGGGAGTTTGCCCGCTTGCTATGACGTGCAGTGACCACCAGGGGGTGTTGCTGAATGAAGGAAGGCCCAGGGCCGGCAGCTGGCAACTGGAGGAAGGAAGGCCCCGATCGGCCCTGATCGCTGGCCAGGCATAGGGACCCTACCCATGCACAAATTTTGTTAACTGGGCCTCTAGTTAGACCATAAGAAGGAATGAAGTACTGATACATACCACAGCATGAAAAGACCTTGGAAACATTATGCTAAGTGAATGAAGCCATATGGTGGTAGGAGAAGATTTGACTTCGGGTGATGGGCACAGGGTGCAATATACAGATCTTGTAACATAGAAACCCACACCTGAAACCTATATGATCATGTTGACCAATGTTTCCCCAATAAATTTAATATAAATAAATAAGTAAATAATAAGTGGGAAAAGTGAGATACAAAAGACCACATGTGAGACAGAGGGTAGACTATTGATTGCCCAGGTTTGGGAGAAGGGAGTAAAGGTGAGAAGAAATGGGAAATAACCGCTAATAGATACAGGGTTACCTGTTTTCAAGGATCAACTGTACATATGTGTGTGTGTGTGTGTGGGTGTGGGTGTGTGTGTGTGTGTGTGTGTTTATTGATTTCAGAGAGAAGAGGGGAGAAGGAAGGAGAGATAAAAGCATCAAGGATGAGAATCATTGATTGGCAGCCTCTTGCACACCCCCCACTAAAGACTGAGCCCACAACCAGGCATATGCCCTTACCAGGAATCGAACCATGATCTCTTGGTCATGGGTCTACACTTAACCACTGAGCCACACTGGCTGGGACAGGGTTTCTTTTTAAAATAATGAAAAAATTATTCTTTAGCTTTTATATTTTTTAAAATTGAATTTATTGGGGTGACATTGGTTAATAAAATTATATAGGTTTCAGGGTTATAATTCTATAATACATCATCTGCAGGAGGCAGCCAATCAATGATGCTCATCATTGATGTTTCTGTTTCTCTCTCCCTCTCCCTTTCTCTCTGAAATCAATAAAAAAGATATTAAATAAATAAATAAATTTATTAGGATTACATACAAAAACAATTATTCTAAAATACAGTTATGAAAATATTTTCAAGTATAAGGTAGTATTATATATGATTCTTCATATTTAAATGACAGATCTAGCAGTGTGTAGTATTAATAATTTTCATATTTTTTAAAACTAATAAATATAAATGAGTTTTACATATTTGCAACACTATAATGTGATATGAAAATACTTATGCTTTCCATTGGTAATCAAGTTATTGCTTACATCCATAAAAAAGAAATACTAAGTTTAGGTACAGATCAGTGAAAATAAAGATATAATATTTCTCTCCATCAAAATTCATGAATTATCCAAATTCAACCCACAAATACTTTGGGGTCTGTGGACCCCAGAGTAATAAATTCTGAATCAGAGAACAAACCAGCTGGAAGGCTATCATAAAAGTCTACGCCAGCATATATATGGACTATATTAGTGATAGAAGGGATGGAGGAAAGTGGGTAGATTGTAACTGTATTTGGGGAACTCAATAGGATTCAGTGATTGAATTTGATGTGAACAGTGATGGAAATACAATGTCTGAGCTGTTGCTTGGATAACCAAGTGGACAGTAAGTAATCCATGGAAATAGGAAACAAAATGTGGGATGAGAAGCAGCTTGAGTGAAGTAAGATTGGGTGAAGATAAAGTGTTCAGTTTGGAACGTGTTCACTGTGAACATAAATGAAACAAGATAACTGGATATACATTCTGGAGCTCAGAAGAAATGATGGACCAGAGATACAGATTTGGGAGTCATCAAAATCATACCAGGATTGGATGCAGGCACAGGGAGAACGTGTGAAGAAAGAAGATGGCCAAAACAGGACCAGAATGTGTAAGGGAAAAGCAAAAGATTAGAAGGCTGCAAAGATGATGTAGATGAAGCAAAGTCAGAGAAGTGTTAGGAAAGCCAATAGAGTTATTTGATTCCTACACCATAGAGATTCCAGGCTCAGGCATAAGATTATACAGTGTTTATTTTATACACTACATTTGTAACATACTATGCTTTGGGATTCATATGACATTTACTTTTTTAAAAAAAAATATATTTTATTGTTTTTTCACAGAGAGGAAAGGGATAGAGAGTTAGAAACATTGATCAGCTGCCTCCTGCACACCTCCCACGGGGGATGTGCCCGCAACCAAGGTACATGCCCTTGACTGGCATCGAACCTGGGACCCTTCAGTCCGCAGGCTGACGTTCTATCCACTGAGCCAAACCAGTCAGGGCTGACATTTACTTTTATAGTAACTTGTTTTATTTACTGTTTTCTATGTACAATATCATGTTGTTTGTGATAATGACAGTTTTACGACCCCATTTCCAATTTGGATGCCTTTTATCTCTTCTTCTTGTCTGATTGCTGTGGCTAGGACTTTCAGTTCTATGTTGAATAAGAGTGGTAAAAGTGGACATCCTTGTCTTTTTCCTGTTTTTAAGGGAAATGCTTTTAGTTTTTCCCCACTGAGTATTATGTTGGCTGTAAGTTTGTCATATATGGCCTTTATTAGGTTGAGGTATGATCCCTCTATTCACAGTTTACTGAGACTTGTGCTGCCCAACTGGTGTGGCTCAGTGGTTGAGCATCCACCTTTGGATCATGAGGTCACAGTTTGATTCCTGTCAGGGCACATGCCTGGGTTGTGGGCTTGGTCCCCAATAGGGGCATGCAGGAGGCAGCCGATCAATGATTCTCTGTCAACATTGATGTTTCTATCTCTCTCTCTCCCTCTGAATTAATAAAAATATTATTTTTAAAAAGGGTATTGGATTTTGTCAAATGTTTTTTCTGCATCTATTGGTATAATAATGTGATTTTTAGCTTTCATTATGTTTATGTGATGTATCACATTTATTGATTTGTGATATTGTACCAGCCTTGCATCCCCTGAATAAATCCCACTCGATCATGGTGTGTGATTTTTTAAATATATTGCTGAATCCGATTTGCTAATATTTTGTTGAGGATTTTAGAATTTGTGTTCATCAGGGATATTGGCCTGTATTTTTCTTTCTTTGTAGTGTCTTTATCTGATTTTGGAATTAGGGTGATGTGGGCTTCATAAAAAGAGCTTGGAAATGTTGCTTCCTCTTGAATTTTTTGAATTAGTTTGAGGAGGACTGTTGTTAATTCTTTGAATGTTTGATAAAATTTTCCTGTGACTCCATCCAGTCCAGGACTTTTGTTTGCTGGGAGTGTTTAAATTACTGCTTCAATTTCATCAATTGATATTGGCCTATTCAGGTTTTCTAATTCTTTCTGAATGGGTTTTAGAAAAATTCTTCCAGTATCTTTCTAGGAATTTGTCCATTTCACCCAGGTTGTCCAGTTTGTTGGCATATAGTTGTTCAAAGTATTTGCTTACAATCTTTTGTATTTCTGTGGTGTCAGTGGTTACTTCTCTGCTTTCATTTCTGATTTTATTTATTTGGGTCCTCTCTCTTTGTTTCGTAATGTGTTTGGTTAAAGGATCATCAATTTTGTTTATGTTTTCAAAGAACCAGCTTTTGGACTCATTGACCTTTTGTACTATTTTTGTAGTTTCTATGTCATTTATTCCCACTCTGGTCTTTATTATTACCTTTCTTCTACTTCTTCTGGACTTTTCTTATTGTCCTCTTTCTAATTCATTTATTTGTAGGGTTAGATAGTTTATTAGTGCTTTTTCTTATTTCTTGAGGTAGGTCTGTAATGCTATGAATCTTCCTCTCAGGACTGCTTTTGCTGTGTCCAATAGGTTTGGGGTGGTTATGTCTTCATTTCATTTGTTTGCAGGAAGTTTTTAAATTTCTTTCTTGATCTCATTGGTAACCCATTCATTGTTTAATAACATGTTATTTAGCCAAAACGTATTTGAGTATTTTTGAGTGGTTTTTAATGTTTTTATTGATTTCAGAGAGGAAGAGAGAGAAATAGAAACATCAATTATGAGAAAGAATCATAGATCCTCTGCCTCCCAGATCGAGCCCACAACCCAGGCATGTGCCCTGACTGGGAATCAAACCGTGACCCGCTGGTTCATAGGTTGATGCTCAACCACTGAGCTATGCCAGCTGGGCTATGTTTTAGGTTTTTTTTTTTATTATAGTTGATTTCTAACTTCGTGACCTTGTGATCCAAAAAGATGCTTGGTATGATATCAAACTTCTTGAAATTGTATAGGTTTGTTGTATCCTTAACATGTGATCTAAGAATGTACCCCATGTGCTTCAGAAATACGTATATTGTTGCTTTTGGGTGAAATGTTCTATAAATATCAGTTAGACCCATCTGATCAAGTGTGTCATTTAAGGACTTTGTTTCCTTGTTGATTTTTTTTGTCTGGAAGATCTATTCAGTGAAATCAGTGGGGTGTTAAAGTCCCCTACTATGACTATATTGCTGTTGATCTCTCCTTTAAAATCCACCAAGAGTTGTTGTTTATGTATTTGGGTGCTCTGTATTCGGTGCATATATATTTACAAGGGTTATATTTTCTTGTTGAATCATTCCCTTTAGTATTATGTAATGGCCTTCTTTGTCTCTTGTTATGGCCTTGGTTTTGAAGTCTATTTTGTCTGAGATGAGTATTATTCCCCCTGCTTTTTTTTTCTTTTATTTAGATGGAATATTATTTCCATCCCTTCACTCTGTCTGTTTGTATCTTTTGTTATGAGGTGGGTCTCTTGTAGACAATCATACTTTACAAAGTGTTCCTCTGATATTGCCAGTACCCACCTGACACCATACATAATTACAATATTATTGACCATATTCTCTATGCTGTATTTTACATCCATCCCCGTGACTATTCTGTAACTACTAACTAAGAAACATGGGTCATGTTTTCTTATCCATTCAGTCATCCCGTGTCTTTTGACTGGAGCATTTAATCCATTTACATTTAAGGTTGTTATTGATAGGTATTTATTTATTGCCATATTTATTTTCTTTATGTCTATAATCCTCTCTCGCTCTCTCCTTTTCTTCTTCACCTTCTTAAAGCAGTCTCTGTTTGGTGGTAATGTACTCCTTTTACTTTTTTTTTTTTTTGGTCTGGAAGCTTTTTATTTCACTTTCAATTTTAAATTATAGGTTTGTTGTATACAGTAGTTTTGGATTTAGGCTCTTGCTTTTCATTACTTTGCTTATTTCATGCCACTCCCTAATGGTCTCAAGTGTTTCTATTGAGAAGTCAGCTGACATTCTAATGGGAACTCCTTTGTAGGTAATTTTCTGTCTCTCTGTTTGCCAGTTTAATTATGATGTGTTTAGGTGTGGGTCTCTTTGGGTTCATTGTCATTGTGACTCTCTGTGCCTCCTGAATTTGTGTGACACTTTCCTTCATCAGGTTGGTGAAATTTTCTGTCATTATTTCTTTAGACAGGGTTTTTTGTTCCTTGCTCACCTTCTTCCCCTTCTGGTATTCCTATAATGTGGATGTTGTTATGTTTCATGTTTTCCCAGAACTCCCTTAAACGATCTTCCTGCTTTTTAATTTTTTCTATTTGCTGCTCTAATTTCGTATTTATTTCTAAGTTGTCTTCCAAATTACTGATTTAATCCTCTGCTTCATCCAATCTACTTTTAATTCCTTCTATTGTGTTCTTGATTTCAGATATGTCATTCTTCACTTTTGCCTGGTTCTGGTTCATGGTTTATATTTCCTTTTTCATCTATAGTAGACATCTTAGTAATGTGGTGACTTTGTCCATCAGTTGTTGCAAAACCGGTATGGCTGAACATCTGATCCTTGCCCTGGCAAAATCTTACCTTCTGTTATGCTATTTTCAAGTTTTAATAGTAGGCATATATCTAAGTTTGGCTATCTCACAGGTTTGACATATGACCTAATGTTATGTAATATTCAGTGCTTATTATTTTTATTTTTTTCATCGCTTATTTAAAAGAATAAAAATGCATGGAGATTTCTAGAAGACTAAAATGAAGTTTTTACAAATATGTAAATAAAAATATCCCAAAGGTTCAGGTACCAAAATCTTCAATCTTGACACACTACACACTATACTATCCCTTTTATCTTTTTCTTTGTCCTCTGATAATGTCCCCATTATATATTATTTGTTTTTAAACTTTTTTACATTCAATATTATTTTGTATTAGTACAACATAGTGGTTAGACAATCATATACTTTACAAAGTGTACCCCTGATATTGCCAGTACCTACCTGCACTTCTCAGTCTCTTCACCTTTTTCACCCAGTACCCCAATATCCCTTCCCTCTGGCAACCATCGGTCTGTTCTCTATATCTATTTTGTTTATTTCTGTTCTATTTATTTGTTTATATTGTTCTTTAGATTTCACATGCAAGTGAAGTCATATAGTATTTGTCTTTCTCTGAGTGATTTATATTCCATTCAGTTATATATTATTTATTGAAGTTGGTTGAATGTATTAATGTAGTTACTGTTTTTACAATGTCAAAGCCCAGATAAGCTAATTGCAATATAATTTATTTTAGATAAAGTATGCAATTGTGGGTATTACAATTGTACGAGAAAAGCATTAGAACTGCACAGAGGAAAGATATAATGAAGTATTTGTTATGGAATCTACCTTGGACCTGAGTGATGCCTGACTCTCTCCAGTACATGTGACCAAAACCTACAGAAGAGAAAATACAGCATAACATACATGTAAAATCACTTATAGACTCTTCCTTTTAAAAACTACATTCATGGCTGATTGAATGGCCCAGATACACCCTGTTTTATTGACCTGATAATAATGAGTTTTCTATGATGACTAATCCAGTTTAACAAATCCTTTCTCACTTCCTGCCACTAACATGTGAGTGGAAGGAATGGGGGAGGGATGTACCTGATTTTGGATCTTTTCAGAGCAAATCTAAATTTTTGTAACACTACTATTATTTGCTAGTTTAACATCAAATTTAATAAATGAGCAAGGAGGAGAAAAAGACAAAATATTTCAGCTGTAACGGAGCTCTTTAGAGGTTGTATTGTAGCAATTAGCTTTCAAAACTTCCTTTAAAACATGGCCAAAAACCCTACTGAATTCACAGGTGCTTATGAGAAGGTTGGAACTTGAAGGAATATATAAGGGTTGAGAACAGAGATGTGTGTCATACCTCTTTATTTCCCCTGGCTTGCATTGATTTGAATATATTTACTTTCTAATTTTACATCTTTATAAAAGACAGAGAAATGTATACTTTGAGAAATGTGATTTATAATAGCATCATTATCCCATAATTGAAAACACTGAGTGTTTGGTAGTCTGGCAGAATGTGCCCATTAGAAATAACCTGTAGCTCAGGAGACCACAGGGTTGCTATGACAACCAAGCAAAAGAGTTTAATAATAGCTCTCTTTCAAAGCTGGAAAATTGACAGGATGATGAGAGCTCTAAATGCAGTGGCTTCTCATATAAGTGCAAGCAAGCACCAAATACATTTATTTCTTTGTTCAACAAATATTCATCAAACGCCTCTGCTGTGCCTGGCACTATGTTAGAACCTGTGGAAAAGACAGATGTGGTACATCCCTCCATGATGGAATTAGTGCAGGAGACAAATAATAAAGAGCAAACAAATCGATAAACTGTGTAATTCCAGCATGTTAGAAGGCCATACAGAAAAGAAAGTAATGGGACTATGACACTAAGTAAGCAGTACATATATAGACTGTGGAGAAGAACCAAGTCATAGTATATATTAAAAACCTTGTCGCCCAGCTGGCATGGCTCAGTGATTGAGTGTCAACCTATGGACAAGGAAATCACGGTTTGATTCCGGGTCAGGGCCGATGCCGGGGTTGTGGGCTCAACCCCCACTGGGGGGCATGCAGGAGGTAGCTGTTCAATGATTCTCTCATCATTGATGTTTCTACCTCTCTCTCCCTCTCCCTTCTACTCTGAAGTCAATTTTTTAAAAATCTTGGAACATTCCATGATATAATGACAAGACTAGACTTTGGCTCACAATCTAAGGTACCAGTATGCAATTAGTTTTGTTATTTAATCAAAACAAGACCAACTGCCCTTGCCTTTTCTGTGCAGGGCAACAGCAGGAGCCCAGGGAGCTCCAGAAGTCTTTCCATGGTGGGAAGCCTGGTGTATGTTGTGTCAACTGCAATAACCCCTGAGATGGTGTTATCATTTTGGCTGCCATGTGATAAAATCTGGCCTGACACATGGTTAAATAGCAATGTCAGATTGCTATTTAACCTAATAGTCTTTCTCCCCCATTCTATAAGAAGAAATTCCTGAATTTTAACTTTATACATGTTGACTCAAAATAAAACTGTGCCTCCCGTGCACTTTTGCAACAAGGTGTGTCCATTGTAGTTAAGATTTGACCAATGTCATGTGACTGGAAGTGATGTGTACAACTTCCCTTATAGGGAAGTGTCATGCCCTCTCCTATTCTTGATGACTGGAATATGAACATGATGGGGAACCAGCTTGCACCATGTAGACCAGGACAACACTCTGAGGATAGCATAACAGGAAAAGCCTGGTCTCAGATGACTTTCTAAATCAGAGTCAACATAATGGATTGAATTTTTCTATCAGAAAAGTCTGTCTTATTAAAACAACTACAGGGCCTCTGTATATATAACCACACCTGAATCCTAACTAATGTATAAGGTGAGAGAAAGCATCTGTGGTATCTTCCCTGTACAAAGAAATCCCTGAAGTCACTGAGATTCTAGTTCAGGCTGTGCCTGGAATGAGTGCCATTGCTGGATTTTTTCAGTTACAATGGGCAAAAAATTCTATTTTACTTTCTTAAATCTAAATTAAGGTAATATTGCTTACAACTGAGAGTTCTGGCTGTACTCTTTCTTTAAGGCAAAAACACATCCGTTTTGGAAGAAATACTTTGCCTGAAATTTACAGTAAGTCCTTTTTAACTGTTCCCAGAATTAACAAAGTGTATCCCAAAATAACATTCTTAATTGAGATATGGTGGCCGTAAGCAGCAATTTTAGCTTTGGAGGTAACTATGTAAAAGGTTGACTCCATTAGTGATAGGAGACACCCCATAGGGTAGGTTGTTTTAAGAGAAAATATATTTCAGATATAGATGAAATGTTATACAAAACATCTGTTCCCCACTCTTCCTGTGCCTAGGACCACATTAAGTCTCCAAAGTTAAAGATGTGAGGAATGGAAGTTTAATGAAACAGACCCAGGCGACAACTGGTTCAGAGTCAAGGAGGTGGTCCTTCTCCCTATTCTGCATGAAACCTATTGCCTCCATGGTATTCTGAGGTTTGGCAGCTTTTGTGAACAGGATCTTTTGTTTTGTTATTATAAATTTTTATAATTTTATTAAACTGATTTTTAAGAAATATATATTTATTGATTTTTTGCAGAGAGGAAGGGGAAGGGATAGAGAGTTAGAAACATCGATGAGAAACATTGATCAGCTGCCTCCTGCAACTCCTCACAGGGGATGTGCCCGCAACCAAGTACATGCCCTTGACCGGAATCGAACCTGGGACCTTTCAGTCCACAGGCCGACGCTCTATCCACTGAGCCAAACCGGTCAGGGCTAAATTGATTTTTATATTATTATTAAATTGATTATTAAACCCTCTAGGTTCAAGAAATAACATTAATTCCCTTGGGATTCTAGTGGTAGTCACATTTTCTATAAATTCTGCCTCTTAATACTATCCTGCTTTATCAAATTTACTAAATAAATGTTCCTTTAAAGTTAATTAGAATAATGAAAAGTGTGTAGAAGTTTTTAAACAGGTATGGGAAGAAGAGACTGTCACAAGTGCTCTTACCTTGAGTCTGATGAACTTCAAAAGTGTCATAAATAATTGAAAATATAAAATTATGAATATATATGCCTTTGGGGGAATGGATCAAAAGCTTTCCCCAGAGCCCTGGCTGGTTTTGCTCAGTGGTTAGAGTGTCAACCTGTGGACCCAAGGGTAGTGGGTTCTATTCCCAGTCAAGAACATGTACCTCAGTTGCAGGTCCTATCCCCGGCCCCGGACAGGGCATGGGCAGGAGGCAACCAGTTGATGTATTTCTCTCTCTCTCTCTCCCTCACTCCCTCCTTCCCTTCCACCCTTTCTCTAAAGATAAATGGATATCCCCAAGTGATTAAAAAAAAGAAAGCTATTCCCATATTCTCAACAAGATCAGGTACAGATAATTTTTTAATTCCAGCTCAATTAAAAATGATAAAAAGAGCTATTTAATTTCAATCTCTAATCCATATATAGACAAGCTTATTGCTAAATTAATTTCTACTTCATCCTTTTGGAATCATAATGCCATTTATTATTTTAACTAAAAAGAACTTGCAAAAATTTGGACTCTTTTAGCTTTTCAGATTATGGGAACAGATAAAAAAATAATTACAGTTACTCTAAATCTTATAAATAGTAATCCTGCAAACAACATTATATCAAGAATTTGCTAAAAGATGTGATAATTGGAAAACTAAGGCAAGGATGCTTTTCTATCAAAAAGGGATTTCAACACTGCTAGTTATGTCATTCACTGCACAAGCAAGTGTTGCATACATTCAGCAGAAACAATGAATTAAAAAGTCTGAAAGTCTGGGATTTAATACCAGTTTTATTTGTTACTAATCACATACAAATCACTTATCTATAAAATAATGATTAACATCTATTCCCTAATTCACAAATATATCACGAAACCAAAATTCTTCCTAAGAAAACCTCTTTGTAAACAAAGATATTACTACCATTTAGCTTAGGCTTTAACTGAAAGGTTGAAAATGGCAACCTGGAGAATTTGTCTTATATAAACTATAGATGAATAATTTGGATGAATTACCAATTGTCCTTTTTCAACATGAAAAAACAGAAAGCTATCAAAAGAAGTCACTGGTGAAGAAAAAGTTGGAAAAAAAAGGACTACTGAGAAAGGGCTTTGTGTTAAGTACAGTGCTTAGAACAACCCTGATATCAAATGGAACAAAATTTAGCCTTAGGCAACTGAAAGCGTAACTGACCTTTTGAAGGAACACATACTGCTAAGACAAGCATCTTATTTCATCAAAAATAAACAGGAATGTTCTGCAAAATCTTCAAATGGCACATAAAAATGCCTTCGAATACTTTTTTTAAAAACTTGCCTGTCTCCCTCTCTTTATTTTCATATGATAGTATATCATTCAAAAATTCTGTTTCCCACCTGAGAGAGCACATGCCTTAGTATTCTGCCACGGTGTATGAAATGTTAGCATTCTGTCACTAGCAAATAGGAATTAGCATGTTATTAAATAAAGATTTAGGAAGCTAATGCTAATTGGGTATAGGTAATTTTATACACTATAAGCATCTGGTCATTTATTATGAATAATAACAATATCTAGTACATCTTAAGAGGTAAGCATTTATATTTTCTAGTATTTAACAATGTCAGTTTTATGTGATTTAGTCTACTTCTGGACTTTTCCTTACATAGTGACAGAAACAAAGACTAAAGCATTAATTCACAGAGAAACTCAGAACAGATACAAATACCCTAATAAAATAACCATATATTCCACTGCTTAGGGAAATATTTTAGATGAATATACTTTCACTACTGGCCCCAAAAGCCATCATCCACGTATGTTATTTAACTGTAAACTTTTAATACAAAAATACCTTTAAGCTACTAATAACATTTAGTGACTTACAAAACTGACAATATTTCAGTGCTACACAAAACAATTCTATACTTAAAACTTAAAGTTTTAAAGTTCTTTGCCGGCACTTGATTTTGATAGGTACAATAACTACTAATCAATAAAATACTGTCCTTAGCTTATACATATTTTCAAAACCTATATTACCTCACAAAACAGTAAAGAATAATCAAATCTTGCTAAATCTTGTAAGCTGAACACCAAAACTATACAGTCAAAATATTTTAAGAATCACAATAACTTTTTAAGACAATGAATAAAAGTTTACACAATCACATCCAATGGACAAAAGGATTGTTCCTCTGAATCAATGAAGCATGTACCAAGTATAGATAAAACACATGAACCTACAAAGCAAGTTATTGGGGTTTTGTTTTTGTTTGTTTTTTAAGTTTTGTAGATGATTAGTGACACTGCTAGAATGGAATTCTTTTTAGATGGAAACTTGGTCACTATTTGCAAATACACATTATATATTACAAATTTAAAACTGGAATTTCTTTTCCAACAGTAGAATCCTGTGGGGTTTTTTTGTTGTTTTCATACCAGTGAGCTTATGGCCATTCTGTACAGCATTACATTCCTTCACATTATAAATATTACATTCAGTCACATTAAACATATATGCATCTTTTTCCTTCATGAAAGGGGAGGAAATAACTGAAATTTAGCAGATTATATTTAAGTTAGAACACATGTTGTATAAACATACTAGTTTAAAGTTTTGGAATTCTACTACACTGTTCTGAAGAAAAATATATGCTTTCAAAACCCTATCTAGTAATCCCTATTCAGCTATTTTAAAAATTAAAATTGCAGTTACTGTACTTGTGGCACTAAACAGAATGGAAGGCAAAATTATCATAGTCAAATATAGACATATTAAATAACCAAACAATATTGGATTTTTAGAACAGTAAATTATTAAATAGGTTTATTTTTGGAGTGCTTAAATTCTCTAACCTTAAATTACATTAGTATTTCAAATAATGCCCTTTCTAAAGAAAACCTGAAATTAATCAACTTTTTTTCCAGTAAAGGGAAAGGGTCTATCTTTTAGATACTTTCCAAAGCAATAAAAATACCTTAGTATTTCAACCTATCTATAACAAACCCTGCTGATCCTGTGCATTTCACTGAGGTGCTACCTGTACCCACAAATCATCATCAGATAAAGAACTTGAACTTCCTGACTCAGAATCTAGCTCACTGAATCCACCTAAATCCCATTCAGTACTAGATTCACTTGGTATTTCCTCTTCCTCAGTGAGGAAACTCTGACCAGGCTCAAGACAGGAAGGATAAACACGAGCTGAGAGGCAGAAAAAGTTGGAATCAAATTGGAAGAGGCCCAATGTGGTACCAATATTAATCCACTGGTCTCCACTAATGTCATACTCATACACGGTCACTCGATTCTTTTTCCATTGTGGGGTGCGTGAGGTAATCAGCAACAGTTTTTGGTCATGATTGATGATCCGATAGTTGCTGGTCTCTGACACCAAAGGAATATTATTAATCTGCCTCCATTCTCCTCTGACTGGATTGTAGACCTTCATGACCGGGATGTCACAGATACAATAGATCTCATCATTGAAGACACAGGCTTCCTGAAAGTCATGGCGCTTAAGAGAAACACACTTCAGCCACATATTGTGGTTAGGATCATAGCAGAACATGCGCTTACTGTTGAGAGCATAAAGGTAGTTCTGAATTACCATTAGGTCAAAGGAGATAAAAGAATGGGGTAGTGGAGCCACCAGTGCCCATTGGTTCCTCTGAACACTGTAGCATTCCACTTCCTTCAATTTAAGTCCAGTAATAGGGTCTCGCCCACCCAAGATGTAAATGTAGCCATTGAGGAAGGCCACATCCATGCCCTCACGACAGAGCAAGCGATCTGCAAGTTGCTGCCAACTATTCTGGGCTGGTTTATACACCCAGAGGTCTTTCCTGGGCTGAGCAGCTAGATAGATGTCATGGTCTGGAGAGATACAGACGGCTAAGGTGGTTACAGTTCTAGTGTGAGCAAGGCAGGTCAAAGGTGAGGGCACTTTGTAAATATCCCCGGAATAGGGGTCACAGCACAGAAAGGGATCTCTAGGGTGACCAAAGAAAATCACCATCTTCTTGGCACACGCACCCAACCTCTGGGGTGGATTTTCTGCTGCGTATACAGCAGAGCTGCTGCTGCTGCCGCCGTCTGGCTTTGGCACCACAGACTTGTACATCATGTCACCATATCGCATCTGCAGAGCCCCTTCAATAAGGTCCAGACAGTACTTCTTCACAGTGGTGTTGGTTAGCAGCCCTTTCAGATAATCCTGATCTTCATCAGCGAAATGTGTCCAGCGGACACACTTGAAGACTTCCAGAGCACTGGGACCCCGCTCCTTGGGAGCCGCCTCCAACCACTGCAAGGCAACGTGACACACGGTCTGCTCATGCTCTATGTTTAGACAATCCAGGCGCAGGACAGCCAGCAGCTGGGCCAGGGTCAGATCTGCCAGAGTCTCCTCCCGAATCGGACCCATCTGGCTGAGCTGCTTGAAGTTGTGGGCTATGAAGGACTGGGCCTGCGAGCGCAGCTTGCGATGGCCAAAGGCATCGGCGAACTTGAGGATGGCAGTGCAGTTAGCCAGGTCCAGGCGGCGGGCTAGGAAGGAAGCACAGGCTTCCCGCACGTACTCGAGCTGCAACATGTCGGAGGCCGCGTAAAGGCGTTCCACGTTGGCCTCACTCAGGGACACGCGACCGGTGTAGCAGTATTCGACCAGCACCTCAAAGGACTCGGCATCCACGTCATGCATGGTCACGTTCGCCTGCTGGCTCTCGTACATGCCGCCGGTGAACATGCTCTTGAAGTAGGGGCAGGCGGCAGCCAGCACGTTCCGGTTGCAGGAGAAAAGGCGGCCCGTGCCAGGCCCACTGCCAGGCGTCACCACCTCGATGGTCACATCACACAGCAGCCGAGAGTCATAGAAGGACTTGAGCTGAGCCAGCAGGGCTGCAGAGTGGGCCGCGTCCTTCAGCTCCTCCGGGCCCGTGAAGAAGGCCGACACGGACGGTTTGGAAATCCTCTTGGGCCGCCTCCCACCGCGGGGACTGGCGAGGCGGCGGGAGCGTGGGGCGTCTTCCCGGGACTGCATGGTGGAGATGGCGGCGGGCGCTGAGGGCGAGAGCGGGCGCTAGGCTAGGGCCGGTCTCCGGCTTCTCCTCACCTTGCTGTTGCGGGCGCAACGATAACGGTGTCTCCGGAGAGGCAACCACACGAGTCCATTTACTTGACTCAGCCCTGTGCCGAGGAGCCACCTGCCTTTACCGCGTAGACCGCGCCAACTCACCCGCTTCCAGTTCACGCCCTTTCCTCCGCCTCAGCTCACCCACACGGAACCGCAGGCTGACACGGAAAGCCGCAGCCGCCGCCGCGCTGGCACGGCAGTACCGCTAGGCGTCCAGGAGAACTACGATGCCCAGGTGGCCTTTCGCGCCTCAAGGCATGCCGGGTCCTCCAGACCTACAGGCATAGGCTCATGTACAGAAGCGGCGTGGCATGCCGGGAGTAGTAGTTTCCATAGTATCGCGAGATTTATCTGCCGTTCATTGTTTCAGCTGACGAAATTAAAAATAACTGATTCTTCCCGATTCCGATTTCATGTTATGGTAGAACTTTGAGTTTGGAATGCAAATTAGGCTCCCGTTCTAGTATTTATTAATTGTTTGCCTTCTCTCTCATAGTGTTCTTCTAGGTAAGATTAAATGAGCCCGGGCGCGGTGTTCAGTGGTTGATCGTAGACCCGGGAACCGAGAGTTCACCAGTGCGATTCCCGGTCAGGGCACGAGCCCGGGTTGCGGGCTTGGTCACCAGTAGCGGGGTGACTCAGTGGCGAGAGTCGGCCTGAGGACTGAAGGGTCGGGGATTGGATTCCGGTCTAGGTCACATGCCGGGGGTGTGTGCTCGATCCCCAGTCACGGGCATGCAGGTGGCAACCGATCAGGATGTTTCTATCTTTCTCCTCCTCTCCCTTCCTCTCTCTAATATAAATAAAAACATATTTTTAATATACATTTTTCTTGATTTTAGAGAGGAAGAGAGAGAAACATCAATGATGAGATAGAATCATTGATCGGCTGCCTCCCTGATGCCCCCGACTGGGGATGGAGCCCGCAACCCGACATGTGTCCTTGACCGGAATCCAACCCGGGACCCTTCAGTCCTCAGTCTGACGCTCTATCCACTGAGCCAAACCAGCTAAGGCTAAAAACATATTTTTAAAAATGAGACAAATTGCATAGGATACATACGATTCTCTGAGTACATATTTGTTCTTATATATTAGTAGAATAATTAATAAGTGCTTGCACAGTTCCTAGAGTTTCCGTGTTTTAGCTTTTCTTATAGCATCTATGAAAAATGAAGTACCCACTCATTTGAAATCATTGGTCTATAAGGAAAAAAAGTTTTTTTTAAAATTAATCCTCACCCAAGGATATTTTTTCATTGATTTTTTTTAGAGAGTGTGGAAGGGAAGGGGAGAGAGAGGAAAAAACAAACAAAACAAAACATTGATTTGAAAGAAAGACATCGACTGGTTGTCTCCGATGGGGGCAGGAGATCAAGCCTGCAAGCAAGCCCCTTACTGGAATTGAATCTGAGACCCTTCAGTCCACAGCCACTGCTCTATGCTCTGAGCCAAACCAGCTAGTGCTGGTGTGTAGTCTTTTAAGATATCCTTGTTCCTTAGCAATACTCATTTCAGGTTCCTCTTGTCTTTTCATGGCTTGATAGCTTATTTCTTTTTTGTTAGTAATACTCCATTGTATGGATATACCACAATTTCCTTATCCACTCACCTACTAAATGGCATTTTGTTTGCTTTGAATTTTGCAATTGTGAATAAACCTGCTCTAGACACTCATGCACTCTTTTATTTCAGGACATAAGTTTTCAGCTCATTTTGGTAAATACTAAGGAATGTGACTGAAGGATCCTATGGGAAGACTATGTGTAGCTTTGTAAGGAACTGCCTAGAGCAACGGTTCTCAATCTGTGGGTCGTGACCCCTTTGGGGGTCAAATGACCCTTTCACAGGGGTCGCCTAAGACCATTCGAAAACACATATATAACTAAATATTGTTTTTGTGATTAATCACTATGCTTTAATTATGTTCAATTTGTAACAATGAAATTGGGGAGCCCCACAACATGAGGAACTATGTTAAAGGGTCATGGCATTAGGAAGGTTGAGAACCACTGGCCTAGAGCCATCTCTTGGTTTGGTTTTGTTGCAACCTATTGTTTAACCTTAGTATTATGGGAAACTTTCAACCCATTTTTCAAGGGTGTTCAGAATCCTCACCAATATATGCTTCGCCGCTAAGGTGAGAATTCATATTATTATCTCCAAAAAATGCCAGGATTTTACTGAGGAAAACTTACAACTCCAATGGTCCATTTGGGATGCTTGGAATTTCCCTAAGCCTGTCTATTTACAAGGTGCCCTCAAATCTCAGTGCTCTAAGATCTGTTCTGCTGGGGTCCAACCCCAGCAGGTCCAGGGATCCCCAAAGATGTGGACGGAGTCGGCGAAGAAGGAATTACACAGAGACAGCGTTCAGTTGATCAGCAGCCTTGCCAGGATCTCTAGCCACAATCTCCAGCCAAGTTCTGTGTCCATGTTCTCTTGCTAGGTTCTCCAGCCAGGTTCTCCAGCCAGGTTCAATCCTATCAATCTCTATTCCAAAGGTTAGGGGGTTTCTTATCTCCATTCCAGGGAGTAAAGATTACGGCATGATTAAGCATGATTGTTCGTAGTTAAAGTAATTAATTACCCGCCTGGCACTTAGTTAAGGGGTTTTATTCCCTCCCTAACTTCAGGGAAAAATCCCTACCTGGGGAAACAACCTTTCTCAGAGAGGTGACCTTGGTTAAAACACATAGCGCCAAGAAGGTGAGCAAACATATTAAGAACAGTATGCCATATATGCCAGGTCCCTTGAAACAGCAAGGATGGACCGGCTCCCGGCACTGTTCTCATCAATGATCAGTTTATTTTGCTGGTATGAGGAGGCTGAAAATAAAATATCATCGGCCTACCTCAAACTGTACAGTCTCTTAAAGACTGTCTCTTTTACCCTCTAATCTCAGGACTCTGTCCTCACCTGAACGCACCATGTGATCAAACCATTTCTCCTACCCACCATTCCTACTTTTCTGTGGATTCTCTTTTTCTTCCTTTGGTCTCTATTCTTCTTTTTACCCCTCCCTGCCTCCATGGAAGTACTTTGCCCCCAACTTCCAATAATAAGGACCCTTATTAATTGGTCCTTCCCAACCTGCGAGGGAAGGTCAATGACCTGAGCACCCACCCGAGCAGGTATTCTTTAATCCTTTGTGGAAAAATAGTAAGAAGCAAGGAAAATCCCTGGGCAAGTAGAATAGGGAAACTGAGACAAGGAAATTCAACAAGCCAATTTGAACAACTTTCAGCCAGCTAGTAAATAGCAAGACCTTATCTCCCCTAACTAAGGACACTTGAGAGCCAATGATTTATACCTCCCCTCCCTAACCAGAGAATACAGAGCTTAAATCATCCTTCTCTTGAAAATAGAGAACAAAGACTCAATCAATGCTATTTGTGTCAGCTAAACCTAAGGACAAAGAAAGTCGGGGTAACAGATAACAAAAAGCCCAATAGAGCCAGACAGACCCAAGATAAAACTAAAACAGTAAAACAGACCAAAGAATAATCCAAACACTCCCCTATACACTCATTTTGATACACCAGCATATTAAAAATGCACCTGGAAAATTGATAAATATTCTGCTAAAACCCTCCCCTAAGATTCTCACTTGCAGGGGAAAAAAACAAGATAAAACTCCTTAGGACAAAGATTCAGTATGGCTCACTCTAGAGCACTCCCATGCTCCTTTCTGGGCATGAACTTTTTACTTCCTCCTAAACTCTAATGGCCCCAGGAGACTTGCAAGCAGAAGAGCAGTAGGCAGTGGCCGCTCGTCCCAGGTTAACCCTGATCCTATTTCCAAGGCCCTCTTTTCTCTGACTTCCCAGTGAGCCAAAGCAACCCAACCTAAGCTCACTTCTTTCCTATAACAATTCTAGAGAGCCAAAGCAGAGCACCACCTAGGCTCTCTCCTATTGTTTCTTCTGTCCTATGTCCTTCCTTTGTTTCACTGTCCCCAGGTTTCATAAACATACTCTTAAAATCACCTAGACTCATGATCTGAAATCTTTCCTATACAAGTTAAGAGCCTACACACTACAGGCCAGTCTCTGTGTGGTAACACCTTGACCTCACTCATATCTACATTTTATTATTAAAGTCTCTCTGGACCTCCATAAAAATAGGGAATGTGCTAGGCTAGGGTGAGGGACTGCGGCATGGAAGGGTTACAGAATGTTGCAGAATATGCTAAGGGGAGGAAATGGGACATGAGAAATTGAATGTGCTGGGAGGGGGGACTGACGTATGGAGGATTGTGTCAGGGTTAGGAACCATGGAAGAAAAATTGCTAGATTGTCTTAGAAAAACAATGTGTTATGATATGTTCCAGCCAGGTGTGACTCTGTTTACCCCCCCTTTGTGCTTATGAACTTTAAGGTAACACTGTTGTGCTACAAAGGATCATACTGCACCCTTGATCTCTGCCACATGCTCCAAATCTCCCAGAGGGGGAGATAGGCACTGTGGTCAGCTGGCCAGCTTAATAAAGGCTCTTAAATTTAAATTCTGAGTCAGTGGTCTATCTCGTTGAGCCAACCCATAACAGGAAGAATCTAGTAATCAATTCAGACTGATCTTCAGGATATATTCTCTTGGGACCCATGATTTATAACAACTTGTGCCACTCCTAATGGGTCCCAGAGATCCCACTTTATTGTTTGAAAAGCCAAATGGGCCACTCTTCAAAAGGAACTTCAAAGAAGTTAGAGCACCTGAGGCTTACATACAGGCTAACACCTTAGGGCAGTGGTTCTCAACCTTCCTAATGCCGCGACCCTTTAATACAGTTCCTCATGTTGTGGTAACCCCAACCATAAAATTATTTTCATTGCTACTTCATAACTGTAATTTTGCTACTGTTATGAATTGTAATGTAAATATCTGATATGCAGGATGTATTTTCATTGTTACAAATTGAACATAATTAAAGCATAGTGATTAATCACAAAAACAATATGTAATCATATATGTGTTTTCCGATGGTCTTACCCTGTGAAAGAGTCGTTCAACCCCCAAAGGGGTCGTGACCCACAGGTTGAGACCCGCTGCCTTAGGGGAAAGGACTTTTAGAATCCATTCCCACTGTCTTCCTTCAAAAATTGATTGGTCAGCCCTGGCTGGTTTGGCTCAGTGGAGAGAGTGTTGGCCTTCAGACTGAAGGGTCCCAGGTTTGATTCCAGTCAAGGGCACATGCCCAGGTTGTGGGCTCAATCCCCAGTGTGGGGTGTGCAGGAGGCAGCCAAATCGGTGATTCTCTCTCATCAGTTTCTATCTCTCTCTCCCTCTCCCTTCCTCTCTAAAATCAATAAAAATATATTTTTTTAAAAATTGATTGGTCAAAGGTAAAAGATTTCAGAATACAAAGAGATTGATCTGTCTCTAACTTTAGAAATAGTTTAGAAAATGTTTGGAAGGACTACTCTGGTCTGACTCTAAATGACTGAACACTTTCCACCTTAGTCACTAGCTTCATTAAGGATATGACCAGAAATTAGAGTATTCAAAACATTTTACAGTTTATTCAAAACTGGTTTGGCACAGTGGATAAGCATCAGCCTGTGGACCAAAGGGTCCTGGTTTGATTCTGGTTAAGGGCATGTACCTCGGTTGCAGGCTCCTCCCCCACCCAGGCTCTGGTTGGGGGCAGGAAGAAACTATGAAGGAGGCAGCCAATCGATCTGTTTCTCTCACATCATATTTCTCTCTGTCTTTCCCTCTCTCTTCCACTCTGTCTAAAAATCAATGGAAAAATATTCTCAGGTGAGGATTTACAAAAACATAATATAAATTAGTGAGGTGATTTCTCTCTGAAATATATACACTAGCTCAACATCACAAGGACTCTGTTGCATTTTGGTCAAATCAAAACAATGCAAATTCAAGACTTTACAATTTAATTTGAAGGAAACAAGCCAAGACAATCTGTTCCCTCTAAAACTTCCATAGATAGAGATAATTACAGATATTGTAAAGAAAAGGGACATAAGGCTTGATATTAACCAACCTTAAAATGCAAAAGCAAACAGGAGACCAAAAATTCATCTCTCTTAATGGCTTTCCTCAGAGAAGCCCTCCTTTTTGGGGGGACAACTAACTCACTCTTTTAAAAAAGTTTTAAATCACAGTTGATGTACAATATTTTATTAGTTTCAGGTGTACAATATAGTGATTAGACATTTATAGAACTTATGAATTGATCACTCCGATAAGTCTAGTATCCATCTAGACACCATACATAGTTTTTATAACATTATTGACTATAGTTTCTATGCTGTACTTACATTTCCAGACTATTTTGTAGTTACTAATTTGTACTTCTAAATCCCTTCACCTTTTTCACTCATCCTTCCAATCCCTCTCCCATCGGGCAACAGTCAAAATGTTTTCTGTATCTATGAGTCTGTTTCTCTTCTGCTTGTTTGTTTGTGTGTGTGTGTGTGTTTAGATTTGACATATTAGTGAAATCAACAACTAATTCTTATAATGCAAAGCAGAAGAATCATTAATGGATATCGTACCCCTGACACAGGGGCAACAGTTTACCATTAACACTATTATTCCTCCAGAATGCCTATATTGAATCCCTAACCCCCCATAATTCATAATGTGACCTTATTTGAAGATAGGGTTTTTACAGAGGTAACCAAGTTAAAATGAGGTATTAGGGTGGGCCGTAGCCCAATATGACTAGTGTCTTTATAAAAAGGAGAAGTTAGGACATGCTTAGAGGGAAGATGATGTAAAAAGACATAAAGAAAAAATGACCATCTACAAGTTAAGGAGAAAGGCCTAGAAACTCTCTCACAGCCTTCAGAAGGAACTAATATCTTGATCTTGGACTTCTTGCTTCCACAAGTGTGACACATAACAGTGTGTGGCACATAACAAATGTCAGCCCTAGAAAACTAATCCAGACAGCTTTTCTTTTCCCACTACCCTGTCTGCAGTGGGACATGATCATCTACACCTGGCTTGCCTTTATGTAAATCTCTTTTTGCCTTACTAGTACTTCTCAGTACGCTTTCCTGTAATCTTCCAGGGCATAGATTTACTTCCTACAGGAATACCAGTATTTTTTATTTCTCTCCCAAATGCCTCACCCTTGAAGTCCCTAACTCCATCCTTGTAGCTTTGCCTTTTTATGAATCCCATTGAGCATCAGATGTTTTTTGCTCCTATAAAAAACCCCAAACACTTAAGAAGTACAAACTAATTAAAATTCCTGACTCTCTCTGGGCTGCTCATTCCCCTGACATAAGCCAAACCTGGGAGACTGAACCTCTTGAAGTAGAAATAGACCCTTCCATGAAACTCCCAAGATTACCATAGCATACTTAAAATTAGAAGCCCTCCAAAACTTTCAACCTATGATTCAAAGCCTTATCAATACATCCTGTAATACTCTGACCCCCACAGGAAAGAATCCCAATGGCAAGGGATAGTGACTAGTCCAACACTTGCAGCCCATAAAATAAATGCAGGTTTCCTTTAGTTTTTAACCCTAATATCATTCTGGCTTGTATCCCCATCCAACATCACTCACTTCACAGTCATCACTTTATTTCCTGGTTTTCTTTCTTTCTTTTTTCTTTTTTCCCAATACATTCCCCTTCACCCTGACTAACAAAATCCATTTTGCATTTACATAGAAAAATCAACAATACTGTCACACCTCAGGGGCTTATCGCCAAGCCTTAGGGGTTAATTATTTTTCTAGGACCCTAAATGCAAACCTGAGGAATTAACCTTTCCTTGCACCTCTTTCCTTATCTAGTATGTAGATGACCTTCTCTGTTTCCCTGATTTTGACAACTCTTTGCCCACAACAAACATAAAGTCTCTAGAACAACATGCAATTGTTTAACCCCATCAAGAGCATGCTGTCTCCCTTGAAGGAAGACTTTGTCCCCTACATGTATTAGCACCATCAATGCCCCATTCCCTGAGCACAAAAGACGACTCTGAGGGTTTCTAGGAGTAGCTGGCTATTGCTGGAACTGGATCCCTAGCTTTCTCACTATTGTCTCTCTCTATATGCCTTGACTAAGAAAACAGCAAACCCTGATTAAGACTCTCCTTCCTTGTGTGCATTTCAAACCCTGAAAACTTCTCTATGCTCTTTTCCTGCTTTTGGACTTTCCAGTTACTCATCACCATTTCCCCCTTTTGTATATAAAAGGGAAGGATATGCATATTCTTGTTTTCAGGATAATTAGAAGCTTTTCTCTGCAAACAAACTACTGCAACAATTATAGATAAGCTGCTACCAGAAAGAATTTTCCCCACTTGGGGATCCCTTTGCTCCTTTCTTGTGAAAGAGGAATTCACTTCATAGCCTAAAATGTTACTATCTTTACCACTCTCAAGCCTCTGGAAAAATAAAACAGGCAAACAACGCTCTTAAATGAGGATTCAGTATGCCCAAAGCCTAGCACTTAGCCGTGATGATCCTTGAATCTCCATCAACATTGATTAGTCCCTTATGAAAAAATACTGGCAGGCTAATGAGGATTCTTTACCTCGTTTGGTCCTTAGGTGACTCTAATTTCATCTCATCCAACATCTATTCTTAAATACTGCAAAAGGCATATTAAATATGCTCACATTTATCATCAGCAGGTCTGGTTCCCTTCCTCACCACAGCCCTTACATGATCTTCAAATTGAAGATTTGATTGACTGTGAAAGATACCACCAAAAGACCAATCTGGAATCCAAGTGCAAGGGGTCTTACACTATTACAAAACTGAAGGGGTACAACATGTACGTACTTTATGTTTCATAATTTAAAAATGCAAGACAATTCTGGTTTTGCACGTAAAGAGCTTGGAAGTCACCACTCTGTCCTAACAAGTACAAAACTGAATGGACTGAAAATCAACAACTTCTTGGATCTGTAAGCGAGGGGAGGACACGGCAAACAGCTGCTCCCAAGACTGGAGAAACAGACAGGAGAATACAGGGAGTCAGACCTTGCTGGAGGAGAGACCCAGAAGCAGGAACTGCCACAGGAACACGTGCCCAGGAACACATGCTGAGGTAGGAAAACCTGAAATACAAGTGGACAAATTGCTGGAGGCTCAGTGATGACAACTCTGGAGTTAAAAATTCCAGAGGACCCAGTGATATTCTGAGATTTACCTGCAGGAGCTTCACAAATTCGCACAGTAAATATGGGAGAAAAACTCCCTCACTTTTTCCGAAGGGAGAAAATGGGAAAGACACCATTTTTAAATACGCCAGGGCACTCTGTTCTTAACAAGGCATGCCCGCAGGAGAAACTAGTTAAACAGATCCTAACCTGCTGGGACCTCATCAGAGCCTACCTTCCCTCTAGCCTTCCAGGTGGGAGAAGGGAAATACCCAGCTCCACCCCTCCTATGGGGAAGGGAAACGTTAAAAACAGTTCAGAGGCATAGGTTACCTAAAGGATGGCCGCACAGCCATAGGACAGTAGAACATTTTCTTCTACCCCACATCTTACCACCACAGTGCTAGAGGCCTGTTTACAACAGTTCCTTTTACTGACTACATCACACCCAACTATCACGAAAACATTAAAAGGCAAAAGCACAATTTGAAAGTACAGAACAAGCATCAGAACCGGACATGGAAGGGATATTGGAATTATCAGACGAGGAATTGAAAACAACTATGAACAATAAGCTAAGGATTCTGAAGGATAAAGTAGGCAGCATATAAGAACTGATGGGCAATGTAAGTGGAGAGATGGAAAGCCTAAGGAGAACCAAACATAAATTACAATAGAGTTTCTGGTTTAAGATGGCAATATAGGAAGACCCTTAACTCACCTTCTCCCACAGACACACTAAATTTACATCTGTATATGGAGCAATTTCCTCTGGAAAAAAAATTAAAAACAGGCGGACCGACCCATTCACACTGGGCCAATGAAAGGGAAATCACATCAAAGTGGGTAGCAAAGGCTGAGACACAATTTGGCCAGAAAGCCCACGCCTGGTGCCCGGACCCACAGTGGGAGGAAACTCAACACCTGGAGCTTCACCCTGAGGAGTGAAGGGTTTGTAACTCACATTGGGCAACCCACTGTTAAGACCAGCACCTGAGAGATGAGCCCCCAAACACCTACCTTAGGCCCACAAGACCTGTAGGGCTGTAGTGAACTGAGAGAGAGCTCTTAAAGGGCTTCTGTTGCAAGCTCACCTGCCCCAGGGTGTAACACAAAAACAGCCTTTTGAAAAGTGCCCAGACTTTATGTGAAAGTATTGGTCTGAGGGACAGGAACCTGCTGGGAAACCCTCCGGGTGTTATATTGTAAATCAGAAGACTCCTTAATCAATATGCCAAATTTATTTGGAGTCCTGTTCATTTTCGCTAGCGCTAGCGGGCCCAGAGGAACTCTTGCTTCTCAAATTCTGGGGCTCAACATGGTGGAAGTCTCTTCAATTTATGTTTTTCAGCTCTTTGTTTTCCAAATTTGGAATGAGACTTCGGGACCTTCTGAGAAAAAGTCCTGTCTGCTGGGACAGGGCCGTGAGTCCATATCTCAAGGCCTGGCCTGGCACCAGCACTGACAACTCTGTCTGGGTCATATTCTATGGCCTCTCTGGAGTGGGGAGTAGTCTTATTTTCCCTATTATTTAAGCAAGCAAATGTTTACAGAGTAGCAGGGTTAAAATTTTAAACAGCAGTTTTTACCCAAGATGGAGGTTACTATACTTCACAGGGATGGGAGGCTGGTGGTAATATCACTGTAATTTACTAATTACAGAAAAGGAGCACAGGAAAGGCCAACTATTACAGGCCTTTGGGCAAGCAGGCATTTGGGCAGAAAGCTAAAGCTTTACACTCCCCAGGGAGCTACCGATCTATTCCCCACAGATCCCTGAGGGAAGGGACCGGACAGGAAGGAGAATAGACACATGCCCAGTAAAGTTGGGGGGACATTGGGAAGGTATTTGCTGGGAACAGGTCATAGGACAGAATAGGTGTGGCCACTGCAAGGGCATGAAATTTTAGAATATTTATGCCCCTAAACAAAGGAGTTAACTCTCTTGGTACCTCTTGGCGTGTTATGCTTGACTCCTGGCTTGTGGGGTTCTTTTGCCCCTGCTTCCTGGCACTTGCCCACTGAATTTCTTGATTAGTTCTAACAATTGTGTGTGTGTGTGTGTGTAGAGTCTTCAGGGTTTTCTATATATAAGCTCTGCAGACAGACAATTTTACTTCTTTCTTTCCGATTTGGATACCTTTTATTTTTCAGTCTTGTCTACTTGCTCCAGCTATGACTATCAATGCTATGTTGAACAGAAGGTGTGAGTGTGAGCACTCTTGTCTTGTTCCTGACCTTAAAGAAAACACATCCAGCTTTTTGCCATTTAGTGATGTTAGCTGTGGACTTATAGATAGCTTTAATTATGTTGAGGAACATTCCTTCTATACCATATTTCTTTTTCTTTTTTCGAAAAAAAAAAATATATCTTTATTGATTTCAGAGAGCGGGGTGGGGGGGGGGCGGGAGAGGGAGAGAGAGAATCATTGATTGGCTGCCTCCTGTATACTCCACACTGGGGATCCAGCCCACAACCCGGGCATGTGCCCTGACCAGGAATTGAACCATGACCTCCTACTTCAGAGGTCAACACTCACTAAGCTACGCTGGCCGGGCTACACCATATTTCTTGAAAGTTGTCATGAAAAGATGGTGAATTTTGTCAAATGTTTCTCTTCATCAATTAAGATCATATGAGTTTTAAATTTATTTTGGAGA